>NC_135373.1:103462045-103822878 GCF_049243985.1 Paroedura picta | reverse complement strand
TTGTTCTACGCAGGCCTGCCCTTATCCCTGATCCAGAAACTACAGCTGGTCCAGAATGCAGGGTCGGGGTCCTCACAAGAACACTATGGAGGTCCTACATTCGGCCCATGCTCCAACAATTACATTGGTTACCAGTCGAATTCCAGATCAGGTTTAAAGTTTTGGTAATCACTTTCAAGGGCATATGCAGTCTGGGCCCAGTGTACCTCAGAGACCGCTTCACTGACCACACCCCCAAAAAAGCTCTACATTACACCACCTCCAACTAGCTGGTGACCCCTGGCCCCAAAGAAGCACATCTCTTTTGGCCCCCTGTCCTAGTAGAATGAGTTCCTGGAAGAGATCAGGGCCCTACCTGAACTTCCACAGTTCTGCAGGGCCAGCAAAACGGAGCTATTTGACCAGGCATTTGGTTGAGGCCAACCGAAAAAATGGCATCTGCGGGGCCCCCAGAAAACTCCTATCCAAATAGTGAATCTCGCACTAGCCTACACATGAAATCACCATTGCATAGTTAGCAAGTTACTAGATGTTATGCACACTGTGATAACCAGTTAAAATGACTGATACTATTGTTTACTCAAATTTATGAATTGTGCTGTACCTCTTCTTGTTATATGTACTTCATCTTTGTTATATGTAAACTGCCCTGAGCCAGAAGGGAGGGTAGTATCTTTAACCCTCCCCCCGCTCCGGAGGAGCGGGAGGAATAAAGGAGTAAGGGCAAGTGGGGAGGAGTTAGGGCGGGCCCTGTCCGGGATAAAAACTCGGAGGGCCCAATCAGGAGCCGCAAAGCGGCTCCTGATTGGGCCCTCCGAGTGTCACTCGAGGGCCAAGCAGCCAATGGGGAGCCACACAAAGCGCGACTCCCCATTGGCTGGTTGGCCCTGCCTCGCCTGGGCCGGCCGGGGAGTTGCCGCTCAGAGGAAGAAGCCTTCCCCAGCGGTAAGTCCTCCGGCCGGCTTCCCCTCGCCCAGGGAGCCTTCTGCCGGGATCTGGGGCAGGCTCGCCTGCCCTTAGGCCCGCCAGAAGGCCACAAAGCCCGGCAGTAGGCCGCGGAGCCCGCCGCCGCCTTCCCGAGCCTTCTGCCAGGCCCTGGAGCAGCCAAGCCTGCTCCTAGGCCCGGCAGTAGGCCGCGGAGCCCGCCGCCCCCGTCCCGAGCCTTCTGCCAGGGCCTGGAGCAGCCAAGCCTGCTCCTAGGCCCGGCAGTAGGCCGCGGAGCCCGCCGCCGCCTTCCCGAGCCTTCTGCCAGGCCCTGGAGTAGCCAAGCCTGCTCCTAGGCCCGGCAGTAGGCCGCGGAGCCCGCCGCCGCCTTCCCGAGCCTTCTGCCAGGGCCTGGAGCAGCCAAGCCTGCTCCTAGGCCCGGCAGTAGGCCGCGGAGCCCGTCGCCGCCTTCCCGAGCCTTCTGCCAGGCCCTGGAGCAGCCAAGCCTGCTCCTAGGCCCGGCAGTAGGCCTCAAAGCCTGCCGCAGCCTTCCCAAGCCTTCTGCCAGGCCCTGGAGCAGCCGAGCCTGCCCCTGGGCCCAGCAGAAGGTCCCAAGGCCACCTACCTTCCTCTGTTCCTCCCTTCCTCCCAGCATTCCCTTTGTCCTTTCCTTCCCTTCCTCCCAGCATTCACTTTGTTTTTCCCTTTCTCCCTTCCTCCCTCTCTTCCATCTGCCTCTTTCTGGCTACCTGTTTCTCTCCCTCTTCTTCTGTCTGTATCTTCCTCCCTTTCTTTCTGTCTTTCTCTCTCTCTCCTTTTCCTCCTTCCTTCGCCCCATCTCTCCACCCACCCATCATGCTAGGGCCCGCTGTATTTTGCCCACAGCGGGCTTAATATCTAGTAAAAATATAAGAAAGTAAATTAAATTGAATTGAATGAATGAATGTATATGTTTTAGATTACATGTGCATAATGTGTTTCATGCTGCATAAAACAAACTGCATCTTTGGCTATTGAGTGAACACAGGGAAATCCATGATGGTCCATTTCACAAATCCCAATTTTCATAGAATGTGTGTTTGTGTGTGCATCAGCCTTTCTCACTTTTTACCATTGAGAAATCTCTGAAATTCTTCAGGGTTCAAGAAATCCCAGAAGTGGTGTAATCATCAAGAATATGGCTGGGAAATATAGTTGTATTCATGCCCACCTACCCTCTAGACTCATTATTAGCCATTTGGGGAGGGGGGTGTAGACATGACCATATAGAGCTCCCGGAGAAGATCAGGGCCCTGACGTAGCTTAAACAGTTCCGCAGGGCCTGCAAGGAGGAGCTCTTCCGCCAGGCATTCGCTTGAGACCAGATATATATAACCAACAGCAACCAAAGGGCCCCTGCTCCCCGCCCCCCCTCAGAACACCACCTATACACTCAGGACCTGTTTGTATGTTGCAACGCTGTATTGTGTATTGGTTATACAATTATAATGTTATATGTTTACAATTATCAGTTATTATTGCATGGTTACTCAAATCTTGTATAAGACTGTTCCATGTATTGCTCTTATGTTATTATGTAAACCGCCCTGAGCCCCCGGGGAGGGCAGTATATAAATAAATGAATGAATGAATGAATGAATGAATGAATGAATGAATGAATGAATGAATGAATGAACGAATAAATAAATAAATAAATAAATAAATATCACCCAATAAATGTTTAACAAATGTAAAAACTATTTAAAAATTAATAATGAAACCCTGTTTGAAGAAGTCTAGCATATATATAGAAGAACCAGCTCTCCACCCAATAGATGACCTTGAACATGAAGCATGTCCATGAGGAGGTACAATGGGTCCAATTCTTCCTTTTTACAAAAAGGTGGAAAATTCAACACCAGCATGAAGTGTGTTCTTCATACATGAGCCATCTGCATGGCAGGGAGGAAGAGATTTATGATGTTTGTGCATGGGAGTTTGCTTAACTTATTATAGTTTTAACTCCAAAAGGGATGTTTTCATTGTGCTTTTCAATCTGGTTTTGCTTTAGCATTGTGTCTTTTGTTATTCTTGTTTCATTTTCATAATTATATTTTGTTATCGGTTGAAACCATTGGTTTCAAAGGAAGACAACTCCCCTTTTCTCAGGTCTGCATCTTCACAGTTTTCCACTCAAATTGGACAAAATTCAGAAGGCTTGTGGTGCTCCCAAGGGACACACAGACTGACAAATTTCAGAGTAATAGAATTTCCTTTTTTTAGGCAATGAAAGATACCCATGAACAGTATTAAATCTTGATAGGAGATATTGATAGGAAAGTTTCCAAACAGTGACATATCAAAACAAGATATAAGCACATGCTGGATCAACCCACAGGCCCATCCAGTTCAACATTAAAGATAAAAGTAACGGTATCAGCATGGAGCATTTCTGCACTCTTTCAATGACAATTCTGTACATTCTCATAGTTACCCCTTTCACCATAACTTGTATCGATTTTTCCAAAATGGTAACAACTACAGATTAACAAAAAATGCACAAAATCAAGGACAAAAGAATAAGATTTAAAATTTATGTTTATTCATTTTATTTATATTCTTTAGAGTCTGCCTTTCACACAGGGACTCCAGGGGGAATAGTCAGCCAATAAGATCAACAACATGAGATATTTAATCACCAACGTTTTTGGATATTTAAGTGAATAAAAAGGAGGTAAGAAAAATATGATCAGTAACTACATTTTGAAACTTGTCCTTCCTTCAGGGAGATTAGGGCAGCACACACACACACAGAGGAGAGGTTAGATTGAGATAATGAGAAATATCTAGCCTCTCCCAGCAACCTTTGTAAATGTCTGTGCAAAGAAGATTCCCCCATACTTTAAAAGTGGGAATGTCTCTATCATTCATTATTGGTGGGAAAGGGAATATTTGGGTAAACAAGACGCAACCTTTGTGAGAGACTTATCACCAATGGCTAGCTTTCTTAAGTTTAAGAGTGAAAATGTTACTCTAGTGTGTCTTTAAAAATAGAATGGGGCTTGTTCTTCAAAATGGATTCCTGTGAAATTAGTGTGTGTGGGGCGGGGGGAACACTGTAGCGCATTGTCATAATGGAGTCTGGCTTATGGAACAATGCAAAGTGTAAAATACAAACAATGCAAAGACAAAATATAAATACACAGATGCACACAGGGGATGGAGATAAAGAAGGATGAAAATTACAAGGTAGCATTTTTGATTTATGGGGGATTCTTCATTTTACTGCTAATCATAATGGACTCCTGCTGCTTATAACCTTATGTAATCAAAGGGGCCTATTCATTTCTCACACTGTTATGTGCACATAACTCTTATTAGCTGCAGTGGGAGCTATGCTCTTACTGTGAGGGGCAGAGAGGTCCCATACAATTAAATAATTTGCTGTAGCTGCATTGTAAATGATTAGAGTGGCTTATAGCATTATAATGATAGATAACAATATGCATTTTTAATTTAAAATAAGATTTGCAGCAGTAGCCCAGGATTCATGCTAAGAGAGAATGGGGATGGTTCCAGTGAGGGGGTTACATCTGAGATATGGGCAAGAGCTACGATTTGCTTTACATGTTTCTGTCATACACTCTACCTCTGCTTACCACTTTATCTGCTGTGATTTCACAAGCCACATATGAACAGATTGGCTCATCTAGACCAGTGGCTCTACAAGGTCTCAGAGAGATGTTTTTCCTGCTCCCTGAGATCCATTTACCCAGAGATGCCAGGATTTGAACCCATGACTCTTTTAATGCAAGCTTAGATATGATCTCTGGTCTTTTTCACTGACTGTCAGGGGGCTTATTGACTTATCCTGCCTTTTTGCTGGGAGTTGGACAACAGATTTGTGTTTTTTTCCAACTTCTGTTTTTTTGATCCACATATTATTCAACAAGTGACCTTGAAAGAGTCATTTTCCACTACATTTTTTTTTCTTTAGGACTATCGTAGTCTGTTGATGGCTCTTGTTGCAGAAACTTGGCAGGAGATAAAGACTGACCTTTTCCACGGTACCTTTGAGAGCATTTTTGCATCTATGCAGCCCACTAAGTTTCTTTGGGAAAGCCAGGATGTTTGAAAAGTTACAAGAAAGGGAAGCACAATGAACCCTTATAATGTATTCTTGTAAGATGAGGCTTGCTAAGAGTTGTCTTGGGCAATGAGACTATGTTTATTCGTAAGGATATCACAGAGCGTTTGCTAAAGGTATGCCACAGAGAGTTGGCACTAAAAAAAAAAAAAAAGTAGCTACCGAAGCATCCAGCACCAAATAATGTATTTTATATTTTATATTTTTTACATCTTCACTGATTGTGGCCAAAAGACATTACTCAGAGAGAGTTCTGTGAAGAGAGGGACAGCTCACAGTAAGAAAGTGTCAAAAATAAAAAAGAGCCATGGATATTTCAGCACCTTGGACAGCAGATGCTTTGGCAGTAAAACGAAGGGCAGATTTAGACAAGGCACTGGAGACACAAAGCGACATGTGCTCAGAATCTTGTTCAAACTCTAGTGCAATCTGTGCAAAGCAGCAATGCTTATCTAGTTAACATGCCAGCCCAATTGTCACAAGGGCTATAGATGACTGGCATGCATTCTAAGCAGGGGCAGCTGCTTTACATGGGTAGCAGCTTCATTCAGACAAGATATTGTCCATTGGCAAAGCCCCATGGGAGAGGGCTTTTGCTTCACCAATATCACATTTCAGTCATGCCAAGTACATAAGCATGAAAATACTTTGCTGGCACAAAACACCCACCCCACCCCCACCCACACAAAGGTTAGCAAACAGAGAGTGACAAGAACCCTCCCTGGGGTGGTGCAGATGGGCAGAGAAGCAGGGTGACATGGTGAGAACTGTACAGCTTTTGAGGATTTATGTTTATATGGCTGCTCCATCTTAACGTGGCTGCTTTCACATCGCCTCTTACCCAAGTTCTGCAAATCAGTTCACAAAACATTAATGTTCGTCTTGCTCAAATAATACCTGTGTGATTCATTTGTGGGACTTGTGCAGCAACAAAGAGATGGAGGAAGAATACCTTTGTTCTAGTTTACCACAGCTTCCTTGGCTGGTAACTTGGCTGGTGATTTGTGCAACTAAGATATTTTTGTCTGTTTCAGGTGAACCCTATTCCCCCCCCCCCCTCTTTCTCATCTTTTAGCTCTTCCAAACATAACAAGTATTTGTAACAAGTAAAGATAAATGCATACCTGCCACTCAGGCCCTGAGTGATTATAGGATTAGGCTCCGGTTGTTATTCCTACAGTTGTGATCTGCAGCAAGCAACAGTTACAAGGAAGACTCCCTGGAGGGCAGATTAGTTGTAAAGAAAGCCACCATCTGCATTACTGTCAAAATCAGCATGACCAGGGCTGTCTCAAGGGCTTGCATCCCTTTGGACTGGAACACCAGGTGGTTCTTTAAGCTGCTGTGATAAAAAATTATATTCTTTAGCTGAGATGTGCTGATACTGTCAGGTAATTATGTTAATACCCTTTAAGCAGGTGGGGGAAATATTAACAAACAAAAAGAGAGGACACTTTCTAATCTCAGAATTATTCCAAATGCTCTTCATGTTACATCTCTCTTAATGCAGCTTATTTTTGTTCTCCATTTCCTCATTTGGAGTTGCATCATCTCAGAAAACATTATGAGCCTAACCCTCTGACTTAACAGTCCACCGATGCCTGGGCTCACATAGGAAGAAATGCTCCTTCAGATAAAGGTTTGCACCTTGAGCTGAGCTTGGGAATGAACAGGCAGCTAATGAAGTTGCTCTCACACGGGTGTAACAAGTGATGGCCAGCTAATGCCAGTTGCAAGCAGTTGCATTTTTCAATAATTTTAATAATTTTCAATAATAATAATTTCCGGGGCAGTCTATAAGGGCTGCCCCACATGGAGCACATATAAGTATCTAACTGCTAGCAGACAGATCAGCACAGTCAGGGGAGCTCACGCAGACCAAGGGGTTTTAAGCTTATCCGCTCCTGATGGTGTCTACCACAAGAGAGACTTTGGCCGAGCCCTTGTTATGTAGCTCAACTCCTGACTCCCAGGAATGAGTGCAGAGGCACAAAGGAGGGGCACATAAAAAGAGAAAACTGACAGAACCGCCACTTCTTTGAACACAGGGAGATTCTGAAAGCCTTGGCCTCCAGAGTGAGGCTGCCACATTTTGCATTTCCATTGTTCTGCCTCAGATGTCTCCAGTTCGTTTTTTGCTTCTCACCCTTGTGTGAGTCAACCCCGACTCCTTATGTTCGTGCTCTTTCTTATCCCTTTGTGCAGATCTTTCCTTATTAGAAGCATGCCATTTTAGTTAACATTTTGTGAGAGTCATGCATAAATGGCTCATATGTGGTCTATAGCATATGTATTGTGTAAAACTCCTCTCAAAACCCATAAAACAAAACACCAATGCAAGGGCCCACAGCAAAGAATATGGTGGTGTCAAAAGGCTCCCTATAGTACATGAAAGATGAGAGGAAGGGGAAGCTGTGCATCCCTATTTTGTCTGTGCCTTTGCACATGCAGAGGAAAATGCCTGATCCTTGAGAAGTGGAGGGGAATGCCACCCGGGCAGAATCACAACTTTGGCTGCCCTGTTATCAATCCCTGCTCTAGGATTCAATGAGGGTACCTTCTTGACTATTCCATCAAGTGTCAGGAATCTGTTGAGAGCCACCATGGTGTAGTGGTTAAGAGTAGCGGCTTCTAATCTGGTGAGCCAGGTTTGATTCCCCACTCCTCCACATGCAGCCAGCTGGGGTGACCTTGGGCTTGCCACAGCACTGATAAAGCTGTTCTGACCAAGCAGTAATATGAGGGTTCTCTCAGCCTCACCCACCTCACAGGGTGTCTGTTGTGGGGAGAGGAAGCGGAAGGCGAAAGTAAGCCGCTTTGAGACTCTTTTGGGTAGAGCAAAACAGCCTATAAGAACCAACTCTTCTTCTTTATCTTCTCCAACTGCTAGCCCTCTACAGGCTGCAAATGGACAAATCCAACAGCTGCCTGTACATGTGCTTACTCTGTTGTGGCCCCCCCTACCCTTGTGAAATGGCCTGTCTGAAGAGGTCAGGAAAGCTCCCACACTCCTGGCTTTCCAAAAAGCCCCGCAAAACTGAGTTATTCAAGAGGGTTTTTCTATACAGGCAATAGTTTAGCCCTGGGCAAAATGATTCACAGTTACTTGGGCAAATTACTAGGGATTGTCATTGATACTACTGTGTATAGTTTGCACTCACATTACATATTTTTGCATCATTTAGCATGTCATGTTAACACTGATGTTTTGCTTCAGCTCTGTTTCTTGCACTTCGATCACCTTATGCAAATCTATTTCATTATTTATTGAAGGACCCGTCTTACAGATTGTATCGACTCACTCTGTGTAATCTGCCTTGAGCCCTGGTGAGAAAGGCAGACTATGAATAATAGAGATAAAATGATTACAAAAATAAGTCTTGCATATGGAGTGTGGCTGGAAGCCTGCATGCACCGTTTCTGCCATCACACGTGTGCCACAACATGTGGTCTCAATGATCCATGTGACAATCACCTCCAGGCTTCATTACTGCAACTTGTTCTATGCAGGACTACCCTTGTCCTTGCTCCAGAAACTACAGCTGATCCAGAATGCCGCTGCCCTGGTTCTCGCTCAAACTCAGTGGAGAGCCCATATAAGGCATGTTTTGCAGCAGCTGTGCTAGCTTTCAGCCAAATTCTGGATGAGGCTCAATGTCATACATAGTACAGGCCCTGCATATCTATGGGACTGCCTCCCTAAGTACACTCCCCAAAGAGCTCTTTGTTCAGCCAACACCAACTGGCTGAGGGTGCCTGGTCCCAAGGAAGTGCACCTGGCCTCGACCATAGGCAGGTTTTCTTCAGCCTTGGCTCCCACCAGATGGAATGAGCTCCCAGGAGAGATGATGGAACTTATTGAATTCCACAGGGCCAGCAAGGTGGAGTTCTTCCGCCGGGTGTAGGAGGCCAGTGGAAGTACTGATAAACAGCGGATTGCACCTCCCTCTTCTTCCCTTCCACTTATACCAGCATCTAATTAGTATGTTAATGGAACAAAATGGATCAGTGTTGGGGATAAGAAAAAGAAGATTTGGTTCTTATATGCTGCTTTTCTCTACCCGAAGGAGTCTCAAAGTAGCTTACAACCCCTTTCCCTTTCCTCTGCCCACAACAGGCATCCTGTGAGGTGGGTGAGGCTGAGAGAGCCCAGATATTACTGCTCGGTCAGAACAGTTTTATCAGTGATGTGGTGAGCCCAAGGTCACCCAGCTGGCTGCATGTGGAGGAGTGCAGAATCGAACCTGGCATGCCAGATTAGAAGTCCACACTCCTAACCACTACACCGAACTGGCTATTCTAAAATTGTATAATTATTACACCCAATGATTTACTGTTGTACATCACTCCAAGATGGCCAGTCCAAGAGGAATCCTCATAGAAATTTAAAAATACATCTGTAGGTGGAGGCACTTGATCTCTGCAACTCTTCTATAGTCTTATAGCCAGCTTGGTGTAGTGGTTAGGAGTGCAGACTTCTAATCTGGTGAGCTGGGTTTGATTCCACACTTCCCCACATGTGACCAGCTGGGTGACCTTGGGCTCAACACAGCACTGATAGTGCTGTTCTGACCTCTCAGCCTCACCTGCCCCACAGGGTGGCTGTTATGGGGAGAGGAAAGGGAAGGTGATTGTAAGCCTCTTTGAGACTCCTTCTGGTAGAGAAAAGCAGCATATAAGCACTCTGCTTCTTCTCCTCCTCCTCTTCCTCCTCCTCCTTTTCTTCCTCCTCCTCTAGCCTAAACTAACCCACGAGGATTGAGTGGTAGAAAAAAAAACAATCTGCACCATAAGATCTCAGAGCACAGAATTCACCAGAACTGTTATGTAACCGACCAACAAGGATCACATTCTAGATTACATTTAACTTTACATTTCTTACAGCTTGCAAAAAGAACCCTAAAAGGTAACAGAGGGAGTGAATGACGGTCATGTCTCCCATCTTTCTTTACCTATGTGCAAGCAGCTGAGGCACAACATCTGAACACAATTTCAACAACTAAAAATTGATCTATGCCTGACTTTTTGCAACATGTCAGCCGTTGTAGGAGTGCCATGGAGTGTATTACTCCTGGGCACAACCCTGGAAGCTTTCTTTGCACTGTACAGCCAAGTCTGATATTCACTAGATGCTTGGACTCGTGTTGAATTTTTTAAATTGCATATTCTGTTTTTCTGGCTAACAGCACAAAAAAACCCCCCTGCTAGCCAGTGATAATTTATTTATTTGTAATTGAGGCTCCTTAGAGGCATAAACACACACACACACATAATTTGGGCTTCCCTTTGTGACTTCTTCTGGCTTCTACCAACAGTTCTTTAGTTTGATGGAGATCATGCCCACAGCCCCCTCTGGTGGCTCTTTGTGACTTTAGCTACAGCACACATCTGACGATTACTCTCTCCTCCCTGGCTGGATCAGAGAGACTAGATTAAATGAATTAGCATCAGCATATTTATTTAGATTCTGTTCTAATTAATCACAGATTGAGCAGTCAATGAGTCACTCTGTGGAAAGGGGAGGAGGGGGCTGAAATGAGTTGAGGCTGACAGACAATGAACCTCAAGGATCCCCAGGGCGCTTCTGCTTCCGTCTTTTGAGGCTGAAAAACTAACATTGCCTCTGCTAGAGGATCCTTCCTCACTTCCAGTTCCCATCATCCCAGCTTGCCACCTGCTCCACCAGACAATGGGCTCTCAGTGTTAGGAGAGGGGTCCTAAGGTTCTTCTAAACCCAACTACTGAAACAGATATAGGTCTAGATTGATTTCTTAGGACTAATGACTTAATCTGGCAAGCCGGGTTTGATTCCCCACTCCTCTTCCAAATGTAGCTTGCTGGGTGACCTTGGGCTCACCACAGCACCGATAAAGCTATTCTGACTGAGCAGTAATATCAGGGCTCTCTCAGCCTCACCCACCTCACAGGGTATCTGTTGTGGGGAGAGGAAAGGGAAGGCGCTTTGAGACTCCTTCGGGTAGCGAAAAGCGGCATATAAGAACCAACTCTTCCTCTTCTTCTGAAGTCACAAAGGAAAGAAAGACACTAGCATCTAAATGTTCTTTGCCTCACCTCTGTGTTCTTCCGAAATACATGGACTCTTCCCTCCCCCATCTTACATATTTTACACATAATTGAGTCCAGAAAATCAGAGCTGCTTTTAGAAGAGGAATGAAAGATGATCCCTCTATCCCTTTCCCCTGTGGGGAACATCTTTCTTTTTTATTATTGGGATGAGAGAAGCCCCAGGCTCCCATTCATCAAAGCAAGCAAGCTGCTTGTGAACCCGCAATATGCCTTATGAGGTAGGGAGGCTGTTCAGCATAAAGTGGGGTGCCCTTGTGTGACATGAACATGGACTAAGTGTTCTGGATGGACACATTCCTGTCCAGCATATATTTTGTCTCCTCACTAGTCCCGTCCTTAGGGTTGCCTGATCCCACTGCCCACCACAGCTGGATGGGTGTGGCTGTCAGATCTGGATCGGGAAACTCTTGGAGATTTGGGGGTGGAGCCTGGGGAGGACAGGGACCCCAGTGGGGCACAATGTCATGGAGTCCACCCTCCAAATCAGCCATTTTCTCCAGGGAAACTGATCTCTGTGGTCTGGAGATGACCTGTAATTCTGGGGGATTCCCCAAGTCCCACCTGGAGGTTGGCATCCCTATGCTCTCATCACCCTGGGGAACAGAAATTCAATGACTGTACAGGGTGATGGAAAGTGAAAGCTGAAGGAAAATCCTTTCAAATTAGTTAATGGCTATATACTTGTGGCGCAGAGTGGTAAGGCAGCGATATGCTGTCTGGAGCTGTCTGCCCATGAGGTTGGGAGTTCAATCCCAGCAGCCGGCTCAAGGTTGACTCAGCCTTCCATCCTTCCGAGGTCGGTAAAATGAGTACCCAGCTTGCTGGGGGGTAAACGGTAATGACTGGGGAAGGCACTGGCAAACCACCCCGTATTGAGTCTGCCATGAAAACGCTAGAGGGCGTCACCCCAAGGGTCAGACATGACTCGGTGCTTGCACAGGGGATACCTTTACCTTTACCTTTATATACAACATTGAATCTAGACCAAATACTGTTCTTTGTGTGGATAATAAATATAAGCCTGTTAAGTAAAAGAAAGAAAGAGTGCCCTTTGCTGTCTGAAGAATGAAAGATAGGCAGTTCCTAAAAAGGACACCCCCCTTATTGCCTGTTTATCTCCTATATTCCACATTTAACCTGGCCAGCCACAATACCCGACAAGTTACCACTACATCTTTTTCACACAAGATGTATTAATTTGAGCACGTCACAGTCTTTGGGGTTCAGCATTGCTATGAGTCACAGCAATTTAATGTGGATATTTGCAGAATGTCTTGTGTCAAATGCACAAAACCTCCTTGGGAAAAGCACAGTGGGAGACGTAAACAAAGCCCCGTTTCTTTTTGTTCTGCCACACAGCAGGAGAAAATATTATTTTAGCCTAAGTAGTTCCAGATCTGTGACAGGAGAGTCATCAGATGCTGAGGCGGCTGCTGTGTTTGATGGGAACTAATTTCAATCATTACATCTCTCTTTTTAAAAAAAACAACCCGGGCATTGAAATGTGCACCTGCTTGGAATTGACTTAGCTGTTGAGAAAGGAATTACAAAAACTGTAAGCCACATGTTCTGCTATGGAAGTGTTGTTTACATGCACCTGCTGGAAACCAAATAAAAGTTCTCTTATATTCTGGTTGCCATTGAATGTGATCCCAGCTACACCAGGCTGCCTGTAATGCTTTCAAGTCATCCATGGCTTTTATGGTATGTCAACACGCCATTTTCCCTGAGCATGGTCTGTATCCATCTCTGGGTAATTGAGGTGGCCCTCCATACACTTTTCAGTTCTGTGCTGGTGCGGTGAAGCCCACACCTAGTGTGCCAATCTGGTGCACAGATAGGAGAGTGGGCAAAGATGGGTTTGGAATTTGTTTTTGTGGCCGTAGATCAAAGTTTGAAAACAGTTGTGACTGACTGCACTTTTTAAACACTTAGAAGAGCTGTACAAACAGCTAAAGGATTATGAAGGGTTAATTGTATACAGAAACAGAACCTTGAGTGACAGGCAGCTCCAAGCAATCAAATTGGTTAGAATCAAATGAGCAGAGAAAGATTTGAGAGCTGCATGCTAAGAAGCGAGTCAGTCAGATTTCTGAGTTGAGGCTAATTTCTGAGTTGAAGCTAATTTCAGTCTTAGCAGAGAACTTTTTAACACAGTGATCTGGGTGGAAGTTGGCAAGGAAGTTTGGGAAGTTAGATGGAGACTCCCATTCGGGCCAAGGAAAGGGGATAGATCTTTTAGTGAGAGGAGAATTTCCTTACCCAGTCAAACAGAGAGTTAGCTCTGAAGAGTGTAGATATTCTTGGTCTGATGTGGTTAAAAATTGCCTTTAGAGATCTTAAGAATCAAAACGAGTATTGGTGTTTCAGGAGAAGGGGTTTGGGTGTACCAGCCTTCTGGAAATTAAACAAGTTTGTGAATACTCAAAGGAATTGTATCGCAATTTTGGAAAACACTGAAGGGAAGTAGACAGGACCACTGTAATAGTCTTCAAGGATACTTGGAGAGAGGGTAAAAACTGGAGACTCTTTTTTAAATTCCCTGAATGGTGAAGAGAAGATCCTTAGTTCAGATCTGAAGAAGTAAAGAGAGACTGAGCAGTAGTTAGGATGATTAAGCAGGAGAAATATGATAATCTCTATCACATGCCAAAATTGACCACTGAACAAATGTAAGATCCCATGAATCAAGGACGGGCTACCACTCAAAAATAACACACGTGCTAATGATTTTTAAAGCCCTCCAGTTCATTTTTCGCCATCATCAACTGAATGCTGTTAGGATTAGCTGGAACCAGGAAAGGTTCTACCTGAGACTTTGGAAAAACACAGCTCATAGGACTTCACAAACTGTAGCCCGTGCTTTACGCAATGCTATATATATATTTCTTAGCAGCCTTTCTCAGTTTTTTTACAAAAACAGAGGTACATGATGCTGCAACATAATTTCTGTCTAGGACAGCCTTTCTCAACTTTTTTAACATTGAGAACCCCCTGAAACACTCTTCAAGCTTCGAGAAACCCCAGAAGTGGCGCAATCATGCAGAATATGGTTGGGAAGCATAACTGTGGACACACCCACCCGAGCCCCTCTCTTTCTCACCCCCTCCAGGCACATCACTGGCCATTTTGGGAGGGAAGGGCAGGTCATATCACCAAATAAATGTTTAACACATTTTTGAAAATACAGAATTAACCCCCAGGGTTTCATGAAACCCTGGCTGAGAAAGCCTGCTGTAGCAGAACAATTCATAGCAAAATTTCAGCATGTTTCTCCCAGCTGAAGTGTCCTTGCTTATCCCTGTCCCTTGGAATGGGGTCTCAGTGTTTACCTTCAGCAGTGTTAAGTTTCCTTGGAGAGCACTGGTCGGGTTCTTCTGTTGAGCTTCAGTTTCAGCATTCAGGAATTCTTTGGAGAGAAAAGGTAAGGAAGTTGCTTAATATGCCCCAAAGGGATAACAGAAGAGAGGAACCAGTCAGACAAATGACCATTTTCAAACTGCCTTTGTATTCCATTTTAATAATTTTTTTCCCCCTGCCATTCCAGACAAACCCATTTTAGTAACTGGCTGCTAGCAGAATGCATTTACTTGTTCACACAAACCTACTTTGCTTGTTTGGTGTAGTGGTTAGGATTGCGGACTTCTAATCTGGCATGCTGGGTTCAATTCTCCCCACATGCAGCCAGCTGGGTGACCTTGGGCTTGCCACAGCACTGATAAAGCAGTAATACCAGGGCTCTCTCAGCCTCACCCACCTTACAGGTTGTCTGTTGTGGGGAAAAGAAAGGGAAGGCGACTGTAAGCTGCTTTGAGACTCCTTCAGGTAGAGAAAAGTGGCATATAAGAACCAATTCTTCTTCTTCTTCTTCAGTAATATTAAGGCTCTCTCAGCCTCACCTCCCTCACAGGGTGTCCTCTTTGAGACTCCTTCGGATAGAGAAAAGCAGCATATAAGAACCAGCTTCTTCTTCTTCTTCAGGTTAGCCACATATGGTTGAGCCACTTTTGAGGGAAACTCAATGGAGTCAGGGCAGCTCAATGCTATATGGGTTTAGTGCTATAGCACTCAACCTAGAGTGTTAAAAAAACTCAAAGGAAGATAGTGAGGTGAAAAGAGGAGAGGGGAAAGCAGCACTGCTTGAAATGACCTTAGTGCTTCAACGATGGATTATTAATGAAAGGAAACCTGCTGAATCGCTTTACCTGAAATCGGGCCAGCAACAATAACGTTAATTCTGGTTAAGAATGGTAATGTAAAAACATTGAAATAATTCATGACCTGCCTCCTGCGGAAGGATGCATTAAAAAGGGACTTTCTCTAGAATGAATTAAGCAGAAGATCCAGCTGCATACCATTATATTTAAAAAAAAGAAAAGCGCCAATAGTCTAGGAACATTGTGTTCTTCATCAACTACCTCGAGCATTTCCCCAGAGAATTCCACAAGACTCAAGCATAGCAGGGAAAGGGTGGGTCACTTCAAAAGAGAAGTAAATGTATACTTCTCACAATAGGGGGGACATATGAAAGACAAAGTTGTATGTGACAAGAGTTTCTTCTTCCTTGTTGCCTATCTTTCTGATAAGCTCCCTTTGATTCAAAAGAGACATGACACTGGGTAAAACCTGCCGGAGAATGTTAACATGTTGCTTTCTTACTCTGTTGACACAACATTGTCTGGTGCAGACTGGAAATACCAATGCGATGTCTAGGATTGGAAAGGACTCTTTTTATAATTCCTAGTTCCAAAAGGGCAACTAGTGAATTAGCTAAAAGTGTATTCTTGTTCTTTCTTCTTAGATTGCTTAGGAAGGAATGACAGCCCTTGGATACTTGGGAATGTAAGGTGCATTCAAGTTTGTTAGTGTATACCGACTCTTTGAGCGCAATTCTTAGAGCACTCAAATATCCCAGGCTGAATCTGCATGGAGCTTTTATTCCCATCCCAGGTCAAGTCAATCCCTGCCATCTACACTGAATGAGATTTCCATTCTGATTTTGGGCAATTTAAATTTTCACTCTGCAACAAGCATGATTGATCCAGAGTGACCCTACCTTTCCCCTGCGATACCATGGAGCAGATATAACCCTCGATATTTGAAAACTTGGAATGAGTAAGCATGCAGCTGTCTGCTTTCCCCGAAATAACTTGCTGCCACTGTAGAAAAGCCCTGATTGGCCAGGTTCCCAGGTTAGAATAATAGAATCATAGGTTGCAAGGCTTCCCTTAAAGGGGAAGCCCTAACTTCTCTCAACAGAAGCTCCAGAAGCCCTAACTTCTCTTGGACTTTGAGATTTGCCTCTTGGATTTATTCCCCTTCCTCTGCTGCCTCCAATCCTCTCCCCCCTTCAAGAAAAAAAAGAGGCTCTTGCTGCTCTTGTCTCCCCTCTCCACTTCTGAGCTTCCCTAATCATGTGCAGAACACTTTTCTGTTTCAATGAGGGGGGATAGAGGAAGACCCGAGTTCAAATCGATTTGAATTCAGCAGGATCCACAATGGAATAAACAAAGTAAGTGCAGAATCAGCCCCAGTCTTCAAGTCAGAATTTACAACACATCGGATTGGCCTTGATAGCTCCGTGGCACCAAGTCCTGGGGTTAAAACTCCAAGTACAATTCTATTGTCCACGTACACTATTGACTCTCTCTATGGAATTAGGGGATGATATCTGGTGCAGAGAAACAAAATGAGGGGTCTGCTTCCAGACCTGGCAATTTTAGTTCTTCTGCTGAACCATATTATGACTAATTCACTGCCGCAGATATGATTTCTAAATTTACACTGGTGTACAGAATACTATTAGGAAGAACATGCAACAGAAACTCACTGAGAAAGCACAATTGGCTATGGTTCCTGAGCTTTGAAAATGCACATTTTCCTTGCTTTGAAAATGCACATTTCCCCTTTACAATTTTAAGAAAGACCAGCATGGTACAGTGCTTTGGGTGTTTGTGTTGGGAGCAGAAGATGCTGGTTCAAATCTGTCCTCAGTCATGTTTGCCAGATAGCTTTGATGAAGATCTTATCCATCAACTTAACCCCTTTCACAAGGTGTTTAGATTAAAATAAGGAGGTAGATAAGTAAACAGCACAGCTCATTTTTCTGTGACAGTTTAATCTCAATCCCGTCAACTATTTGCCCAAGGACTTATATTTAGGATACACAATCCATATATTAAGAGGTGTGATGTTCGGCAGTTATTAAATATCACCCTGTGGTGTCGTGATATGTAAATATTTCTGTGTTTTATTTCTATGTTTTCATGTGGGGTTTTATATGTATGGGTAATCAAGAGGGAGCCAGATGGGTGATTGACATGTGTTATGATTGGACTAGATTTAAAGCCCATTTCACATTTAAATGAAATGGGCGCTAGATGGCTTCTGGGCCCCCCCGCCGGCGAACTCCCAAATGCTTCTGCGTGGTTGGCGAGGTGGGGCGTGCCGTCTGTGGGCCTGCAGAAGCCTTTTTCCTCCCCCCCCCCAGAGAGTGGGGCCCGGGTAGGAGAAAGGGAAGCTGGCCTACCTGGTGTGTCCCCGCGCGGCTCCTGAGCAGGCGTTGGAGAGTCGGCTGGCAATTTGGCGGGCCGCGGCGGCAGCAGGCGAGGCATGACTGGCGAGTGGCGGCAGTGTGGGGTGGCGTTGGGGACTGTGCACGGTGCGGCCAGGGCGGGCAGCGGCGATGGGGAAGCACGCGGCCGGTCAAGGGAGCATCGAGTTGGGGGGAGCGGGGTCTGGGTCCGCGGGCCGTCGAGGTGCGCAGTCGTGTCTGGGGGGGTGTTCGGAGGGTGGTGGGGCTTGGGGGTCTGGCAGCTCACCGTGAGCGGAGTGGCAGCGCGGGTCGGTGTGCAGCGAGCGGCCGGGGTGTCTGAAGGCAAGGGCGATGCTTCGCTGCCGGGAAAGGTTGCTCCTTTCCCGGCAACGAACCATCTGGGAAGAGAGTGAAGGCTTGTACCTATCTGAACTTAAATGGACTCTGGGGAATGGTAGAGGACAGGAAGGCCTGGAGGATCGTTGTCCATGGGGTCGCAATGCGTCGGACATGACTTCGTACCTAACAACAACAACAACCTATCTGAAACCATTATGCTTACGTACACATCAGCAATGCATCTGCTTATGAACCACACAGAAACTGCTAACAAACTTGAGGTATAAGCAAAAACAACTATTTAGAGTAAAGGATCTCCCTTTACCTCAGAGCTACCCCCACGTGCTGCCCATTTTGACATTCTGCCAGATGTAACTAAGCCATTCTGTTCTTTTGAGTCCAACTAAGAATCCTAAGGCTTTGGGAGCAATGAAAAAAATAGTAATTGCTACGGAAGGTAGAATAATACACATAATCTCAGAGCATTACAGAAAGGGGCCTTTACAGGGACAGAATTTGGCAAAAATATTACACACCCCTTTTCATTGCAGACTGTCACTTACAAGGTATGGACAATCCTTATTCTGGAGAATAATCCAAAGGTCTGGGTTACGTTTTATTGAAAGTTGTACGATGTTACAGACTGTATAATGTTCCATTTAAAGTTATACAATGTTCAATGTAAACTGCCCAGAGCTGCAAAGAATGGGCGGTATAAAAAATACAAATAAATAAATAAATAATAAATATTTTATGTGCGTGTGCCAATACAAAACACACTCAAAACACATACACAGTCAAGAGGGTATTCATCTCTGTAATTCAGATGCCTTCTTTTTCAGACAAATGTTTCCTAATGCCTGACATGGCTACCCATTAACATGTATAATGTGATTTGGATGAATACAGATTACCAAGGAACAGCCCTCATTAAGATGAGGGTCAGGGGGCAGTCAGATGGGCCCCTCCAGGTGAGATCAGCATTGGTAGTGGACTGCTGGCACCCATAAATTGTCCCTTGAGGTGCAGAGAAGAAGCTGTCTGGTTTGGGAGGAGAATAGGGGGGGTTTGCTGCCGGGATATTATGCTTTTAATGGGGGATTCATGGTTTTTACATATTTTATGTGGGGTATTATACTATGTAACCCGCCGCAAGATGCCTTGGCTGATAGCAGCAGGTAATCATAGAATCATAGAATCATAGAATCATAGAATCATAGAATCATAGAGTTGGAAGGGGCCATACAGGCTATCTAGTCAATGCAGGATCAGCCCAAAGCATCCTAAAGCATCCAAGAAAAGTGTGTATCCAACCTTTGCTTGAAGACTGCCAGTGAGGGAGAGCTCACCACTTCCTTAGGCAGCCTATTCCACTGCTGAACTACTCTGACTGTGAAAATTATTTCCTGATATCTAGCCTATATCATTGTAGTTTAAACCCATTACTGCGCGTCCTTTCCTCTGCAGCCAACGGAAACAGCATCCTGCCCTCCTCCAAGTGACAACCTTTCAGATACTTAAAGAGGGCTATCATGTCCCCTCTAAACCTCCTTTTCTCCAGGCTGAACATTCTCAAGTCCCTCAATCTATCTTCATAGGGCTTGGTCCTTTGGCCCCAGATAATCCTCGTCGCTCTCCTCTGTACCCTTTCAATTTTATCTACGTTCTTCTTGAAGTAAGGCCTCCAGAACTGCACACAGTACTCCAGGTGTGGTCTGACCAGTGCCGTATACAATGGGACTATGACATCTTGTGATTTTGATGTGATGCCCCTGTGGATAGAGCCCAAAATGGCATTTGCCCTTTTTACCGCTGTATCACATGTTTGCCTGCTCATGTTTAATTTACAGTTCACAAGTACCCCAAGGTCTCGTTCACACACAGTGTTACCTAGAAGCATATCCCCCATCCAGTAGGCATGCTTTTCATTTTTCTGACCCAGATGCAGAACTTTACACTTATCTTTATTAAATTGCATCTTGTTCTCATTTGCCCATTTTTCCATTGTGTTCAGATCTCATTGAACTCTGTCTCTATCTTCCGGAGTATTTGCCAGTCCTCCCAATTTGGTGTCATCTGCAAACTTGATGAGTATTCCCTCCACCCCCTCATCTAGATCATTAATAAATATGTTAAAAAGTACTGGACTGAGCACCGAGCCCTGAGGTACCTCGCTACTCACCTCCCTCCAGTCTGATGAAACACCATTGACAACAAATGGTGTAATAGTAATAGTAATAGTAATAGTAATAGTAATAGTAATAGTAATAGTAATAGTAATAGTAATAGTAATAGTAATAGTAATAGTAATAGTAATAGTAAAAGATGAGTGGAGGCCTTTAGAAAGAGGACACAACCTGAACAGCAGGAGTCAAACAAAGCCTCCAGTGCTCCAGATCTAGTTAATTAGCCTTTCTGTTGACCAGCCCTTTTAAAACAATAAGTGCTAGGACCAAAAAAACTTACCAATTGCAAGCATAAATTAAAGCTCTAATCTATCAACAACCAAAGCTGCTAAAGCCATTGCCAAGGCTATATAATCAATGACCAAGATTCAAGCCATTTACCTTGTTCTCCTTCCCACTCTTCTTGATGCCTAACCTGTAGTAATTATTATTGTTATTATTTTATCTTGAAGTAATAGCTTTCTGAAGCCATTTCACCTTGATGGATTATAAGACTGTCTTAAATGTCAATTGATAATAATTATGCCATAAAAACCATAATAAATGTTATTGGTTTAAACCCACAGTGCTATTTTATTAATATTTCTAATTTACAGGCTCATTGGGAAGGGACAACTCAGGTAATAAATCCCACAGGAAGGCTGAATGAGCTCTTTAGGAGATTGTTACTGGCTGTTAAACTTTGGAAAGGTCAACAAAGCTACCCCTGGGCACACACACACACACACAGTTAAGGCACAGGGCCAAGGTTGTCAAGATGTGGTGGGTCATGCTGAGGAAACATAAGCCCGGGCACCTGCAATAGGAGCCACTTTTCTCCTTCTGCTGGGGTAGATCATGTGTATGTGTCACAACTAAAGTCACAACTGACTTGTGGCAACCTCATAGGGTTTTCAAGGCAAGAGACTAACAGAAGAGGCTTGCCATGGCTTGCTTCTGCATAGACCCTGGACTTTGTTGGTGGTCTCCCAAGCAAGTACTAACCAGGGTTTGCCATGCTTAGCTTCTAAGACTCTAAGATGAGGGTAGCCTTGGCCATCCAGGTCAGGGCAAGGTGAGTCCTAGGGATGGCCCTTTCAGAACTTCACCCAAGCAGCCAATCACTAGCAACACAGCTAGAGAGGAGACTCCCTTAAATGACAGGAGATTCCCTTATAGAAACTCCTCCAGACTGAATGTTTCTCTTTTAACTACCTTTTGATTAAAACTGGAGTCAGAGTCAGCCAAGGGTGGGGAGAGAGGCCTACTGTGAAAAAGCAGTAGGATTAGTGGCCTCGTAGCCTTCTCTTTCTGTTTATTTATGATTCAGTTCAAAGTGCTGGTTTTTCCTTTCAAAAGTGTTTATGGCCTGGGGTCCACTTCTCTGCAAGAGTAACCCTCTCAGGATAGTCAGCTGAAGCAGCTTCCCTCTGAAGCTGCTGCCTCGCCAAAGGGTAACATCAACATTGGCCTGCCCACAGTCCTGGAAGCTCAAGAAGAGCACACTCCAAGCCGTTTGCAAAATGTCTAAAGCAGAACCATTCAAAAGGCAGGGTTGCAAGTGTGACCTGGGGATTCCCCAGTGTGACAACAGGGCCTGTAAAACGAAGCTCTTCCGCCAGGTCATTGGTTGAGGCTGGGCTGCAAGAAAGGTCAGGGCCCCCCACCCACAGGAATAAACTAAGTAGCAGTAGTAAATGCCAACAGCGCCCACTGTCTCCCTCCCCTCTAGAATTGGGTCATCTAGGGCAGGGGTAGTCAACCTAGGGCAGGGGTAGTCAAACGCTGGCAGGGGCTCATGGGAATTGTAGTCCATGAACATCTGGAGGACCACAGGTTGGCTACCCGTGATCTAGGGGTAGTCTAGATAAGGACTGTATTTTTCCGCTACATATAATTCTATTATGGGTAGCATATATGTGCATTGCTATTTTTTTGTATGGGTTTTTATTGGGGTTTTAAATGTTGTAACTCACTTTGAGCCTTCGGAGAGAGGCAAGTAATAAATCTACATGATGATGATGATGATGATGATGATGATGATGATGATGATGATGATGATGATGATGATGATGATGATGATGATGATGATGATAGAGGTCAGTTATTGGGAGAAGAAGACACCTTTGGAGGATGGACTCTGGAGCATCACATTTCCTCTGAACTCCCTCTCCTCTCCAAGCTCCACTCTCCCGATGGTCCACCCCCCCCCAAAAAAACTCTAGGAATTTCCCAACTCTGATTTAGCAGCATTATTTAAAACAACAACCCTGCTTCCTTTATAGAAAGCATCCTCTTGCTCAATTTGGTTTGACCCCTTCTCTTTTAAAGTGCCTTCTTATTGTCAGTAGAAATTTTAGGCAGCCCCCTCCCCACACTATACTATTCAATTGATGCAGTAAATGGTCTTTTCTTCATTGTTCTCTAATTGCATAATCCATTTTATTGGACGTATCATACCGTGTTGCTGTTGTTCTTTCCTGTATTCTCTGTGCACTCCTATTTTATTGCACTGTTTATTGTGTTCTTGTCTGGTCTTTACTACAGTGTTCCAGAATTTTATCATCTGCCTCGAGTTTCACTGAAGTAGGTAGATAATGAATGAGGTTAAATATGTTTTTTTTATTTTAATCATCAGCAAAATATAATTCTGTAATTCCAACCTCCCAGTTTGCACCAGTGCGTGTCCTTAGGCCACGGCAACAGGAATATCACATAATGGTAGGAATAGTGTAATGATGTAACAATACCAATTTCAAATGCTTTAAAAAAAATCCCCATGGCAAGGAGTTAAGACAGAGGCTGGCAATTAGCCCTGTACATTCCAAATCCAACATGTGTGAGAAAGCAGCATGACTGTATGGGCGCAGCCATTTTTGTTCCGATCTTGTCGAGCAGCTGCCCAAACAATTGGCTGCCAGCTTGCAACCAGCGAGTGGGATTTCAGCTGAGTCAGCAGGTGTTCACACATTTCTGATTTGTTGCTGCTTTGCAGGTATGAAAGCACAACTTAAACAAGATCTAATATCTGGCCAGGTTCCCAAACTTTTGAAGATCCATTCACTGGCAAATAATTAGGGTTTTTTTTTTTTGTTTAGGGAATGCTGCACTTGAGAGTTCCAAAGTTTAAGGGATCTGGATTCCTAGGGTAATTGGCTTGAGGATGGAGCTGCGGAGTCAGGAGTGCTCTTGCCCCTTTTTTTTCTCATATGGATTATTCCCATGCAATAGTACATTAAGGGTAGGGTTGCCGACCACAGTAGCAACAGCAATGGGCACAAGGCAGATAATGGGGAAACAAAGGTAACATGATGCTGCAACATCACTTGTGTCGAGGACAGCCTTTCTCAGCTTCTTGACCATTGAGGACCACTGAGAACCCCCCTGAAACATTTTTCAGGCTTCAGGAAATGGCAGAAGTGGCATCATCATGCAGAATATTGTTGGGGAACATAGCTCATCCACGGCCCTCCCCTTCCCACTCCCTCCAAGCCCATCATTGGCCATTTTGGGAGGGGGGAAAGTCAACATGACCTGATATAGTCTTATCACCCAATACATGTTTAACAAATTAAATACATATATTAAAAATTAATTAACTCCCACCCATTTGGGAAACCCTTCCAGGGCCATCATGAAACACCAGGGCTTTTATGAAACCCTGGTTGAGAAAGTCTGGTCTAGGAATCCAGAAGTGACACCACTGCCTTGCCCAATGCTCTAGATTTGACCCCATCTGTATGGTAACAACTGTGGTGATCAAAAACATTCCTAGAGTGTCATACAACATGGTGATGTCACTTCTGGGTCCCAGCTGGAAGTGATGTTGCAGGGTAATGCAATGCTATTTCACCGAGCACTGATGGGGACTGGCCTGCTGCATGTGGCAGCCCCATATTTGGGGGAATAATTCTCACAGAGAATGAAGGAGTGGGACTTCCTACTGAGTGATCATGCAGTCCTGCTTGAAGTATTGTGGATATGTCTCTGGATTCATATCACATGGCTATTTCTAGAAAGTACTCTAACCTTGCTTGGAGGCTTATTTGCTTGATATTAAAATATATATGCCCTACCATTGCAGCATTCAGATCCTCAATGTGGTTTGTAGCAGTATAATAGTATAGAAAACTCACCCCTGAGAAATGGCACAGGTATTAACAGGTATTAATAGTAAATGTTCCTAGTCAACTGTCAGTCACAGAAACCTCACAATGGAAGCACCCACAGATAAGCCAGGGAGTTCTGCATACTCAGGAGACTCCCCAGCTATGGCAAAAGATAGGACATTGCACATTAATCAAAAGAAAAATGGGGGAAATGGCTCAGATGGAACAAATTTGCTCCAGGAGGCATCAGGGGTTAAGAGCAACAGCAGTAATTTCTTTTATGGAATCCTGTAGGGGACAAGGGAGATAGATTTTGACATTGTTCTATCCTGCAGTTCCTCATACTCACATGTTCCCACCCTGTCTCTTTTTTGACTTATTTTTACTCCCAGAAAAGTGGGATCAAAATATAAAGTCTCCCAAGGTGGTTGACATTCAGCCTAGCACTGCTGACAGATTCTGTGTATAAATGAAAAGTAGATGCTGGGGCTTGGCCCTTAGATTTGCAAACCAAAAAGGCAAGATACAAAACAGAAGCAGTATGGAGTGGAAATATAGAGAAGGAGAATGATGGACTGGTCAGCGGTTTACCACACATGTACAACTAGCTGTTTCCAGGCTGACCCTGCCTTGTTGATGTCATTCTAGGGGTGGATGTGGAGCAAGCTACCTAGCTGCCCACGGTCCGCTCAAGTCAAGAACAACACAAATTAGAGTAGTAGTCGAAGAAGAGTGGTTCTTATATGCCGCTTTTGTCTATTCAAAGGAGTCTCAAAGCAGCTTACAATCGCCTTCCCTTCCACTCTTCTGTAAGGTAGGTAAGGCTCAGAGAGCCCTGATATTCCTGGTTGGTCAGAACAGCTTTATCAGTGCTGTGGCGAGCCCAAGGTCACCCAGCTGGCTGTAGGCAGAATGGTGAATCAAGCCCGGCTCACCAGATTAGAAGTCCGCGTTCCTAACCACCACACCAAGCCAGCTCTCCTACACCAAGCTGGCACCAAGTAAACTTCTCTTCATTGCTGCAATCACAAGGCATGGGAAATTCTGTAGACACGCCTCCTTAAGAGAAACCTAGCAAGTTGCTTTGTGTTCCAATTTAGAATTCAGTAGAATTCTACTACAGAGGCCTCATCTCCAGCAGCCACAGAACCCTGATGGAGTCACAGGATAGGAGACAAAAATCCCTCCCCAGCCACGTTCAGCTTTCTCAGGATTAGTTGTTTTGTCTCCCAAAGAACTGAGATAAAGATGGCATAGGAGACATCAAATGAGACTCTGATAGGTATCAACAAAGAAGCTTACAGAGACAGGATCATTTTCCTTGGCCTTTGAACCAAGTCAAGAATCATAAAAGGAAACAGCAAACACATTTTTCAAGGGAGACAGCATGCCTCGGTGTGTCTAGGAGGGTGCAGAGAGGATCCCCTCCCTATTCTTCTATAGTTCCAGATTCTTTGTAATGAAAATAAAACTATCCTGAATGAAGGGGGGAGGAGTATTCTCTAGTGCCTCAGGGAAAATCAAGACCTGATTACATCAGGAACCTTGGTCAGTGACAGAATTACCTGCTTCTGCAAAGAACAAAGTTTTGAGATTTAGGATGCTTAGGGCTGATCCTGCGTTGAGCAGGGGGTTGGACTAGATGGCCTGTATGGCCCCTTCCAACTCTATGATTCTGTAATTCTGTGAGCTGAAGTGTGCTATACAGTGGCATCTCATACAGAACATTGCTGAGAGGATTCAAGCTCTTGTTATTGAACACCACTGAACTGGAATTGGGATATGGTATCCTTATGAGGTGGGTTATGAACTTCTAGACAAAGGTGATCACCAGGTGAACTTACTGAGTTCGAACCCCCTCAATTATGTGTGACCTGCATTCCTCACCAACTTGCCCTGGTTTTCCAGGTGAAATTTATCTTCTGGATATCATTCCACCAAGTGGTTTTATGCTTGCATAATAGTTGCTTATACAAGAGGGCCAAGTGATAATTTGTGCAAGAACTTAGTTGCACCATTTACCAGAGAAGATGCATGCATTCCCCAAGCTCATGGTTGAATCATTAAACTGAATATGTTCTATTGCTTATGGTTCACTCCCACTTTATTCCTGTGCATCATTTAAATGATGATCACACAAGATAGACTGTAACAACCAGCATCCTTTACTTGAGAAGTGACCACAGGATCTTACTTTAAGAGTAACTAGGTTCATGGGCAGACACTGAAGGCATATAGAACACCTAAGTAGTAAGTCTCAACTCAGAAATATCAAGCAGAATTTTTCTTTTTACTGTGTGTCTTGGAGGCAACAGACCACCTATAAGAGGCCACTAGATGCAGCAAGGCGGTAAATTCATGTGGGAAAATGCAACAGTTGTTAACTAGTTGCATGCAAGTTCACTCCAGTGCATGTGAATAGCTCACCAACTGATTACCTTCCTGCGTGTCTTGCGAGCAGAACATGAGCTAAACCAGAAGGTGATTGAGTGTGACTAGTACTTCCTGAAGGGTGTCAGGAGGTGGTGACAGATCATCTGGTAAAAGCACCAAATCTACTTTATCTTTTAGCACTGCTCAGTGGTGGCAGGTGAGATCCTTCCAACAACCCACCACGTGATACCGGTGACATAATGGTAGACTGGGATTGGGGAGTTAGGTTCTGATCATATTGAAAGTCACTTCAAAGGGTGACCTTGGGCCAGTCTCTCCCATTCAACCTAATCTAACTCACAAGGTTGCTTTGAAGGCCAAACATGGGGAGGATCAATTTATGCTGCACTGAGTTCTTTAGAATTTAGAATTCAAACCTCCAAGGGTACCTTTCCCCAGAGCAATCCTTTTGCCTTCATTTATCTTGTTGTAGTTACAGCTGTGCACCCAACAATCCATACAAGGGACTTTGTTCTTAACTTGTTGAGACAGAAAGAAGCCCATGAACACACATGATGCATTCCACATTCATCATCTATGAAGGGTTGGTTCACACATGCATGCTTACCATTGGAGAAACATGGCCTCCAAGGTTGCCTAGCCAATGTATATGAGACCTTGGAGGAACCTTCCTGATTCCCTCATGCAGGCTGTTCTACAAGGTGGGCCCTGAGAATGTGTGGGAACAGGCAGCTTCCAATCGTACCCATTTGCAGGTTGGTGCCAATAGAAAGCACAGCCTCACTTTGGTTATTAGCTCAATAGGCAGCTGTAAACCAATTTGCAATTAATATGTTCAGATAAACACACGCACACTCCAGTGTGAGTGGCTCTGATATTTTAAAACTGTGCCTTTCCCCGTCCAGATACTTCTCTGGACCTTGGGAAAATCTGAAAGTCTTTCATCTTATCAGACTTGCTTTATTGCCATCTGGTTACACAGTAATGTGAAGCTCAGCTTTACAAAGGGTCATATGATGGGATATCAGCTCAACAGTTGTCAGGTAATTGGACAAACAAGGAACAGTCTGCCAGCACAATTACAGGAGAAAGATAGTGAAAGACTCCAAAGGGCAAGAAGCCAAGAGAGAGAGAGAGAGAGAGTCTGAAAGATAACATTCAAAGGTGAGGGGGAAATCTTGGGAGAATTTGCCAAGGTGTGCTTTGAAAGGTAATTTCACAGGATGACCTCCATGAAATAAAAGCAACAAGGGGAACCAGATGCAGTGGGAGAAGGAGACAATTCTCTGAAGACCTTCCCTGTGGATTTGCTGTTCTGTTAATATGGTGCGGAGGACTTAACCTGTGAGATATTTTTCAACAAAGTCTGTTGAAGTATTAAGGAAAATATTTTTTCTCTCTCTCTCCCCCCACTCCCTGGAATGCCGAAAAGCTTGTTGGTTTGCTGCTGCCTATTTTGTCAAAATGTGTTTACCATGCAATGATTTGGGAATGTTCACCTGAAATCCCCAAGCCGCTGCAGAAAGGATAACTACAGACGGTCCCAAGAAGCTTTTTTATTTGTGCTCAGGACTTGCAAGCATTTTGCAAAACCAAGACGAAATATATCAGAAAGCTCTGCAGCTCCAAGCAGAAAATGCTAACACTGTGATTCAGATCCCATTGGAAATTTTGCAAAGGATAAGTCATAGCTTGGCCAGCATGGAGCCACTTTGTCACAGGTCCTTCTATAACTGGATAAGAACAGTCCAGTTGGGATTACAATGACAATGTAAGAATCTTTAAAACTTTTTGCTATGCCTGGATGCCCTGTTTCTCCCCGGCAGTCACTGCAAACAGTTCTTCTGAATTTATTACTGGTTTCAAGGGTCCAAAAGAAAAGGAAGGCTTCCATTCTCCTTTGGGCTTTCAATTCTTCTGAGTCACTTTCAGCATGGTGAAGACATAGCCAGCAACCTGTGTTTCTCCTGCATATACAGCAGAAACGGCATGAACAATAACATATCGCTAAAAATACACTGAAGGCTGAGTTTCTAACCTCATGATGTTGAGCAATTCAAAGGAGTGCCACAGCCAGGGAAAACCCATGTTGTCTTTTTCTATTGAGGAGATCTTAAAGAAGCCCTCCGCTAAGGCCTGCCTCCACCGTACAACGCATGCTGAGGCTGCTCAGATACTGGGATCAGAGCCTCTTTTAGAAATGTCAAAGGGTAAGCACTGTTTCTTCTCATTCATGAAATTTGCACACACCTGGATCTTCTTGCCAGAATCCAGGACTTGACTGCTTTCGACAAGGCAAATGGGATTTTGGGCCATATCAAACGGAGTATCGTGTCCAGATCACGGGAGGTGATGGTACCGCTTTACTCTGCTCTGGTTCGGCCTCACTTGGAATACTGTGTTCAGTTTTGGTCACCCCAATTGAAGAGGGATGGTGTCAAACTAGAACGTGTCCAGAGGAGGGCAACAAAGATGGTGAGGGGTTTGGAGACCAAGACATATGAAGAAAGATTGGGGGAGCTTGGTCTGTTTAGCCTAGAGAGGAGACAACTGAGAGGGGATCTGATAACCATCTTCAAGTATTTAAAAGGGTGCCATATAGAGGATGGAGCAGAATTGTTCTCTCTTGCCCCAGAGGGACAGACCAGAACAAATGGGATGAAATTAATTCAAAAGAAATTCCATCTAAACATCCGGAAGAAGTTCCTGACAGTTAGAGCAGTTTCTCAGTGGAACAGGCTTCCTCGGGAGGTGGTGGGCTCTCCAGCTTTGGAGATTTTTAAACAGAGGCTGGATAGCCATCTGACGGAGAGGCTGATTCTGTGAAGGCAAAGGGGTGGCAGGTTGCAGTAGATGAGCAAATGGGATTTGAGTGTCCTGCATAATGCAGGGGGTTGGACTAGATGACCCACGAGGTCCCTTCCAACTCTATTATTCTATGATTCTATGACAGCCATCAGCTTCACTTTATTTCTTTGGTATTTCCATGCAATTCTTAAGACCTGAGCATTCAGGGTTATGAAAAATCCCCAATAAAGCAATGCATGGAGAAGTGTATCTAAAGCCCTACTTTTTAAATATAGATACTGTACATTAACAGCAGCATAATTGGCAGAAATTCAATAGGTGGTGCTTGTCTGGAAATGCATGAATGGCAAAAGGTTGCATCCTTGCTATTGATCCTTCCTGAAATTAGTTATGAACTGGGTGACCTTACACTTGGACCAATTGGAAAAAGGAAGCCTTATCCTTTACTATGAAACATTCATCTCTTATTGAACGCCAGCTTGTGATACATCCTGCATGTTCCAACATGCCATTTTATTTCTTTATTTATGAATTGGATTTCTATCTTGCCACTTCTCAAAAAAGAATCATGGTGGGTTACAAGGTAAAACAATAAACCCCCATTTTAAAAAACCCTAATGACCATACCCCCCTAACAACAGCAGCAAAATTGTTCTCACCACCACCCCACAGCCAACCCAGGCAGGATGCAGAAGTATAAATGCAATGATCCCATGGAGAGGGCCAGCTGATCTTAAGACCTGTCCTCACCCAAAGACCTGGCGGAAGAGCTCTGACTTTCAGGCCCTGCGAAACTGTAAAAGGTCCAACAAGGCCCTCAGCTCTTCCAGGAGCTTATTCCACCAGGCCGGGGCCAGGCAAAGTGCCCTGCTTTTTTATTTCTTTCTACTACACGTGGCAAGCAAAGCAGGGCCCATGACAATATATGGAAGCAGACAGTCCTTCAAAAAATGCTTCTCCCAGGCCAGTTAGGGGTATAATGGTCAAAGTGAGACTTGGAAATCATCCTGGAAGCAAACTAACAATCAGTGCAGGTATCTCAAGACACGTGTAATATCTTCTCTGTAAGAAACACCTGTGAGGAACTGAGCTGTGACACTGTACCTATTGCTGCTTCCAAGCTCTCTTCAAGTGCTTCCCCTTCAAAGGGAGCCCAACCCAGATGCATTCAGGGGAAGGATAATCATAGAATCATAGAATCATAGAGTTGGAAGGGGCCATACAGGCCATCTAGTCCAACCCCCTGCTCAACGCAGGATTAGCCCAAAGCATCCTAAAACATCCAAGAAAAGTGTGTATCCAACCTTTGCTTGAAGACTGCCAGTGAGGGAGAGCTCACCACCTCCTTAGGCAGCCTATTCCACTGCTGAACTACTCTGACTGTGAAAATCTTTTTCCTGATATCTAGCCTATATCGTTGTACTTGTAGTTTAAACCCATTACTGCATGTCCTCTCCTCTGCAGCCAACAGAAACAGCATCCTGCCCTCCTCCAAGTGACAACCTTTCAAATACTTAAAGAGGGCTATCATGTCCCCTCTCAACCTCCTTTTCTCCAGGCTGAACATTCCCAAGTCCCTCAACCTATCTTCATAGGGAATAATAGTGGTCAAGGGAATTTTGTGGCCCAGAGAACACCTATGACTGGTACACCAGCTGAAGGTTTGTACCATAGAGGAGATGGGAATCTCAAAGAAGTTGAACTGGACTGAATAACACTCCTCCACCCCAAGTTGTGGACTGCTTCTTCAAGGCGAGCTTGACTCCATTCAGATCAGACTAAGTGCCCAGCTCCTGACTGGTCCCATTACTGACCATTGGCAAGTAACCCCAACTTAACTGGATGCTTCCAATTATTTACAGCATTTCAGCTAAAAAGGTTCCAGAGCAGTTTAGAGTGGAGAGTCAGTGGCATATGTTTGTTTAATTATTGCTGTTGCTTCTCTACTCCAAATAGCTCCCAAGCAGCTTTTCCCTATGAGGTTTGAAGAAATGGAATCTCACTTGGTAACCCTTGGAGCAATCACTCTTTCACACGGGCTGGTAGCAGTGAGAGAAAAATGTCGTAAGCCTCCATTTTAGGTTGTGAAGGGCTTTCTCCCAAGCCCTTCACTTGACCCCACAGTGGAAAGGAGGGAAAGCAGTAGTTGAAGAGAGGTGAGACCACAAGCAAAACCAGGAAGAGGGGAAGAGAGAGGGAAATGCAGAAGCTGATAACACGGGAGCAGAGAAGAAACTGGAGTAGGGAGGGGGATAAAGGAGGCATAAATATAGCAATTAACCTGAAGGAAACGCGTGGTAAGAGGCTGGTGGAAGGCTGGTGGAAGGGGGGAGCAGCTCCTGGAATTATCAGGGAAGTAACTAGGGCCAGGGGAAAGTAGGACATGTCAAGGAGAGGGGAGTCATAATGAGGCAGAAGGCATACATTGGTGAGGGGGCAGAATGGACTTTCTGGGGGGGGGCATACATTGTATAATGCTGATATGGTGACACACATATAATGTTAAAACATAACTACTATTGCGAGTCCCTTGGACTGCAAGGCGAACAAACTGGTTAGTCCAAGAGGAGATCAGCCCTGACTGCTCCTTAAAAGGCCAGATCCTGAAGATGAAACTCAAATATTTTGGCCATCTCATGAGAAGGAAGGACTCCCTGGAGAAGAGCCTAATGCTGGGAGCGATCGAGGGCAAAAGAAGAAGGGGATGACAGAGAATGAGGTGGCTGGATGGAGTCACTGAAGCAGTAGGTGCAAACTTAAATGGACTCTGGGGAATGGTAGAGGACAGGAAGGCCTGGAGGATCATTGTCCATGGGGTCACGATGGGTCGGACACGACTTCGCACCTAACAACAACAACAACAACTCTTTATGGTGGAGGGGATCAGTGCAAGGGAACAGAAAATGATGCAAAGATGAAGAATCACAGGTTTAATCAGCACAAAAAAGAAGTGAAATAAAATCACTGGCTTTTAGGTAAAAACAACAGGAATGAGAAATAAAAAAAAATCATTCCTAAACCTAAATTTCGCATCAGCACTAGAACACGGGTATTTTTTCTCTGTCTTGTTAAGCCAAATCGAGGCCCATCGTTTTGACTAAACAGCCTATAAATGCTACTTTTCGGTTGTTTAAAAGAAACAAGCAGGAGCCCAGGGAATTTCATCAGCTATGTAAACGTTCGGGCTGTTAAAGAGCAACATGAAGCATCTTTGAGCCCCTGGAAAAAAACAATTGATTTTCTGCTTTTGTCATGTGCAAAACGAACAGCCTAGTTGAGGACATCAGTTCTTTTGTATATGAGAATAAGACTTTGTACTCAAGCTGATCGTTTTTTTAAAAAAAGGCAACGCAACCAATATTTCTTTCCAGACCAATTTCCAGTGAAACCAACAAGGAATGGTTGAAATGTCTCCCACTGGGAGCTCATTACAAACATTCTTTTCAGCATCTTGAAAATGAAAAGATTTTCAAGACAGGTTGATATTTTTAAAAACCTAGAAATTGGAAATAACAGGCAATTTTGGAAGTAGAAAAGCTATGTAAGATTGACCTTGATCACTGACCTTGATGCTGCTAAAAGAATCATTGATAAATATTTACCCTGTTTTTCTTTTTCCTCCTTTCTGTCTTCCACTTTCTATTAAACAAGCTTTGTAAAAAGAAAGTTAATTCTGTCAGTGCTGTGACCCAACGTAGGTCAGGATGCAACGAGTCATGAGTTACAACCTTCCCATTACAAAAGCCAAGCAATTCCTTTTATTAAGCCCAACTAAAATGACATAAAATGATGCTCAACCTTTTGTGTTCTCTAGGACATCTTGTCAGGCTGGATGACAATGGGGATAGTGAGAAAAATGTTTGAGGACATCATGTTAAGGCTTTTTGTCTGCATTTTGTGTTGAATGGCCAGCAGTTAGAGCCCGTATCAAGTTAAAGATCTATGGATGGATGGATGGATGGATGGATGGATGGATGGATGGATGGATGGATGGATGGATGGATGATTTCTATACTGCCCCTCCCCATAAGGGCTTGGTGTTTCACAACAATTAAAAACATTCAATAAAATAAATTACAATCACAAAATTACAATAAAACACAATTTTAAAACCCCATCACTGCCCCCTACCCCCTTTGCACCAGCTACCATAGACTGGAGATGACATCAAATGAAAATAACAAGTAGGTGAGCTAAGAAATGGAGGATTAGACCAGTGGATTAGACCACGGCACATGTTCCAACAGTGGTGTATCAGACAGTTTTGCTTGGCTCCCAGGCAACCATGGCACTGGCAGCATTATTGGGGCCAGCAATGCATCAGAAGGCAATAGATGTGGCTTACAGCTAACATTATCTCCCAGACCTGCACAAGGATAATCCCTGAGCTCCTCTGGGGCTTTGGTTTTCCTAAGCTTATCTCACCAAGTACAACTTTTTTCTGCCTCCCAGCATGCCAACATCTTCAGTTAGATGATTCTTTTAAATGTTGGGCCCCCAAAGATTTCCCACCTTGTGGATTAGCCAGTATTGGATTGGGTGGATTAGTGGATGTGCTCATAAGAAGTTGATCGTTCTGGTCTAAAAGTAGGCCCAGGGAACATGGGATTTAGCAAGACAACACATTATTAGGTGTACAGATTTTGTGCACATACTTAAAAGAGTGCCCATGGAATTCACTGAACCTTTCTAGAGCAGGACTGGCTTGGACAACATCCAAACTGTGCTTTCTTTTCTGATGCAAACTGTCTCGAGCCAGCTGGCTGGGTGTGGTGGTATCTCAGTGTAATAATAAATAAAATAAATACAATGGAAAACCTTCTAATGTATGCAAACCAGAGTTCCATGATGGAGTGTGGAAAGCATCCCTTAGACCAGGGGTAGTCAACCTGTGGTCCTCCAGATGTCCATGGACTACAATTCCCATGACCCCCTGCCAGAGTTTGCTGGGAATTGTAGTCCATGAACATCTGGAGGACCACAGGTTGACTACCCCTGCCTTAGACTTTACCAGAGGATGTTCTAGTTCTCCAAATGAAATTCCAATAACATCAGTTCTACGGTCATTCTGTTTTAAGTAGTTATGATAGGAAAATGTGCATTAACACTCCCTCTTTGGTAGCAGAAAATGCTGTTGAGTCACAGCTGACCTACGGTGATCCCTCGGGGTTTTCAAGGCAAAGATATTCAGAGGGGGTTTGCCATTGCCTGTCTCTGCCTAGCAACCAAGTACTCACCAGGGTCAATCCTGCTTGGCCTTCAAGATGTGATGAGACTGGGCCATCTAGGTTAGGGCTCTATTTTCATCCACTGAGTCCAGAAGCCAATTCTGCCATCCTATCTACATTAGAGCCTCTTGTGGTGCAGAGTGGTAAAGCGGCAGAAATGCTGTCTGAAGCGTCTGTCCATGAGGCTGAGAGCTCAATCCCAGCAGCCGGCTCAAGGTTGATTCAGCCTTCCATCCTTCCGAGGTCGGTAAAATGAGTACCCAGCTTGCTGGGGGGTAAACGGTAATGACTGGGGAAGGCACTGGCAAACCACCCCGTATTGAGTCTGCCATGAAAACGCTAGAGGGCATCACCCCAAGGGTCAGACATGACTCGGTGCTTGCACAGGGGATACCTTTACCTTATCTACATCTTTCCACCTTGGCTTGCAAATGCAATTTGAAGCAGACCTGCAAAGCATTTCTCAGCAGATTAGTGGCATTTCCCTCAGTCTGAAATGTCACCGTTTCTGGAAGTCAAATTGTACATTTACCAAAGAAAATGTCAGGCTGGCTCAAATGGCCTCTTTTTCTCTCGGCAACTTTCTGTGTTTCTTTTTCCCTTCTTCCCTCTCTCCCACAGACAGCCTATTCTAAGAACTGCGAACTGAGTTAACATTTCCACCGTCATGTTTTAAACGTCATGTGGGGAAGAAGCCAGAAAATGAGTGAAGAAACTTGTACCTTTGAAATGTCAGAAAGGTCAATTGTATATAGGGGATGTGTCATAGGGTCCTTACATGGTGACAGTTTTACAGTGGCAGGAAGTCTTTTGTTCAGGCACGACAGGTGAAGTTTTGCCCAGAATAAAGCAATGGAGAAATCTTACCCTGTTGAGTTTCTGCCTATTATGAGATTATCACAGAAACCTCACCCCCAACCCATGCCAAAAAGATAATAACTACTATCCATCTATATGGACTTGTTGGTCAAACTAGATACACAATGCAATACTTAAAACAAACACAGTACTCTATTTGGAGTTTTCAGTGTTAAAAGCACTAGAGAGCCAGCTTGGTGTAGTGGTTAGGAGTGCGGACTTCTAATCTGGCAAGCTGGGTTTGATTTTCCTGCTTCCCCACATGCAGCCAGCTGGATGACCGTGAGCTCACTACAACACTTAGAAAGCTGTTCTGACCAAGCAGTAATATCAGGGCTCTCTCAGCCTCCTCCCCTTTACAGGGTTTCCATTGTGGGGAGAGGAAAGGGGAGGCAAATGTAAGCTGCTTTGAGACTCCTACAAGTAGAGAAAAGGCAGCATTTAAGAACCAACTCTTCTTCTTCATATAACTATTGTAAAAATAGCCCTATAAAGTAAGCTAATGCAGGTCAAGAGTGAGAAAGTATCTTACCTAGTGGTACACTTTTCTAGTTGTGGGTAGAAAAGTGCAAGATACAGTCCTGGAGTCAGAATTCAACTTGGAATATCAGTTTCTTATTTTTAAGAAAAGTAGGTTTCTAGTCCTTATGTTACTGCTAGACTTCACAGCCATATAGTGGACAATGTCTGCTTAAATTATAAGCTAGTATCATATAGCAGAGGTAAGAGTGTTGAACTAAGATCTGAGAGACTAAGGATCAAATCCCCACTCTACCATGGAAGCTTGTTGGGTGACCCTGGGACATTCAAACACTTTGAGCTTAACCTACCAGCGTTGGTTGTGAGGATAAAATGGAGGACAGTAGGCAGATTCTTTGCTTCTTCATTAAGCAGAAAGGTGGGGTATAAATAAAGAAAATAAATAAATACATTTAATTATAAAAGTGGTTGAATTGAATTTTTTGACATTTGAAATAGTGTCCTTCATAGTTCTGGGCTCCTTCCCTGGCTAGCAAAATCAGAATTAGGCTAAAAAATAGTCAAGAAGGCATTTAGATTAGATAGCTGAACTGATTTAACAGACTTCCATCAGAAGAATTGTTTTGATTGGTACAGTTGTGGGGATGGTCTGAGAGACTGTATCTTGTTTCTGGGCACAATTCAAGGCACTTGCATTGGACTTTAACACCCCATAAGGCTGGGAATCAGGTTGTGAAATATCTGGAGATTTTTGCAGAGGACAAGTTTTTGGCAGGGAAATGGCCTCAGGAGGGTATAAGGCCACAGACTGACTCTGCCCTCCAAGAAGCCATTTTCTCCAGGTAGACAGCAGTTATAATTCCAGGAGATCTCCAGACCCCACCTGGACCGTTCATGCACTGGAGGTTTCATGCCGGGCTGCAGGCTGGAGTTTTAGTCGTGGCAGGTTGCCCCACCTCTTCCTTCACCCACATGGGGGAGCATTTGGCCTGGTGCACCTCATCCACCCCCAATTTGTACTCCTGCATGAAAGCTGGGGCAGTGAAGTTCCCAATGCATATACAGTCCTGGAGGCTAACAACCTTGTTTGGGACAGTGTAACCAAAGGACCACCTACTTACCTATGAACCTACCCATTAGCTACAGTCATTTTCTGAGGCCCTTGCTTTGGGTGGCACCAAATTCTGAAATTCGGCACATGGTTGTGGCATGAAAACTCATAGAATCATAGAGCTCAAGAGGGCCATACAGGCCGTCTAGTCCAGCCCCCTGCTCAATGCAGGATCAACCTAAAGCATCCAGGATAGATATCTCTCCAGCTGCTGCTTAAAGTCTGCCAATGAGGGGAGCACATCACCTCCTCAGGCAGCCGAGCCCACTGCTGAATTGCTCTGACTGTGAAAATTTGTTTTTCCTGATACGTGACTCTGGCCTCGGTGCACTGTCGTGGCTATTTAAGCAGTGGGAGAAAAAGAATGGGAGATTTTTCCTAATTCCTAATTGCCATAGAGTAAAACTGTAGAGTTTCCAGGGTCTCCTGGAGCTACCCTGTATTATTTCTGAGGTTTCACCTTCATGTACCCTCATGTCCCCCCCCCCCCACCCCCGAACCTCCCACAAGTTGCCGGGGAGAGCCTGGCAACCTTACACCCTCTCCAGGCACACACCCAGTATTTGCTTGAGCAGGGCTGGTAACCCTAAGCCTTGGCCAAATTCCCACCAGTGCCTCCTTGGCAGAGGGCAGCTGCTCAGCAGAAAGGCACTTGCAGACAAAAGAACGCCAGATGTCTGTATATGCATGTTCCCGCACATTCCCTCCGCCTTCTCTAAGGATTTTAGAGACACTGGTCACATTTTATAAGGAAGCTGGGCAAAGTTATTATCAGTCCTGTAGGGCTCCTGAAAATAGACCTTGTCTTATGGAGCAATTTATAAATTAATAATACTTTAACATCTCTTTGTGCTTTTATTGGCTTTTCCCAAACTTGTCATTACAGACGAACGATCTGATCTCCCTTTTTTATTATTCTTATGGAAAATTGGGGCCATGCCTTTTATCTGTTGTTTTAACAAGAATTTTATCTGGTATCAGGAGCGAGCAGAGGCCATGTGTACCGCGATAATGACAAAATTACATTGTAGGAATGGAAAAATGGGACAGGAGGCCTGATTGAGACAGAGATGTAAAAGCGAGAGTGCCTGATTGATGAGTAAAGCTCCGTGGGTCCAAGCCATAACAGATAGCAACAGGCTGCTTGTAAACAGGCTGCTGGAAAACTTACAAGAAGTGTAATTACCTTCTGTAGCTCTCCTCCAAAAATACAGGCCTGTAGAAGTTCAGCGGCAGAGAAATATTTTCACATTTGGATCAAGGATACAATGGCATGCTCTTGATCCTGGGAATGGATGTTAGGTAAGATGGCCAGTTCTGAGTTGGGAAATTCCTGGATAATTCAGGGATGGATCCTGAGGAGGGTGGGGTTCAGGGAAGGGAGGGACTTCAACAGGGTATAATGCCATAAATTCCATCTTCTCAAGTGGTCATTTTCTCCAGCTGAACCAATCTCTAGTGCCTGGAGATCAGCTGTGATCCCAGGAGATCTCCGATCACTGATTGAAGTCTGGCAACCCTAGTTGTTAGCCCAGTGCTGGCAGCCAGTTGGGGGACTGTGGGGTCAGCAACAAAGGAAATTGCATCACACCGATGTCCCAACATCACGTCTGGTGCAAACCTGGAAGTGATGCTTTCATACTCTTGCCCAGCAGAAGACCAGGTAACTCTGGTTCTAAAGCCTGTGTAGCAGGAGACATCCCACTAGGGAACAGCACACACACATACACATACTCATTCTACTGTACTGGGAAAAGTTACAGCTATATTATTTTGACATTATAATTCAATTTCTATACCTCCTCCCCTTATGGACTCGGGACAGTTCACGGCAGTAAAAACACATATGTAGTAAAATACAGTAGTAAAAATACAATTAAAGTACAATACTAAAACAGTGTTTAAAACCCCCAGCATCACCCTCACCCTCACCCTCCTAAGCTTCCAGTTCTTCATCTTTTAAAAAATATTTGTTTGTATTTTGACAAATTTGGGTGTTGATTTTGTAGCTTCATTTTATTTCTTTATCGATCTTTTCATTTATTCAAACTAATCATAGACTATCCACCACAAGCACCAGAAACAGAACAATAGCATGAATTGAAACAAGCCATACAAATATACAACATGAAACAAAAGTGTAAACATCAGGAGAATCAATTAAAAGACTATAACCAATTCAACAACATCAGCTGCGCTAAACAGCTGTATTTGTTTTTACAAAGTAGGGTGCAAGCATGTTGTATAGTTTCTCTTTATGAATCATGTAGCATTTAGATGTACAATGGATTTCTAAAGATGCCAGCTCCAGATGGGGCCTAGAGTTCCCCCCAAATTACAGCTCATGTCCAGACGACAGAGATCAGTTCCTTGGAGCAAATGGATACTTTGGAGTGTGTACTACATGATGCCCCTACTCTCCTCAGGCTTCACCTTTCAATCTCCAGGGATATCCCAACCTGGAGCTAGCAATCCTACCCACCCCCATACCCTACTGATGGCCAAGAAGGTCCTGGCAACCAAGATAAGGTGACTAGATATCTGGCCTTGCAAGGCGGGATGTGGTGGCGGCAGGTGGGACCCCCTCCCCCTCCTCCCTCCCCCTAAGTGCCCCAAATGCAGGACTGCCCCGCCAAAGGTGGGAGAGATGGTCAGCTTAAACCAAGACAATTCATTTCAAAGGATTTAGAAGGATACGACTCATTTTAGGATCACACTGTATATTTGACTGTAAACTGGCTGGTCCCTACGTAGGTGTTGAAAGCCATACAGACATATTACTAAGCCACCCTTCACTTTAGGCTTTCAAATTTTGCAAAATAAAAATAAAATGTAAACAAAGAAAATATAAGTGGAAATGACTGAAACACCTGGAGGGGGGATGAAAATACCTCACAATGGACAGAATAACCCTTATTTTTGATGTGGAAACAGCTTGTGCTGAGTCCTGGGAGGAGCTGCAATGGAAGTCGTTACTGAACTGATGTTGCATTCTGCCCCCCCCCCAACAGCTTCCCCCTTGCAGCTGAGTGGCAGGGTGGGGCTCTTTCCGTTTGCTTGCATGCACATGAAAGCTTAGACCTGAAATAAACCTTGGTGGGTCGTCAAGGTGCTGTGTACTCAGGCTTTGTTCCACCTCACATCGCTTTGAAAAGAAACCTGGAGTGAGGAGGATCATGCAGTCTCACCCCGGCTGCACTCAGAGGACAGGCGGGAGTTTGAAAACACTATAAGCCCAAGAGAGAAATTGCCTACACAAGGCCCATATAAGATTCCCATATTGCTAATGGCTTTCCTGGACATGGTGCTGTCTGTGGGAGCACTACAGGAGGGGACAAGAGGGCAGTGGTGGCCCACCTAAGAGAGAGGGAGGGAGAAGAGCTTTGAGGTGGCTTTGCCATGCCATGGGCCTGACCAGGAGGAGTTGAGGTGGGCCAGGGCTGTCACCAGAATCCAGAGAAATACAGAATTCTTCCCCCCCCCCCATTGCTTTTCATTTTTCCTCCAGCGGCTGCCCAGTATTGCCTCTCCTGGTCATCATCGTGGCTGGTGCTGCTTGGTGGGAGGCGCCATTTGCTGAGGACCCAGAGTACCATGAGTCACCAGGCAGGTGAAGTGAGGCACAGGTTCTTTTAGGGCAGGGATTGCCAGGCTGGTCAAATTGCACCTTAACCCCTGCAAAGTTCTGGTGAAAGGGGCTGGGCTCTCAAGGGTAACCTAACCCTGGCCAGCTGCTCCCTGTTTTCCCATTCTCCACCCCACCACCCATCTCTTTTTCCTGAGTGCTGTTTTCTTCCTTTGGTTCTGGGGAAAGTGGGGTCAAATAGCATTAAAAATAAACTTTTAAGTTATCATCGAATCCTAGCAAATATTAAAGAACCGCAGAGTCAATTTGTACCATGCTAAAATGAAATTGAAAGGGATTTTGGAGTTGAAAACAGGAAAAATTGAGAAATTTCAAATCACCCAGCAAGTGGTGAATTTCTCCCTTGCCTGCTTAGGAGTCATAATACTTTTAATGCGTTCAATCAGATTCACAATTATAACTGTTGATAAATGAGAAATTTGGGGGTGTGAAAAGGGAAGAGCATTCTAGACATTCTGCTCCACTGATGCATGGGACTTCATGGAAACATAATATTTACTGATGACTGATGCCAATGATGCATGAATGATCTAATTGACTATTCTGAACAGTTGCCTGCTGAGTTCAGCATTTATGTAGAAAGGATGGGGGGATAACAGAACTCAGTCTGTCCGTGCCAATGGCACTGTACTGCAGGATTAGTAAAGGAGTGCAGTGAAACAACCTGCCAGACACCCCCAAACAGACTGACAAACTATCACGCCGATAGCTGAAAAATCAGGCCTCTGTTCTCAGCCAGTGAACAGGACATAAGCTGAACTGGTGGCCACTAGAGCATCCCTAATACATATGGGATTTCAGGTGAATCGTGCTGGCGGAGGCTAGGACAGTGATGGATATCTCAGAAGAATGGTGTCAGAAATCAAGCCTGCATAAAAGCCACATCCTCCGGCTCAGAAGTGTCGGAGGGGAAGAAACATCTTTCTTAAGGAAGATCCCATAATTTTCAGGTTGGGATACTAGCATTCAGAAAGAACTCCTAGCTCAGCATAAACCCTGGGTTAGAGTTTCAGTGGCCACTTTGGCCAGTCTCAGGAAGAAGAAGAGTTGGTTCTTATATGCCGCTTTTCCCTACCCGAAGGAGGCTCAAAGTGGCTAACAGTTGCCTTCCCTTTCCTCTCCCCACAACAGACACCCTGTGAGGTGGGTGAGGCTGAGAGAGCCCTGATATCACTGCTCGGTCAGAACAGTTTTATCAGTGTCGTGGCGAGCCCAAGGTCACCCAGCTGGTTGCATGTGGGGGAGTGCAGAATCAAACCTGGCATGCCAGATTAGAAGTCCGCACTCCTAACCACTACACCAAACTGGAAAGAAAGATAGGGCCTTGCAGCTCCAGAGGGGGCAACCTGTATTCTGTCTAACTGATCTAGTTGCTGCTGTAGAGTCCAATTTGCAAAATTTACTGTGCACGTAGAGATTCCACTTTGGTCCTTGCTCCACAGGTTAGCTTCAGTTCTGACCTGCCACTCCTAGCTGACCAATATGTTTCTGAGATCAAAAGTTATGAACCCCATTTGCAGGCAGGCTGACCAGATTCTCATCTAGGTGTATTCCATGTTCCCTGAATAGATAGAGGCTTAGCTACCAGCATCAAACAGCCCAACATTTTCTTTTCTCTCTTCCATTGCCCTGAAAAATGTTAGCACGAACTCAGTTTAGGATAGATGTGTCTTTGGGAATCACTTGTCCTTGAACAAGTGCACCCAAGCTCCTGCAGAGAAGGTGGCCAGATACAGCAGAGCATAAAGGTACTGAACCTTCAATAGGTGTGTAGATGAGAGAATTTTAACAGATCTACCTGCTGGAATAACATCTACATATTTTTTGTATTGGAACTAGTGACACTTCTATGCCAAGTTCCACCTGCTAATTTTTTACATCATTGCAAGGACTGAATGCAAAGTTGGCTGTCCAAGGGCAAGGATACAGCCTGGCTGAGTCCTCTGCAGCAGGGGGAGTCAACCCATGGTCCTCCAGATGTCCATAGACTACAATTCCCATGAGCCCCTGCTAGCAAGCACTGGTCTGCAGCACAGGGAGCAGCTGTTAGAATTTGCTTGGAATTTCCCAGCAAAATTGGTTAGCTTTTCAGGCATTGTTGCTGAATGAAAGCACAATAATTTTACTGGCTGAACTACCAGAACCTAAGAAGAACCCTGCTGGATCAGACCAGTGGTCCATATAGTCCAGCATCCTGTCTCACCCAATGGCCTACCAGTTCCTCTGGAGAGGCAACAGGACATAGAGGCCAAGATGTTCCCCTGATGTTGTCTCTAGGCTCTGGGACTCAGAGGTTTAGTGCTAGCAAATGTGGAGGTTCCTCGCAGTCACCATAGCTAGTAGCCAGCGATAGACTTTTCCTCCATGAATCTCTTTAATTTCTCTTTAAAGTGGTTTATTCCCAGAAGAACATAACTAGTGGAATGCCAGCTTCTTTTTCTTCTTTTTTGTGGAGCCACTCTGTCCCAGGATGAGAGCTGCATTTTCTTTTCTAGTGGCAAATAGATTATTGCCATATCATTGGCCACTCCATCCTTGCTGGCAAACAGTTCCATTTCTTTTGGCCTTCTGAAGTGGTTTCCTTTGCGTAGCATTGGCCTTGAATGCCCCGGCAGCATAGCCAGGGAACTTCCTGAACCGAGGCAGCATAGATGGACCAATCTCTCCTTGGATGGTGACTGAGGGAGGCAAAATCCAAGTCCTTGAGATTATGTATATTAGGAGGAATCAGTCTGCCATTTTTGTGCTTGTTTTGTTTTTTTGTTTTTAAGCTTCTCTCCTGCGAATGCCTGGAGTCTTCCACTTACTATTCTCTCCATCCATCCATCCCCTCCGATAATTTAGCAATTGTGATTGGTATCAGGGTAAAGGCAGCTTTTGTCTGAAAGTTTTGGACCGCAAGGAATGAAATGGAGCCTTTCAATATCCCAGCATCCTGCTGCTCTATTTCTGCAGCGCCTCAACAGATAGCAGCAGGATGCTAAATGCAAAGGTTTGCTCGCAGAAGGCTCTACCCTGAGCAATTTGTATGCATCCAATTAGAACCATTCTCCCTGACTAGCTTGGTCCCTTTTAAGAAGGGGTGAAGAGAGCCTTTAATAAAAATTAGCCACAGCGCCAAACTCCCACCTCAAAATCTCTCTCCGTGCCCTTTTAAATTGGCAAGTGGGCTCTTTTGCTTGGAGGAGAAGCCCCAGAGAAGAAATCTCTTTATGTAGACAAGCGGATTTGGTTTGCTTCACTGGTGCAGAACGTGCCGGCGTGCAGTGTTGGGGTTTTGTTTCAGTAAAGAGGTTGACCTACACTTCAATGCTGGGGCCAGCACTTTCAGTCTCACCGCTCCGTTCAGACACCATCCGGACCACAACTTCAGTGACCCAGCCTAATAACAATGGTTTACAGAAATCCTGAGCTAATAAGAGACTATTCGGCGCTCGACTCATATCATGTTGTTAGGCGGGTAATTAGACACCCTCCATTTGCAAACACTCCGGCACTCTCAGCGGAAAGCAAAATGGAATTATATGAACAGGCTGGCTTCACTAACTGTACAATCTAGGAGAGATACAAATGGGTAGCCGTGTTGGTCTGAAGTAGCACAATAAAATCAAGAGTCCGGTAGCACCTTTAAGACCAACAAAGATTTATTCGGGGCGTTTACAAGGCCTCGAAAGAGTCTGTAAACGCCCTGAATAAATCCTTGTTGGTCTGAAAGGTGCTACTAGACTCTGATTTTATTGTCCACTCTAGGACAGGGGTAGTCAAACTGCGGCCCTCCAGATGTCCATGGACTACAATTCCCAGGAGCCCCTGCCAGCAAACGCTTGCTGGCAAGGGCTCCTGGGAATTGTAGTCCATGGACATCTGGAGGGCTGCAGTTTGACTACCCCTGCTCTAAGATCTGCCCTCTCGTCTCTCCTGGAAGTCCTTCTTGGCCAGGCTCCCCTTTCACCTCTGAACCAGGACCAGCTCTTGCACTTATCCACTTGCAAGGAGGAGTATTTTTCAAAATGTCAGGGGGTATTCAAAATGTCACCGCCAGACATTTGCTGTCTGGCATCAGACGAGCCACTCCTACCATTTCAGACGGCAGCATTTACAACCCAGATCTAAAGCTGGAAGGGAGTTGCATTGAATAATGTGAAATTTATTCCTACGTAAACATGCATTGACCGGGCTGTAGAGCTACAGCTTTGCACATGGGTAGGCTGTGCATGTCATAATATGTATGGAGATCAATCTCTGTGCTGGCAGGCTTAAAAGCTTCAGGAAATGAAGACATTAGGAGACAGACATTTTATACAGAATCCTGCCAGTTTGATTTCCTGGCTTTTCTTTTCAGACAACTACAGCTAAGAGCAGTAAAAGCCAAAGGGGTAATTGTCACCATTTAGAGATTGAGGGGGGAGTTGCCGCACACATTTCTGAAAAATGCATGATTATTCCCTGTATTTCTGAACCCCTGTTCCAAACAGAGAGGGCATAAAGAGACTAAGCATGGGAGATTCATTATCAGACCTCTGTTTGTATTGAAAAGCAACCTCTTCCCTTCTTTCTGTACAACAAAAGTGATAGAAGTAAGCTTTAACCCTTTAACCATGCCTTGATCTAAATTCCCTGACAGTTGATACTGGGCCAGCTGGGAAACATATACAAGTACCCAGATTCCCCTCCCCCCAGCACATAAAAAAGCACATTAAAAAAGCACTATTAACTAAGAGGGCACTGCTAGCTAAGGAAAATGCATGGGGGGAAGGGTCTTGACCAGATGCCCTCAAACCAATGTTTTCACCAATTGGCATTTTGAGTCAATATGGTTATAAATAATTAAATGGGCCCATTCATGTTGAAGGCATAAATACCTTTTTTGAAAAATGTGAAGCGATAATAACTTGTCCTTGGTTCCTACTTGCTATAAGGCTTACAAGAGCCCCAACAATGGCTCTATTTTTGTAGTTTCATCTTCACCATGTCCAAGAATGACCTTGCTCTGAAAATTGCTCTTCCCTGCAAATGAAGGCTTCTTTCCCTCACTCCCCCCCCCCCTCCATCTGAACTGGTAACTTGGCAAAGTGGGCTGCAATATAATTTTGCCAATGTACAAAGGAAAATTCCTGATCTCACAATGTGTAGGTATTTGATAGAGTGAATTAGAACTCAGAGCTCCTCTAAGCCAGGGGTAGTCAACCTGTGGTCCTCCAAATGTCCATGGACTACAATTCCCATGAGCCCCTGCCAGCAAATGCCCCTGCTCTAAGCCACATTCTCTGCTCTAAGCCACATTCTCTGCTCTAAGCCACATTCTCAGATACAGGGGGATCTACATGGTAGAAAGAACCTTAGTACTTAGTGTTGCTAGTTCTTGGAGTTTTGTGGGTGGTACATGGGGACAGAAGGGTTCAGGGAGGGAGAGTTCAGCAGGGATTGTGATGTCAGCCTAGGACTCCTGCTTCTCCTAGATTCACAGGGGTGGCCATACTGTGGCTCTCCAGATGTCCATGGACTTCAGTTCCCATAAGCCCCTGACAGCATGCGCTGTCAGGGTCTCATGGGAATTGTAGTCTATAGACATTGAGAGGGCCACAGTTTGGCCACCCCTGCATAATATAACATGCAGCAGACCTTCCACAACTGCCATTTCCTCTTGGGCAATGAATCTCCATAGGTTGACGATCAGTTGTATTTATTCCTCTGTGAGGAAGAAGTAATCCTTGTTTCAGCATTAGTCTTCCTGCCAGCTTTGTATCAAGAGCAACATGTGCAAGGAGAACCTAAGTTCAAAATCAAAGACGTCATTTAAGGCAGGAGATGTTCATGCACTTTCTCTTCCATAAATCTTTTGCTGTTCTGGAAGCTGGAAGCCAACTGAACATCCCCAAGTATGGGAATGTTGCTACATGTTAATGGAAGAGAATGTGGTGGTTTTCACCCGCTTTTTGAGGACCACTAAAAAGAAAAGGCTCCTGTATTCCTAAATCACTTCAGCTTTCATTCTGAACTTTTTCCCTCACCGATTTCTTGTTAAAGACATTTGAACATCTCAAACTTTTGCATATCGAAACATCTCAAGGAAGCGATGTAGTTATATTTCCCCAGAGACCCTGCAGCCAAATTTGTAAATCTGGCATTATGCTTAACATTTTCCAGCCTCATATCTTCCTCCCACATTCTTTATTAGACTGTAATTTGAATGCTATTGCTTGCTGTGAGATCTCTTAAGTTGGACTCCCAAAGGCATTTACAAATATTCGAAGCTGCAGTCAAAGAAATGTTCACCTTGCGGGGGTGAATGCTAACACAGACTTGTCCTTTTTTTGTGGGGGGAGTCTCTCTTTTTTTGGAAACATAAACAGAATAACTGATTAAGTTTAATCAAAAATGCACTATCTTGCTTTCCTACTGGCGAGTCCTTGATTAGCTCTCTGGAACTATCTCAGCTGCTGCTTCATTTGAAGCTGAAATCAGAGCCGGACCATCCAGTCTCTGTTGTCCCTGCAACTGACCTCAGGTTATTTTATGCTTTTAATTTGATTCTTCACAGCTTTGGAAAACAGCACTCAGCAAGACAAGCATGCCAAAGCTTTGCGTGCCATTGCAGTATCCATAAAATAAACACACCAAAAAAAACCCAGATCTGAATAAAGGGGGAGCGAGATCAGATGATCAACAGCTTTGTAGGCAGTCCTCAGTACACTTGCTGACTTGGAAGAATAGATCCTTTGCCTAGGCACTCAGGGCCTGCTAGCCTCCCAAGCAATTGAGGCTGGGGCCAGTGGTATGGGAGAGGGCAGCAGGTGTGGCTTTTTCTCCCCTCCCCTCCCAGAACTGCACAGATGCCCAATGAATCCAAGAGGAATCCCTGAGTCGCAGGTAGGGCCATTGGGGCTCAGATCACTTCAAACAGAACCTTTATCTCTCTGCATCTCCCCCTACTGTTTCAGGCAGACCCTCTTTGCAGGAAGGTGTTGCATTGCATTCAGCACTTGGGCCCCACAGTTAGTCTGCCTCTAAAAGAGACGCTAGCTTTTGTATTTTCAGGAGGGCATTCAGTTCTCCAGGCAAGGTCTGGGGGCAAGAACAATCCAACACTCTCATGGGTCTATTAAAATACTGGCATCACTCAACTCAAAGGGCTTCCACAAAAGCAGAACAGATATTTTTTTGTTAAATTCATCTCTTTCCATTAGTTCACCCAAGGAAACAAGCAAAATAAAAAGTGGCAGATTGGTAATGGCACTAAAGCAGTACAGAATAGCATATAGAAAGAAAGCCCCTCTGGGTAGGATGGTGGTTTTGATAATGGCAGAAGAGATGCATACATGGATGAGATTCTTGGCCTCTCCCTCTGTTCTGGCACTTGAGGGTCGCAAGCCATCGGGGACGGAATGAAATCATCAGTTAGGGATAGAGTCCTGAAAGATGCCTTCGAGATGTTGGTTGGTAGCTTTTCCATAATGCACAACAGACAACAATACAATATTGCTTATAAGCATTGGCTTCTCTTCCTGACAATCATGACCAGTTTGTTTTTTAACCACCATCCTCCAGTGAAGAAGAAGAGTTAATTTTTACATACCACTTTTCTCTAGCTGAAGGAGTCTCAAAGCAGCTTAAAATTGCCTTCCCTTTCCTCTCCCCACAACAGACACCCTGTGAGGTAGGTGAGGCTGAGAGAGCCCTGATATCACTGCTCGGTCAGAACAACTTTATCAGTGCTTTGGCGAGCCGAAGGTCACCCATCTGTTTGCATGTGAAGGAGGAGCGGAGAATCAAACCCTGTTCACCAGATTAGAAATCCATGCTCCTAACCACTACACCAAGCTAGCTCTCAAGAGCAGAGAAAGCTGTTTCATGAAATGGGGGTTGCAGGCCGTCAATCCGCCAGCCATGCCACAGACTTTCAAGATCAAAGTCTCTGATAAGAAAAGCACAGCATATTTACAATTGATTGATTGACTGGTTGGTTTCAGTATTCCAGGAAACCACACCAAACTTGTCCTTCCTGTTAGATGGAGTATCGCTTATAATCCCGTTAAAGCAATAGTACCGCCTGGTGATATCTAAAGGAATGGGTCACAATGCACTTCAGCATCGTTCTGTGAACTGTGATGCATTTTCAAGAAGACTTTTAGGATATTTTAATGGTTCTGAAGCATCAATGGATGCATCTTCAAATACTTAAATGTTACTAGAGAGGCAGGCTAGTGCAGTAGCATCGCCTTAGGAAACAAAAGTAGGTTTCTTATGTTAGCTGTTCTGCAAGAAGGAGATCATTATACCCTGGAGGGCGCCTAAAATTATTGTTGCCATTGGCCTTCACCGATATTAATCTGGCCATGAATATGTTAAGAGCTTTCTTCTGCTCACTACTTGGCATTATACGGAATACCAAAATGCTCAGCTTCATTTAATTACACCCTTAAGGCTCCAGGCAAATAACAATGCTTATTTATCTCCTTAATTGTTATAAAAGCAGAAGGTCTAGTCTATATTCTATACGCTTTCCATTTTGAGGATGAGAAAAGAATCTGAAAATGAGTAATGAGGCTCATAAGTTTGGAAACAACATCCATGTTCATTTTGAAGGCCATTTTACCTCATGTTCTACCATGTATTACCACACCTGTATGCCACCTGCGTGATTAACTTTCTTCCTCTATGGCAAGGTAATACAAATGACCAACCTGTGGACAGACCTCATGTCAAGTCAATTCGGTTTTTTTTCAGTGTCTAACAGAAATAAGTAGTGTTGGATCTAAGATACCTTTCTGGGAGGAGGAGGACGCCTTCGGATTCAACACCATGATTTGTATGCAGCCCATTGAGTTGCAGCACATTTATAGGAGGCAGGTCACCACATTACATTTGTTTATCCCATTTATAAGTTTATCTTTCCTCCAAAGAACTCAGAGTATCTTATTGGTGAAATAGGCAGTGCCAGATTATAATATGGGGAGGACAAAAACGATGACAAGTTTAAGAGACCCCATAGCATAACCCCTCAAAATAGTAACTTAGTGATTTTACCTTTTTTTTTTTTTTTTTGCTATTTTGAAGCCTCTTGAAATTTGTAGACACTTCATTTGCCTGCTTTCAGTAGGGAACCTCCCCCCCCTCCAAAATGCCCCCAATTCTCCCCCAATGGTAAATAGCAGGAGAATAGTGGAAGGATCACATCAGGGTCATTTCTTATGATAGAAAAATCCAAGTGTTACATCACTTCTGAGTTTTAGCTGAAAGTGACACTGATACTTCAATGAAATCCTTTTTTCCTACCCCCCTTCCTCATATTCTTCTGAGGCTTCCTGGCATGCCTCTAACTGTCTGACAGTCCTTGAGAAGCTTGTGCATAAATCAAATTCTCAAGAAGGGATTCCCAATCAGTGATCTGTAGATCTCCAGAGGGGGTCCATGGTCTTTCCCCTCCTGTCTTAATGGACTTTGCCACCCCCTCCTGAGCATGAGGGAGTTCTCTTGTGGTTTCTCTGCCTGGGAGGGGGCAGAGCCTCCTATCTCTCCCTCTCAAGCCTGCCTGTTAACACGGGGAGTGATGTCACTCCTAGCAATGTGTGACTCCTGGGGGCAGGGAGGCATGGCCAGCTGACCTAACTTCAAGAGCTTCTCAAAGCCTTAAAAATTATTGTAGGGGCTCCTCCATTGTCAAAATGTTGAAAAAGGCTGCTCTCGAGGTAGGTGACACTAAGAGAGAGGGTCATTGTCCAACCAGCTTCATGAGTTTCAGGGGAGGGCGGTATACAAATGTAATAATAAACAAAAAATGCATGAGCAGAGAAATGGAGTTGGATCTCCCTAATCTAACTCTTTCTTTCTTTTTAATTCCTGTATTGTACTGGCTGAAGATGTCCCCATTCTGTTTTTTGCCTTCTTTCCCCCGTGCAGACACTTTAGTGGGACTTTTTGGCCAGTTTTCAAGGAATTACTTTAAGCATACCCAAAGGACTTGGTGAGACTTTTTACTTTGTGTTTTTCTGAGCAGCCAACCTCCCCCATGTTCCTTTATAAACAGCTAAAGTTCTCTTCATTTCAAAAATTGCTTGAGAAGCATGCATTCTAAGCCCTCTTGAGTATGCAATGCTTGTACATGTTTCTTGGGATCCCTGTTTCATTTGGTCAATCTACTTGATTTTCCCAACCATGCCTACTGCAGGTAACTGTTTGCGTATACAGGAGAAAAATGGCATTTGTCATAGTGACTGCTGTGGTGTTTTCTGTCCATCAGTAGTCGGAGAGGATGTAGTTTATACCCAGATTAAAATCCTATGGGGCTGGTCAGGTGGTGGGAGTCTATGTGGACAATGTTCAATTACATGTTCATTGTCAGCTTTGTTTTGAATTTCTGATTTGGTTTCCATTTCTCATTCTTGCTGTTCTGGCTCAAAATTACCCCTTTCAGTGTTGCGTGCTTCCACCAAATTTTTCTTGTAAGATGTATAAATTTTTCACTAATACTAGCGCATCAATAAATCAGCAGTACAGAAAGCTAGACTAAAAACTGACTTTGAGATTCGAATGGACAAAAACTCACCTCTTAGTGATTTCGAAAACATGTTATTGCTCAAAAAACCACACTTACAGGGCCAGATCTATAAACTACTTTTGAAATATGAGACCGAGTCGGAACAAGTAAAGAATGTATGATTAAATGGATGCAAAATTTGGGCTCCATAATTGTTATGGAGGAATGGGAACGAGTATGGATTAAAATTCCTAAACAAACCAACAGCCAGATTTTAAGGGAAAACTGGTATAAGATGTTTTATAGATGGTATATTACTCCAAAGGTTATCGCAAAAATTTCAGACAGGTTTGATAATAAATGTTGGAAATATAATAAAGCAATAGGTTCCTTTTATCATATGTGGTGGAATTGTGAGAAAGCAAAAAAGTATTGGGCTAAAATACATATGGTGTTACAGGAAATATTTAAAATGCGATACCCAATGAAGCCTGAATCTATGTTGCTAAGTTTTCATCCAAGTGCCTTATCAAGTTCTTCTAGAATCCTTTTCTTCCATGCAACTACGGCGATGCGGTTGGTGTGGGCGAAGCACTGGAAGGCGACCGAGACCCCAACTATTTTACATGGTTAGACAAACTTGCGGACTTAGCAAAAATGCAAGACTCACTAACATGGTGAATAAGAAACCACCAGAAGATTATGACGAACAGTGGAGCGATTACCTGGACTTTCTCAAGAAAGACAGTAGTAACTGCTAGGTTAGGACTAATATGCAATGGGAACTGACTACATATTTCTTGAGATAATATCAGACTATACTATGTAAGGTATATTTGTATAGATGATGTATAGACTAGGATATAATAACTACCTATCAGCTGGTCGCCTTCTTTTTTCTTTTTCTCTCTTCCGTACTTTATATATAATAACAATAAACAATAAAATCTCAAAAAAAAAAAAATAAATCAGCAGTACACATTCTATTGGATGCATATGCAATCTATACAGAATCATGGACTCATAGAGTTGGAAGAGGCCATGAAGGCCATCTAGTCCAACTCAATGCAGGATCAGCCTAAAGTATCCATGATAAGTATCTGCCCAGCATGAAGACTGCCAGTGAGGGGGAGCTCACCACTTCCTTAGGCACTCTACTCCATTGCTGAACTACTATACATAAATACCATATGAATTATATAAGAACACGAGTACGTCATACAAACAGATCTAAAAGCTAACAGTGAAAATGGAGAGAGAAAAGCATTGGTAATATATATTTTCTAAGTTGGGGGACCTGAGAAATCATGGAGGAGGCCAACCCCCTCCTTGTCTTCACCTCTTCTGGATCTTTCCCCCCATCTTGAGTCTGGCTTGCCTCCCCCCACACACACCCTCGGTTATCTCTAGCTTGCCACTCACCGCCACCTGCTTCAGCTCCTCTTCCTCTTCCTGCCCAATGCCCACCCACTCACCTCCCCAATTTCCACCGCACTTTCAGGTGGCCTTTTGAGTTGCAACTCAACTCAAGCAACTCAAAATCATACCACATATCTGTTGTTTAGTCATGCCTGCATATGCATATTTGTCATCACTAAGATTTGAAAGGGTTGGGTCCCAAAATTCTTTGGGTTTGCAGAACCCAAGATTGACCCTGTGGTGGGCCCCATTGTGGGCATATTTTCCTATCTGCCTGGGAGCCAGCCACTGACTGTGACATACAGTGATATACAAAGAAACCAAGCAGGGGAAACTCATTTTGAGTACAAGGCTGTATATTTTGCAGTTCACCTGTGCCCTTGCACAGAAATGAAAATGATTTTACCTCAGCACATCTTTTATACATATAAGTTATAAATAGAATATAGACAAGGAGAACAGTCTTTGTGACATATGTTAGCCGCCTAGCACATTGGGATCCTTGTCCATGATGCTCCTAGCAATGCAGATTTTTAGAGGACATTTTGAAAGAATCTGTTTCTATAGTATGATTTCCAAGACTCTTGTCTTTAACATACATGAGAAGAAATGTCTCTCATTCCTGATTGCTAACCTAATGGTGTCAGCATGACTCGGCATGACTGACACTTGCTCCTGGAGGCCACTGCCAGAGATACATCTTATTAGGTTTACTTTGTTTCTTAGATGAAGATTCAAGGGCTCAAGATGGAACTTCCTGGCACATCTCCATTGTGTCCATCGGTTCCCACTCTCGTCAGTAGGATTGCAAGACTGGCTGGTCGAGGAGATAAATTCATTTATTAGTGTTGACATCTTTTAGTTTAATAATTTTAACAATGTAATTGGGTTATTTTAGGGGGTTTATTGTATTTTTACTCTTTTATTGTGTAAACCACCTTGAGCCTGAGAGATAAACACTGGCATATCCCTTCCTGCCCACCCACTCAGAATCTGCCTAAGCTCATAAAATCAGCATATCTGTCAGATGACTATCTAGTCTCTGCTTAAAAACTTCCAAAGAAGGAGAACTCACCACATCCCACTGAGGAACCACTCTGTCAGGAACTTCTTCCGGGTGTTTAGCCAAAAATTCTTTTGAATTAATTTCAACCCATTGGTTCTGCTCTGGAGCAACAGAAAACAACTCTGCTCCATCTTCTATATGTCAGCCTTTCAAGTATTTGAAGATGGTTATCATATCATATGGGTAGGTTATCGTTCAATTCAGCAGATGCCAACAGATGAACATGAATGTGCAGTCTGACATGGGAAGTCCCTGCTGCAGTGCAGGCCCCATTCTAGATGGTCTCTGTCTATGTTGTTATTGTAAAAAGAAATACTAGTATGCAGGAAGTACAGCAGAGGACATGAGCTCGGTGGATTTCAAGCTTCAGAAGACCGGGAGCTTGTTAGTGACCTGGAACAACATCCATTTCCTTCAGTGAGGCTTATGCAGAAGAGTATGACAGTTCTTTGTACCAATAGTGGCCTGGAGATTCAGACCTGGAGTATGCAGGTGGTAGAAAGGTTCCAGATGTCTGGGAGCCCTTTACTTTCTGAATTTCTGGATTTCTGGTGCTCAGTACTACCACCCCTGCTTGTGGCTAGAAGGTGCTACTGCAGCTACCAAGGACTTCCGACTTTCTGTTAATCTCCTGATGAACCTGACAAAACAGGAGTTCAATGATACCTTCAAGAATAACAAAACGTATCCCACCATAAATTTTCATGACCAACTTGATGGCTGAACTGTTCGCAACTCAGTTTCCTGCCCAAATTGTATCTGCTGTCCTTCAGCTTTCCTGCCCTGACAACTTGGGTTCAAATCTTGGTCAACTGTGAACTTGAGTCATCTTCTACAGATTGCTATCTCTCAGCTTAATTAGTTAATCAGACTTCCATGATCATGATGGCACTCTGAGCTCCCTGAAAGAAAGGCAGGTGCAATAAGACAGAAATAGCTGAGATATTCTTGATCCTGCATCAGTGCTCATAATCATTTAGAACTTTTGCCCCTCACTGCTTAGTACCTTTCCCTAATATACACTTCCCCTGTTTTGTTCAGCTGTGAAGAAAGGGAAACGCAGGATCAGGACAACATTCACTGCAGAGCAACTCCAAGAACTAGAAAGGATCTTTCAAGTTACACACTATCCAGATGTCCACATCCGCAACCAACTGGCAGCAAAGATCAACCTCCCAGAAGCCAGGATCCAGGTAAATTCTTTGTTTCTCTACTGCTAATATATGCCTACAACAACAAGATGCTAAGTTCCTGTTACCTACAAGCAAGCAAAAATTAGAAACCCGAGGATCACTTGATTGCAGCACATAGGTATGACATATTTCCTTTATTTATTACCTCTAGAGTGTTCTGGAAAGATTATGATGGCAGCCGTACACCATTGCCTTGACAAACTAGGTCCAACTGAATCATAATATATCACAGAAAAACCTTGTTTTTTGTTGCCACCTCAGTTGAATTGAAAAATAACTTCATTATGCCAAAAATTGATTTCCCAATTGCTAGAGTCATATATTTGAATTCAATTTATTTTCTCGGAATGAGAGGATTGTGTTTAATTGCCAAGCTCTTTATATAGTGTGTGGAAAAGGCTACCCCAGCCTTTCTTCCCCCAGGAGTCCATATAGTCATTGCTACAGTACATAAATAAGTTAAAAATATATTTCTCTCTACCTTACTTTAATGGTCAAACAAAACAAGAACCAGTTCACAAATGAGGTTTTCCCTACACACGCAGACCTACCACGCTGTGTTAGGTTTAAATGGTCGGCAGCCATTTCAGCAGTCTGATTTGCTTTCACTTGATTGGAAGTGTAGGATGCAAAATGGACAGCTGATCGGTAAACATGAGTATGCCAGAGTAAAATCTGGGAAACATGGGTGTTTATTCTAGTCAGCTATACTAGTAGCCGAAATAGATCAGAGAATGCATATTCTGTTGACTACAGTAAGGTATTTTGGGATGGGGTTCCGTTCAGGGAAATTGAATGCCAACATCTAATACTGAGCTCAACGGGGGCCCAGAACATTTGAGAACTTTGGCTCCTGGACGTATGAAAGCAAAGTTGAAGTGGGGGGCGTGACCCAACTTGTTCTAACATCATGTGTAGTTCAGAGTAGACAGGACTGTTCTAGGTGGACCAATGCTTTCACTCAGCATATTGCCATGTGATGCAGTAATGGAGTCTCTAGTTGCTTATATGTCTTTATAGAGGGGATTGGACAAATTCACAAAGAACAAGCTCATCAAAGGCTATTTGCTGTAATGCTCAAATGGAACATCCATATTCAAAGGTGGCATACCTCCAAATAGCAGTTTCTGGGGGAAGCAATGGGGGAGATCTGGGCCTTTGTGCCCTTGCTGGTAGACCTCCAAGTCAGGATTTCTCTCTCCCTTCCAACCAAATTTACTGTACTGCTTCCAACGCTGCTGGATGGGAGGGAAGAAATAATCACTCTCTCCCTTCCCCCACCTCCTCTGGTGCCACAGCAGTGTCTGTGGAACTGATAGTCTCTCTTGCACCACTACCACCACCATGCCCATTCACTGGCTATGGTTGGCTGGCCAGACACCACTGTGACCACCCACCTGGGAAAAATCAACAGAGAAAGGGAAGGGGAATGTCAGGGAGGTTTTCCAAGTATTCTGAACTAGTATTTACCACTTTTCGGCAAGCCATTCCATTTTTCTGAGACCTATTCCAAATCAAGTTCAAAGAAGTTCTCTGACTGCAAATTCTAATCCAATTGTTCTCTTATATAGCCTCTTGTAGATATAAACATCTCTCTAAAGAACTTTTGCTCAATTTAATGTTATATTTCCCTTCCTTTCCTGCACATAGATCTGGTTCCAGAATCAGCGGGCAAAGTGGAGGAAACATGAAAAGTTTGGCAATTTTGGTGGCCTTCAGCATGTTACTGAGGTTGATTTTATTCCAGTCCCAAAGTCAGACATAACAGTGAGTATCAATGGCCATCTACGTGAACTGAAATAGCCTTTCAAAACAGCCCTTTTGCAGAAGCATTCATAAAGAACAGTCTGCACTGAGGACTCACTTTGCCATCATTTTGCAATGACTCCTATTTTGTTGGTTTGGGATCGACAGCAAGGAGGGAAAGGTTGTGGCCAAACACTCAAAATGACAGGTGCTGCAAAAACCTAAATAGGAGCATTTTTGCACTTGCCAGCCCTGAAAGAGATCCCATTAGATCCTGCATCAAAAAATGAAATATGAATTTCTCTGGATCCCATTGATATGGGGCAAGTGAGGGGGCAAATCAGGTCAACACTGGGTGTGTGCATGAAAGGGCCCATTTCAGTGCAGAAATGGACAAAAGCCTCAGATCTTAACAAATGCATATCAGAGCCAAATCCCTAGCATGGAAACAGTATTAGAGAACAACCCTTAACCACCACCATCCCAAAAAAAACCCACGTGTTTAAACCAAGGCCCTCTGGGCCACTGTTTATCTGTGAGAGCCAGCTTGGTATAATGGTTAGGAGTGTGGACTTCTAATCTGGTGAGCTGGGTTTAATTCCGTGCTCCCCCACATGCAGCCAGCTGGGTGACCTTGGGTTGTCACAGCACTGATAAAGGTGTCCTGACTGAGCAGTAATATCAGGGCTCTCTCAGCTTCACCTACCTCACAGGGTTTCTGTTGTGGGCAGAGTAAAGGGAACGCAATTGTAAGCCACTTTGAGACTCCTTCAGGTAGAGAAAAGCAGCATATAAAAACCAACTTCTTCTTCTTCTCTGTGTTTTTTATGGCATATTGTAAAAACACATAGAGTTTACAGGTAGACACCTAAACCAGGTAGCTAGCATAGGCCTTGTTCAGAGGTTCATCCAGGACTCTATCACAAATACAGCATGGTAAATTCAACCTGTGATGTCCGTTTGGAATCAATACAGATGCAGCACTAGCTCCATTCTCAAATCAGGAGCAAGCCTTGAAAATGTACCCCCTTTCCAACTCAAAAGTAATTTCATCCTCCTTCCCTCTCCGCTGTTCACTAGGGTTGCCATCTCTAGGCTAGGAACTACTCGGAGTATTGGGGCGGGGAGAAATCTGGGGAGGGCAGGGTTTGGGGAGGAAAGGAAAGGGATCTCAGTGAATCATAGTGCTATAGAGCCCAGCCTCCAAAGCAGCCATTATCTCCAGGGAAACTGATCTTGATGATGTGGAGGTCAACTGTAATAGCAGGAGATCTCCAGATGTCTCTTGGAGATTGATAACCCTACTATTCACCCTGGTTTTATGTTAAAAGTGAACCAGTGTATAGCCCTAAATAGGACATCCATCTGCACACTGCCTGAGCATGTAGGGAGTGGGAGAAGACAAATATGCTGACCAAGCCTTCACCTCTGCACAATCATCTAATCATCTCCACACAGTGAATGTGCAGACGAATTGTCCACACCGAAACTCCCTCCCTATGATCAGCATTGCTTGGAAAGCAGTGCTTCTGATCAGAATGAAGAGTTGGGTTGCTTGCTCTGAGCTGGGAAATTCCTGGAGATTTGGGGGTGGCACCTAGGGAAGGCAGAGTTTGGGGAGGGGAGGGACATCAGCCATGTGTAATGTCATAGATTCCACCCTCTAAAGCAGCCATTTTCTGCATGAGAATTCATCTCTGTCAGCTGGAAGTCTGATATAATTCTGGGAGATTTCCAGGCCCTGGTTGGAGGTTGGAAACCCTAAGGCAGGAGCCTGCATGCAGACACTCCATGCAGACAACTTGGCCGTCATACAGAGGTGGAGTTTGGGGCCAGTGTGTTCATGCCCACTGTGCAGCCAGTCAGTTGTTGGACACCTCATCAGTAGGCAGGGCTTACACAATGGATGGATACTAGATATTGAAGCCATCATTTGATGTGTCCATGGTTATGCACAAACCTGATTTTCATATTCCTGAAACATCATCTGTCCATAATTGTTTTCTCTGCTCCACTCTAATCCTAACCATGTTCTCATCCTGATGTTACAAAACTGGAAGTGTGATTTGGTTGGCAAACGTGTTCCCTCTCCCTTGTAGTCACAAGGGATTTTTTTTCTCCTTTACTGATTGCCTGTCACTATGTTTTAGGGACTCCATTTAGAAATAGTCTCTGAATCTTTGCTGGGTTTTATTGCTAAACATTGGAGGAAATTGATAAGGCACGTCCTGTGTGGCTCATAAATTGTGCCTAGCTAAAGGCCTGCAGTGGAGTTTCTCACATTGTTCTATCTCTCTCTTTCTCCTTCTCTCTCTCTACTCTCTCCATTACAGGATTCCTGCCTTGTGCCCAGCAGCTTACTTGAGACAAGTTTCACTGCAAGGGATTACACATCAAGCCCAGGGCATTATACATCTAGAAGTCTGCCAAACATGGTACCTGTGCACATGGGCCCTGTAGCATCCTTGAAGCCTTATCTGCTCTTTGACTACTTCCCACCATATGCCTTCCCATCTCTGCCCCTGAAGGAGGCCTGGAGCCACATCTGTGCCAATTTCATATAGAAAAGCATGAAGTGTGTGGAGGCAATGCTGAGGTTTTCTAAACAGACACTTTTTCATCATTGAGAAAATGTGACGCAGAGGCTAAAATGTTGGGTGTGCATGACAGAGATTCTCCAGTTGGCCATGAAGGCTTGGAAAAGCTATAAGGCTTGGAAAAGCTGAAGGCTAAAGGAAAGAGGAAGACTCATCATGAAATGGATTGACCCAATCAGGGAAGCCATGGCCTTCAGCAAGGCAGTCAATGATAGGACATTTTGGAGATCATCAGTGCATAGAGTCACCATAAACTGGAAGTGACCTCCACACACAAATCCACCTTACTGGATTGTTGTGAATAAGTGAGGAGAGAACATCTGTATGGCCTTGAGCTCCTTGGAGGAAAAGTAGGGTTCAAATGTAACAACCATTAGGTGAGGAGTTCTCTCAAAACAGGACTACCAGCCACTTGCTGTCCTTGAAGAATGACTGAAGCTTGGCCACGGGAGAAACAATCATTCACAACATTCAAAAGCCTTGCTTTCCTTGAAGGACACCACCAGTTCTGCAATAGATCAGTGTGCTCCACTTGAAACAATATAGCCTTATGGGGGATAATATACCTAATGGATATTGCATTGCACTGTCAGTTGGAAGAACTGAGGCTTTACACAGCCCTAAAACTGATGGATGCCATTGTTCCAAAGATGGCTTAAGGTGATGAGATTTTATTGGTCAGGATGCTGCTGATGCAGGGACCACACGTGCTGCGGGAGTCTGCAGGATATGTTCTGCTATTCCAGAGATCCAAATGGCATAAACTGTACTAAGCTGGATTTTTCTCCTTGGGTTATTCTCACAGTAGTTTTGTTTTGTAGGGTGAAAAAAACACATTTAAGGGAAGGAAAATATAATTGCTTATAACCTTTGAGTAACCTTATTTCTGTGAAGTGTGTAGCAAGAGTCTTTTGTTTTAGTTATCATATAATTCAAGGTAATGGCTTCTGAATTACTGTAATAGAGAAGGGGGGAGAAAATGGTACTGGATGAAAGATTTCCTGTCCAGGACTGGAATGGTATAAAATTTCTTTAAACAATTAAAATATTTATGAGGCAGAAAAATGTTTTTTTGTTTTGTTTTGTTAAGGCATTTTTTTTTTCTTTTTAAATGCTTAAGAACAGAAGAAGTAAATCACACATGAAAAGAAGTCACCCTGGAAGGAAAGCACAGGAAAAGCTACCCAGGTTGCAGCACAAGAAAATGTGGCTTAGAAATGATGCTTTCAGAAATAGGAACCTTTGAAATTCAGATTTCTTCCTGGACTAACACATGATGGAGTATATATTGCAAACTCCATCCTGTGTCAGATGTAACAATTACATATGAGTTGCACCAAGTTCTCCTCCATTCCCACATACATGGCATCCCATTCAGCCTCTCCCATCCAAATATTTCCCTCCCTCCAAGCTGCCAGTGCTCCTGTGGATGTGCTATTTGGCCTGTTGGCAAAGCCGCATGTATTTTAGGGAACAGTGGGTTTCTCAAATAGTTCTTTCTCTGGACTGAGTCCCATTGAGAAAATGGTGTGAAGGTACCTCTTGAGTCATCTAGTCCAACCCCCCTGCACGGTGCAGGTCACTCACATCCCAATCACTCATCCACTGTAACCTGCCACCCCCTTGAGCCTTCACTGAATCAGACTCTCTGTCAGATGGCTATCCAGCCTCTGTTTAAAAATCTCCAAAGATGGAGAACCCACCACCTCCTGAGGAAGCCTGTTCCACTGAGAAACTGCTCTGTCAGGAACGTCTTCCAGATGTTTAAATGGAATTTCCTTTGAATTAATTTCATCCCGTTGGATCTGGTCCATCTCTCCAGGGCAAGAGAGAACAACTCTGCTCCATCCTCTATATGGCACCCTTTTAAATACTTGAAGATGGTTATCAGATCCCCTCTCAGTCGTCTCCTCTCCAAGTTAAACAGACCAAGCTCCCCCAACCTTTCTTCATACGTCTTGGCCTCCAAACTGATTCAAACTGAGTCTTGCACATGTGAGGATTGAGGGGAATCCACATTTGACTGTTACATCATAGACACCAGGGTATCCAACCTGTATCCTCCTTAGTATGCCCCTAAGAAATGATCTGATCTTGATTCTGAAAAGAAAGAGCTGCTGTAGGAACCATTCACCATTTCCGTCTTTGCAAATTGTATAAAGAACAAGGCATATTCTGCTGAAATTCTCAGTTCATTTGGGTTGCATTTTTGTCTCTTCCTTTTTCCATATGGATGATTGCATCAAGTTCTTTTGGTGTGCTGTTTTATCAATGCACGTAAATTGCACATGCTCTAATTCTGGAATTAATATTGGAAAGTCTACTAGTAGAACTGGAAAGAAGAAGGAATGGGTTGTGTAGGAGATTATCCTGTTGCCAGTGTCCAAACCATGTAGCTTCATAGCAGAGACTTCTCATAATCCCTTAACTTGGTGTATATTGTGTTATTTTCTTGTGTCTGTGGACATTCTGAAGCCTTGAGCTTGGAGCAAAGACTGGGATCCTGAAGTCTTATGAGCAATTCACCAGGCCCCGGGTTCTAGCCAATCAGCAAACAGGGTTATGGACCTGTCACAGGCCTTGGCAGGCATCTCAAGCATGTGCATAAGTTCCCCAGTTTTGCTTGCCTTTGTTTGGAGTTTTCTAGTTCCAGTAAATTGTTGGCTGTTTTAGAGTTGCAGCATCAGTGTCTTTACTGAACCCACAGATTTAATAACTTTCACAAAATTGTTTCCAGTCCTGGAATGGTATAACACTTTTAAAATTCATTCAAAAGTATTCTCAACCTGCCAATGAATGGCCCCTTAGAATCATAGAATCATAGAGTTGGAAGGGGCCACACAGCCCATCTAGTCCAACCCCCTGCTCAACGCAGGATCAGCCCAAAGCATCCTAAAGCATCCAAGAAAAGTGTGTATCCAACCTTTGCTTGAAGACTGCCAGTGAGGGGGAGTTCACCACCTCCTTAGGCAGCCTATTCCACTGCTGAACTACTCTGACTGTGAAATTTTTTTCCTGATATCTAGCCTATATCGTTGTACTTGAAGTTTAAACCAATTACTGCATGTCCTCTCCTCTGCAGCCAACAGAAACAGCATCCTGCCCTCCTCCAAGTGACAACCTTTCAAATACTTAAAGAGGGCTATCATGTCCCCTCTCAACCTCCTTTTCTCCAGGCTGAACTTTTCCAAGTCCCTCAACCTATCTTCATAGGGCTTGGTCTCTTGGTCCATCAAGGACAGCAACATCTATGCAGACTGGCAATGGCTCTCCAAAGTCTCAAAGGCCTGAAGCTGAGGTCTTTTACATCCCCTACTACTTGATCTTTTTAGCTGAGGATTGAACCTGAGACCTTCTGCACGCCAAGCAAATGCTTTACCACTGAGCCATTGTCCTCATGACAAGATATTTTAAAGAGTTATTACTTAATAGATATATCCATTATAAATGGTAAACGTTTCTGAGTTTAAAAGTAACTGTAGCTACCCAAACTATTTTTAAAGCTAACAAATCACATATACTCACATGCAAACTGCTTGGTTCTTCTGCGTGTTTTATTAGTTGCAATAAATATCACTGATTTTCCACTGATTGCTTTGAAACTTGAAAATGTAGACCTTTCCACCCCCCCCCCCCCCAAAAAAAAAAAAGACTGTTAGTGAGTTCTGCTAAACATTAAAGTTGGGAATAGAAAAATCACCGGGGTAATTAACCTTTTTATTAAGCATGGGTGTTTTTCTCTATATGCTGTGAAAAGTCCTATGCAGAGGAACTGGACCCAGAGGGAAAGTGTTTTTTCCCTAAATAAAGACCTTTATGCTCAATTCACAGATTTTGTTATAGGACCTGGTCTATTATTTTTTTGTCCTTAACAGACCCTAGATATGCAGTACTAAGCACACTTTCCTGGGAGTAACCCCCATTGAATAGACCAGAGTAGGATTCTGAGTAGACCTGCTTAGGACGACACTGCCAATTGCTTGGTGTAGATCCACCTGAGATGCTCAGGAGAAAATACATCTCTAAAGGTAAAAGAATCTCGGCCTGACCAGGAACCAGATGGGCAACCAATCAGGGTCCCTGTACATACCAGCCTGAGTTCCAGCAAATAAAGCAAATGATGAACCTGTTTTGTGAAACAGGGACTTGCCAAGCCTCATGCTATGCTGAAGAGTTTTGACTTGTGCTGAATTGGTCACACAACATATTAATCTTGAGGTTGCCTCTTGGGAAGCCGCTCCGGAATAATGAGCTGTATAGAGCAGACTGATGCCGAGAAGGCATTGGAGGTGACTCATAACAATGCAACTGTATTTGCCTCACTTACTGCATAATTGGCAGGGACACCTCTCCTGAAACAATAATAGATGGTGACACTCATTCAAGGATTAAAAATGAAAGGGTAGGAGAGGCTGAATATATTCTGGAGCTGCAGCTTGGTACCGAAGACATGAGCCATGTTCAGAAACAATTTCAAATGCACATGAAATCAGGACAGTGGGCACACATTTGTTTACTGGCATCAATGCTGCGTGTTTCTCGGCAATTGTGCATTCCCTGTCTTTATGAATTCTGACCACTTAATGATGCATGCTAATGCAACCAGTCTCCTGGATGGTATTCCCTTTAGCACCATAACAGGAACAGAGTAGGAAACGTGCATGCAAGAATGAGTACACAGTGCTAACCATCAGCATTGCGAGCTGGGCAGACAAATTCTACCACTGTATGTGGCTATTGTTGTCCTTTGGAGGACAGCCTTGTACATGGATTTGCAGTTGCCATTTGTACAGCCATACACATGCATAGGTGAACTCTTCAGATTTACTTGAGTTCTGAGTGACTATGTCAAATGGATAACTGAACAACAGTAATGAACAGAGAGAACAGTAATTAATAACCTTAATATTCTAATAGTCCCATGGTTGGTTGGCTCGGGGCAATTGGTTTCATAGGAGGGAGGTTCGGGGGCCCAATAGATATTGGTAGTTTCGGTTGACCTCAACCAAATGCCTGGTGGAAGAGCTCCCTTTTGCATGCCCTGAAGAATTGTTCTAGCTCTGTCAGGGTCCTGATTTCCTCTGTGAGCTTGTTTTACCACACTGGGGCCATGACAGAGAAAGTTCTGGCCCTAGTTGAGGTCAAGAGAACTTTCTTGGGGCCAGAGATCACCAGTCAGTTGGAGGTGGAAGAGTGTAAAGTTCATTGAGGGGTTTAAACAGAGAGGCAGTCCCTCAGTTAAACTGGTCCCAGACTACATAGGGCCTTAAAGGTGATTACCAGAACCATAATTCTGATCCAGAATTCGACTGGTAACCAGTATAGTTGTTGGAGAATGGGCCGAATGTGGGACCTCCAAGGTGTTGCTGTGAGGATCCTGGCCATTGCATTCTGGACCAGCTGTAGTTTCCAGATTAAGGTTAAGGATAGGCATGCGTACAGCGAGTTGCAAAAGTCCAGTCTAGAGGTGACCGTCACATGGATCACTGTCACTAGGTGTTCCAGGGCCAAGTAGGACACAGATAGCTTGGCTTGGTGGAACCAGAATGAACCAGAAGATTTGAGAACTCTATAGTGCTCTACCCTAAGTACCATTATACTCCTCTAAATCCATGGATCTAGACCTCTTCTGGATATTGTATTGTAAATCTGTCATGTTTAGTTTGTGGAGCTTTTTTTGCTTAAGAAGAAGAAGAAGAAGAGTTGGTTCTTATATGCCGCTTTTCCCTACCCGAAGGAGGCTCAAAGCGGCTTACAGTCGCCTTCCCATTCCTCTCCCCACAACAGACACCCTGTGAGGTGGGTGAGGCTGAGAGAGCCCTGATATCACTGCCCAGTCAGAATAGTTTTATCAGTGCCGTGGCGAGCCCAAGGTCACCCAGCTGGTTGCATGTGGGGGAGCGCAGAATCGAACCCGGCATGCCAGATTAGAAGTCCGCACTCCTAACCACTACACCAAACTCTTGAACATCTATTTCTGTATGTGGGTAATGTGCTTTGGAAAAACTGGAAAAGCAACTGAGCTTAGAATCAGCACAATGTCTTAGTTGTGACTGAACATCAAAACAAATGATTGAAGTGAATATTGAGTTTCACAGCATTTGAAGCCATCAAGAATTTGCATACAACAAATTACAGATTAGGGTACTTTTGACATTTCCTGTTTTAGCACTAGGTTTTCCATGTGGTCGAAATCAGCTTACCACATTTACCACATGGAGGACTGCCATCTGATGTTTGGGCCAAGGCAGTTTGCCCCACCTCTTTCCAGCTCCACATGGGGAAGTGTTTGGCCCATTGTACCCTGTCTGCCCCAGATTTGTGCTCCCATATGGCAGCCGGGCAGCAAGATTCCACTGTACTACAGGGCAATGTGGGCCTTTTTGTTTGTTTATTTAAGAATGTGGTATTGCATACCAACACAATACTGCATTCTTGAACAAACAAACAAAATGCCCCAGGCAGAACCATCTGGGTTTTTGTTTTTGTTTTGTTGTTGTTGTTTGTCCCTTCCAAGATGCCATACTTGGGTGGGGAGAAGCCAGGTCAGGACAGCCTGGCTCTTCTCTTCCAGATGGCCCAGATCCAACATAGGCCCTGATGACTCCTGAGGCAAAAAACAGAATGCGGATTTATCTGCATTCCCTTGCCAAGGGGCAAATGAAGGCCTGAGGTGGGCCAGGCCTTGGACAGCTCTGGGGCACACCGACATCATGCGGAACCAGGAATTTGCCTCAGGATTGGATGAGTAGTGAGTCGGGCCAAATTCCTGGAATGGAAAAGTTCCATGTGATTAAAACTGAGTAACGTGATAGAACATAATTCTGTTGAATCATTCCAGGTACATGGACAGCTTTTCCACGTATGTGCATACCATCATATGGACCGTTTCTGTACACAGCATGTTTGGAGCATCTAATGGTCATGAATGGATTCTTACAGGCCGTGTCCCTTCCTCAGAATCCCCAGCCCCATATTTCTCCCATTCCCCACCCTCCCCCCCCCACACACACACACTAAAATTCTGTTTTGTTTGGGGAGTTTTGTTTTAGTAAGTGGCAATTTAGTAAAATTAAGGAAATGCATGCATATTAACCCAATTTACATGATAGATTCTGAATGCAAAAATATTCAAACCTCTATGACTCTCCCCCATTCCATTGTATTAACTTATTTGATTGCTTCATTTATATCTTACTTTTCTCCACAATGGTGACCCAAAGCACCTTATATTGTTCTCATCTCCTCTGTTGTTTCCCCAAATAACCCTGTGAGGTAAGTTAGGCTGAGAGACTTTAGTTGGTCCAAACTTTTAGGGGGACTCTAATCCCTTATTTTGACCTTTTTAGGTTCTTGTCTTTTGTTTGGGTCAGAATATTTTTTCCCTTTTTGTTTTAGACTCTAACCTAGGACCTACAGATCCTAGTCCAACCATCTAACCTTTATAGCATGCTGGATCTACATGTACAAAGCATGGTCTCAAGCAAAATCACTGGGAATCGATTTAAGCATCCTCCCAGACCCACCATCAAGGGAAAAGGCAAGCTTTCGGTAGATTTCAGTCCATCTATTCAAAGGTTACTTTTTCTTGGGAGGAAAAAAAAAGGATTGAGCAACCTACAGAGTCTTTTCATTTATACGATCAAAATATAAGTCCGATGTTGAAATCTTCAGGGGATTTTAGATTAAACACTTTAAAAGTAAACTCAAATAGATTTTTTTATCTGCACCAATAAAAAAAATCCACCTCTGAAAAGTTGCAAGGAATTTATCGCTCTGATACTTGTTTTCATAAAAATTTCAAGGAGAGAATGCCCCCCTGTGGAATAGCTTGAGCGGCAATGAAACCTTGGCTAGGGGCCTTGGGCACAGTCCTTTGGAACAGCATTTTAAGTGGTTTGTGTTGCCCAGTGATCTATTAAAAGAATCAAAGCTAGCAGATTGGACGGGGCCTTTCCACTCAAGATGTTCATGACTGCGTCTCATTGTCTCTGCTTTAACGAGACTTCTATCATCTCATTCCTCATCATTTGTTTCCTGTACCTCTACCACATCATCAATGTCAACTTCATTCATTCATTAAATTCTATGTGCAGCCCCCTAAGCCTGAGGCTTTGAGTTCTTTAAAGAGGTTAGGAACATATAGCAGCTGAAATGGCCGGGCTATTTTAACAATTCCCAGAACAATAAAAAAGCCAACTTAACAATCTTGCACCTGCCCCCTTCTTCTCTCTTCAGGAAATACATTCCCGTCTTTCAAGGGACTCGTTATGCTTTATTCATGTGTTCTACAGCATTGTTTCCATGTGGATCGCCATCTTGTCCAGTATGGGTTGGCAGCTCACTCATCTCTTCATTACTGCACTGAACAAATGTGATCTCTAAGGGTTCTTTTTTCCCACCACCTTGGTTCATTGACTGGTTTTCATCGGCTCCTTTCAATGGCAATTCAAATGCGCTGTGCAAATCAATGACCAATACAATGCCAAGGAAAGGACTGGCAAGTCCAGGGGATGGTGCTTGGGCAGATTTATGAGAATTGAGAGAATCGCAGAATCGTAGAGTTGGAAAGAGCCTCCAGGGTCATTTAGTCCAACCCCCCTGCACAATGCAGAAACTCACATGGATCTCAGAGAGGGAGAGACACTACCAGAGCAGCAGCAACATCCAAGGGAAAGGCGAAGGTAGGTCAGTACAGTTTAAATTGCAACCCCCCCCCCAAAAAAAGAGATTCCCTCCCCCAGTGAAGAATTCTCAATTTTTCTTTGCAATTGCCAGTCGCAGACCAAATTTAGCCTGACTGAGTTTCCCTAGCATTATCCTTAAGACTAGTTCATTATCAGGACTCCTAAAGAGGCACAAAGCAGCTTCCTTTCTGTTGTGTCTGAAAACCGCTTGATGAGATCTGCTATTAGCTACATCCTGTAAAATGGAGGAAGAGGAAGAGAAGAATGAGGGGAAAGCCCTTTTCATCTATATGCTTGTTTTCCCCACCCCATGCATAACTCCCTACCACGTCCCTTTGCTTTTCGGTCTCTTTTATCTAAACCAAAAAGCTCCAAACACATTAGCCGCTCCTTTTAGGGAAAGTCATTTGGGTTGCCCTTTTCCAGTGCTATATTTTGGAGATACAGCCGTAGGTATTGTACACAGCATTCCGTATGTGCTGTTACCCCAAATGCTCTTCATTTGGGAACTAGCTATTCAAGAGGGGGTAACTAGCAAGGCCTTTTGCCAATGTTATACAAGGTAATACTCCCACTTTAGGAATCTGAGGCAGACAAGAAATATTAAAATAATTTGGTTTTATTGGACTAATGCACAAGTCAAATAATAAACAGGACTAACAGATATGCAGTTACACTACCACACTCACACAAGGGGGGGAAACAAAGAGAAGGAAATGACTAGATTGGGGTGATTGGGTCAGCAAGGTTTATAATTACCAATCTGGACATGGGATGCACTGGAAAAGAAGCAGAGCAATGCAACTGAACCTGCAATCGAATTGCACATCTGGCAGGATCTGTACCAAGAAAGCTGACCGCCAGAGAGGCAATTTGGGGACCCAAGCAAAGAGATTGTACACCCTTTTCCCTGGCCATATATTTGGTGAGAAGGCACTTAGGCTGAATGGCATTTAGACAAAAATGTGTGATTGCTCTCTGATTGCTATGATGGGACTAACAAAAGGGGATACTCAAGCAGAAAATGGTATATTTCTGGACATTTCTGGAAACAGTTGATACCTAAGATCTGGTTGATGAGAGTAATCAAACTTTGACAGGCTGGCTTAATGTTTGGGACAAGAAGGGGGGATTGGGCTGAAGAAAGGATTTAATTTTAGGTTGAGACTTTGAGAAAGACCGTGTCTGCCATAAATCCAAAAATAAATAAATAAAATATTTCAGGAGCAAGGTTAGTTGGTCCAAACATGGCCACTGGTGCTCTTCAGAATGCCTTGTGTGGGTAGTCTGGCTTGCCCATTCCTAGACCACTGTGGGCATCAATGGCAGTTTGATGCAGGGGCACACTGTGCCCTGTGCCCTGTCCAACAATGAGAGCTCTTGCCCATGTTAACACTGCCTGCACCATAGATATACACATGGGCATTATGATATTTGGCCCTTTTGTTTCCAACCTGTTCTCTTGCTATTGTTGTTGTTGTTAGGTGCGAAGTCGTGTCCGACCCATCACGACCCCATGGACAGTGATCCTCCTATCCTCTACCATTCCCCGGAATCCATTTAAGTTTGGACCGACTGCTTCAGTGACTCCATCTAGCCACCTCATTCTCTGTCATCCCCTTCATCTTTTTCCCTCAATCACTCCCAGTATTAGGCTCTTCTCCAGGGAGTCCTTCCTTCTCATGAGGTGGCCGAAGTATTTGAGTTTCACCTCTTCTCTAATAATTTCTAAAAAAGAACTTTTCTTTCCCATCATTGTTAGCCACTGATTGGATATATATAGTTATTAACCAAAATGTCTATGGACATTCCATATTCACATGTTACATTATTTCTATATAATATAATTTTATACAATATAAATCTGATTATCAAACAAGAGAGACAAGAAATGTTATCTCAATTCTACAGTGGCTTATGAATCACCCCAGAGCACTGACTGTCTACTGCTTGAGACAGAATGAAGAAGATTGTATTGGGTTTTTATTCCCTGCTTTTCACTACCTGAAGGAGTCTCAAAGCATCTTATAATTGCTTCCTCCCTTCCTCTCCCCACAACAGACACTCAGTGAGGTAGGTGGGTCTGAGAGAGCTCTGACAGGACTGCTTTGTGAGAACAGCACTATCAGGACTGTGATGAGCCCAAGGTCACCCAGGGTCACCCTGCATATGGCGAAGCAGGCAACCAAACCTGGCTTGCCAGATTAGAATCTGCCACTCTTAACCACTAAAGCTGGCTGAGTTAGGAAAAACCTTTCATCAGATCGAACAAAGAATCTATATAGCTAATAGCCATGCATGCCATATAAAAACACACCTTGTGGGATAAAACATTTCTCTGTAGAATATGCTACCCAGCACTTAAGTATGTGCTTCTAAAACCTTGGGGAAACATCAAAGTTTCAGTGGGGGCTGAACAGTAAAAAGGGCGCTTGAACCTCCCCTGTCTTCTCTTCTTCTTTTTTTGCCATCAAGTAGCAACTGACTTAGGGCAACCCCATGATGTCTTCAAGTCAAGAGATGTTCAGCGTAGGGATGTGCACCTTGGCTCGGCTTGGCCAAAAAACCGCTGAGGCATGGCTGCCTTAGAGACAAATAGACTTGAGGCAGCAACCCCCATAGCCTGATAGATCCGAGGTGCCTGTTTCAAGGCACGCTTTGGGGCACTCCAAGGCACTTCAGATCCAAAGAAAAGTGGGCTGGGGATGCCCTTCCCATCCAACCCCAGAGGAGGAGGATGAGAACCCACCTGCCCACCCCCTCCTCACCCCCCACATGGCAGGCTCACCTGGAGGCTGGGCTCTGCTCCAGTGTGCGGTCACCTGCTGGTGCACCACCACCACTGCTGCCCCTGCTCTCCTCACTAGGCTGTGCTTCAGCGTGTGGCCGCTGGCTGGTGTGCCACCACCACAGCCCCTGCTCTCCTCGTCATGGTGACCCTGGCCTCCAAAGCACCACCTTGGAGATCTCCGAGGTGACCGAGGCAGCACCTCTCGAATCCACCTTGGGCCAAGGCAGCTTCCTATGAAGCCGAGGTGATCCAGATCAGAAGGTAAGTGCACAAGCCTAGTTCAGAGATGGTTTTTCATTGCCTGCCTCTGTGAAACAACCTTGAGGTTCTTAAGTGGTCTCCTATCCAAATATTGACCATGGCCAACCATGTTTAGCTTCCAAGATCTGGTGAGATTAGGGTAGCCTTGTCTGTTTAGGTCAGGGCAGCAGCTGTATATACATGTGCCAATATTTGAGCAGCAATGTGGGTTGTTGTAAATAAGAGAAATGGAAGTAGAAGCAGGATGGAAGACACTGGGCAGGGGACAGCCACAGCTGGAGCAAACACGGGGATCAGAACAAAGTAGGAGTAGGCGAAGGGTAAATGAGAGATGGTGGAGTAAGGGGTTCCTCCAGTGTGGAGGAGATCTGAACCTCCTCTGCTGTAAGTCTTCATGGGTCCTCACTTGTTTCTTCTATTCTGTAATGCTAGTCTGGATGGGTCTGATAGGGAGAATGATGATTCTCTGTCCGAGTATATGCTTTAATCACAGAAGGTTTAATCTCCAGCATCATCTCTGAAAAGAGTTTCACGGTGGAGAAGGTGGGCAAAGACATTTTTTCCACCTGAGGCCCTGGAGTGCTGCTGCTGGTCAGAGTAGACAGTGCTGGGAGACATGAACCAGTATTCTGACATGGCAGCTTCCGTGTTCCCCTGATCTTATAGATGTCAAATCATCACACATTCAGAAACAAGTGTAGGACGCAAACTTTAGTTCCCCAACAAAATTGCACCAAATGTGGTGATGATGATGATGATGATGATATCAGTTCAGTCGTGTCCAACCCTCAGATCTTATTTGGGCCCTGTTGCTATGTTGTTTTTCTTCTTGTTGTTGTTGTGTGCTCATACCTGCAGAACAGCTGCTGCTGGAGCATGTGTGGAGACAGAGAGGAGGAAGGCATATAAAATAAAACAGATTAGAACAGCTTAATTAAAAGATAAACAGAAACCAGATCAAAGCAATCAATGGCAGTTCAACTCTGATTGAATTTTGTCATCAGCCTGGGCTACTGCTGTCCTCCCGCCTTCCTCAGGCTGATGGCTCCCAAGGGATAGTTTCCCTGATCAAATTTTCACATTTAGTACCACTAGTGTGGGAATCTTGTTTTTGTTGTCAGCGTTCCAGTGAGGTAAGAACCTGTCCTCCCAGCCTGGCTCACAGGCCTATCCATTCTTTGAGAGGCTGTCAAGTGAGAGGCACTGGGGATTATCAGGATCATTCACTTGCCACGCTGCTGTGTGACCTGAGGTCTCAGAGGTGGGAGCAGGTGGTTGAACGGGCCATTTAGCAGACAGGGAAATTTCCCTGTGGGTTCCTGCTCTGGAGGGCCACTGGTGGCTGAGGGCAAGCAGAGACAAGTCCCACCAATTCTACCAGTGTCTCAAGAGCCACTAGGTTCAGACCCTTCTCAGGCAATGATGATGAGTGTCAGCTCACCAGTTGTCTCCTCCTGCAGCTACCACCAGTTTGGAAAAGGAAGAAAGTGATGAGTCAACATTGATTCTTGGAGCCACAAGGGTAGTTCAGCCTGTTTGCTCCAGGGCCTTTTTCATTTCCTAGTCTGGGTGAGAAGGGAAACCATGCGAGCCTTCTCTAAGAACTGGATATATCAGAGGAGGGCTCTAGTTATGAAAACATGGACCACAATAAAAATAGGTTAGGTGTCACAGGACTTGGTTATAAAAATTGCACTAACCAAGAAGCCTAAAACTGTGTGTGATGAGGTACATAAGGTTGCCAGTCTCCAGGTGAGGCTGAGAGGTCTCCAGGAATTACAGCTGATCTATAGAGTTCAGTTCCCCTAGAGAAGACAGCAGCTTTACAAGGTGGCCTCTTTAGCATCACATCCCTGCTGAACTCCCTCCTCTTCTCAGACTCTACCCTCCCCAGAGTCCATCCCCTATCTTCAGACATTTCTCACTCCTGAAGTTGACAGTGCTAGGTGCAGGGCTTCAGGTGGTATGACTGCTTCTCTCACAGAGAGGGGAACAGAGCCATTGTTCTCAGTAGGATTAAGATGCAGTATCACATCACTGACCTAAGTGAAGATGGCAGCTATTGTCATGGCAACAGAGAATCTCCAGTAATGAGGAGGTAAGGGAGGTAAAAAAGAGAGAGGGCAAGATGGTTGACTCCCATTCTGTATCTCACAGGGCAGCTGTTCTTATTTATTTGTTTGTTTATTTATTACACTTATATCCCGCCACTCCCACAAGGGCTCATGGCGGCTAACAAGATAAAACCCCGATACATAAAAACCCCAATAAAATAAATAACAATTTTGATCAAACTAGCCAATCAATTAAAAATCATCCATTCATTCGGTGGCCAAAAACCTATACAAATCATTATTTCAAAACTTCAGGTTGGACAGAGGGGCTGATCTCTCCCTTTAATCTGCCCTTAATAGCCCCAGACATTTCTTTGGCCCAGTCATATGGGGCCTGGAAAATGGGAAGAGACGGCTCTTTGTTTCTCCTCTAGCTTTCATATGAATTTTCTCTAGGCCTCAACCCTGCCACCTATTGGAATATGCAAGATCTGTAGTGTGTGTGATTGAACAGAATATGAAGAATATCCTGAAGGGGGTATCAGAGGAGATGAGTAGTTAGCATAATTTAATTAGGAACTTCCTAATATTTTTTGTATTTTGAAATACTCTCCCCCAGTGTCCTGATTGGCTCATTGGGAGACTTCTGTCTGCTTGCCACCTGAAAAGAAGAATGAATGCAAAACAGAACAATTAGGTCTCCCTTTGCCCTCTTTCTATATAAAGTTTGTTTCTCTTCATAAATAAAACTATTTTATAACTCTAAGAAGCCTGTTTCTTCCATCATCTTTACATATTTAAACTCTGCCAAACCCTCCTCCTCTCAAATCCCTTTTGACGGTTTCTGAGCTGGATTTTGGCTCTTCTGCTTCTGGCATACAAAGTCTCCAAATCACCTACAGTTCACTGGTGTTTACATCTGGGCAATTTGTTGCATCAGCCAATGGAAGTTATTGCTTGCCAGAGGGCACAACAGCATATTAAAAACATTTATTTATTTTACTTAACATGCTTCTTGCCTTCCCCTCCAATTAGGACCTTGAAGGTGGTGAATAGTCAGAATAGTTAGAAATTATAAAAACCAACATTAAAAATATTACACATACACACTAGATCAAGCTTTTTCAACCAGGGTTTCATAAAACCCTGGGGTTTCTTGATGGCCATGGAAGGGTTTCCCAAATGGGTGGGAGTTAGTTAATTGATTATATATTTTTAAAATTAGTTAAACATTTATTGGGCAATATGGCCATATGTGGTCATGTTGACCCACCACCCCTCCTCCCAAAATGGCCAATGTTGGTTCTGGAAGGGGTGGGGAGGCATGTACACAGCTCTGCTTCCCAACCATATTCTGCATAATCACTCCTCTTCTGTGGTTTCTTAAAGCCTGAAGAATGTTTCAGCGGGTTCTCAGTGTTAAAAAGTTGAGAAAGGCTGCACAAGATGGACAGACAGAAAGATAGATTCTATTTACCAAAAACTAAATCATCCCATGTCCCTGTGGATTGTGCCCTAAGTGGTAAGTTCTGTATGCTCAGAAGGTTTTGTGTGCTCAGTAAATGGAAAATTCGATTGTATGTGTCTTTCATTTAAATCATGACCCTTTCTAAATGCCATAAAATATCCCCAAATCACATGTTACAAATGCCCTAAAATTGCAAGGAATTTATTATAAATGTGGCCAGACAAGGAGGAGAAACCATTCAAAGAAGAGCTCTACCCCTAATAAATTACACTGGCAGCCCTGCAAGGGCCACAATAGGGCATGTCAGTGACCATTTAATTGTATATAGGAATGTAAAGCATCAAGGATAACACCAGCAGACTATGGAAGCAGTTTTAAAAGCAACTTGAAAAAGATAAAGAAAAGCACATTGTTACTAAAAAGCCCTAATAGCTGGATGCAAAAAAAAAATGCATTTACTGTATAAACATTCTCAACAACAAAGCAGTAAAAAAAAGTAGAAGAGAAAAATAGAGAAAATGAAATTGTATTGTCTGCCTTATACTTTCAGTCACTGCACACAGTGTCTGTCTGAGCAGAGTTCCAAGTTGTGATGGAACGAGAGGTTATCTATGGAAACTTTGGATAATCCTGGAAATTACTATTGCCCCCCCCCCACTGGGTTCTTGAGGCAAGGTGGGAAGAGAGAAGCTGAAAGGAAGAGGAGATAGTAGCAGGAAAGGACCTAGAACGGGGATACGAAAGTATATGGGAGTGCCATCATATCTTACACAGAGAAATACAAAGAAACTGGTTATCAAACTGAGCACTGGTTAGCAAACTGGTTAGCAAAGTGATGCAAACATCATGAATACACAGAAGGAATGCATTCAGTATAAGCAGACAAAAGCTTCTGAAATGTATTTGTTCTTATTTCATCTTACTGTTCAGGATAACTCTGGTCAAGCCTGATTCAGATGCAGGTGTGCAATTTAAAAATCCTGTATCAGATGATTTAAGTTCTAGTCAGAGATAGACCCCAGTAATGCTATAGGTCTACTCTGAAGATAGTACCCTGGCAAATACTATAAAAGAATCTTTTCTTCCATTCTAAGCTTTAAAAAAAAAAATTAAAGCATTACTATTGTGATCTTAAGACAGACTAAATCCACAAACATTATTCCTCCATCTGTCATTATTATGCAGATAATTAAAGATGAGCAATTACAGTAAAGTAAGCAGGTCACAGGCAAAGAGCCCCTTCTGAGAAATAGCTTTCGATCAATACAAGTTCCCATATTTATAGGCTTTTCAAGTCATCTCCTAAAAATAGCTAACTGTCCCAACTGATAAGGATGCCCATTCTTGGATAACTCATTACTTCTAACATCCTGTCAGGTTATGCATGTGTGAAATGCTATCAAGTTTCTTCTGAACCATGAAGACCGAATAAGTTAATGACCTCCAAGACATCCCATCATTAACAGCCTTGCTCAGATCTTGCAAACTGAAGGCCATGGCTTACTTTACCAAGCCAATCCACCTAATTTGGCATCTTCCTCTTTTCCTGCAGTCTTCAACTTGTCCTAGTATTGTTGTCTTCTCCAGTGACTCTTGTCTTCTTGTAATGTGATCAAAATATGATAGCCTCAGCTTAGTCATCCTAGCTTCTAGGGAGAGTTCATGCTTCATTTGATCTAGAACCCATTTAACTTGTCTTTCAGGCAGTACACGGTATCTATAAAACTCTCCTCCCACATCACATTTCAGATGAATCAACTTTCTTACTGTCTGCTCTCTTCATTGTCAAAGATTAAAAATCTGATGCTTTGCTATTTTTCCACTGATCCATTTCTGGAGGCTGAACTAAGCATAGGCCCTGACTTACCAGACGTCGCATTTGCAGCCCAGGTCCAGAGCTGGCCAAAAAGGAAGGTGCTGGCTTGGATCAGGCCACATAAAGAGAAGGAAGTGTGGGTAGCATCAGCAGGTCCAATTAGCCAGCCTGGGGTGGGCTTTGCTGTGCTCCCACTTGGTAGACCTGATCCCCTTCCACTATTTAAGGTAGGTGTGGTTGGAGAGCTCTTGGCCACGTGCTTTGATCTTCAGCTTGGCCATGTGCTCCCTCGATGAAAGCTTCTGCAATCAACTGCTGTTCAGGGGAGTGCTCATTGAAAAGGCATCATTCTCCAGAGGATCCCAGTTCCTCCAGGGATTCCAAGATTGACACCTCACAGAGCTGTCCTCCACACAAAGCTTAAATCTCGTAGATCAGCAGGGGATCACAACTATCAGTGAGGCCTCTACAGATTAATCTTCCTCGGCTGAGAATTTCGCACACACATCAGGGACTTATTGGTCTCGTATTCTAACCTTACCCACCTGGACCTTCAGGTGTAGGGAGACAGAGGCCAACCTGGGTGTGGCCTGGGTTCCAGAAACCAGTCACTAGAAGGACTACAGCAGTTTTGAAGACCCTCCCCTGTAAATTCCAGGATATCATTCGGGATTAATATTACATTGACATTTTTCCTTAATTAAGTCAGAGGAAAGGAGGGCAAGTATGGCCCCAGCTTGGACAGGAAGAATCTCACAAAAGGGACTATGGCATGAACCTTTTTGAACTTGTTGTTTGGATATGGAGTGTATATGGGGGGTTGTGTAATCTGCATACTAAGGGCACAGACCTTGGGCATGGAATCTGCCACAATTGAATATGACAAGACCTTCAGAAAGCAGACTTATCATAGTGCAGCCTCCTGCTGGCACGTGCTTAATGATAGACTTGGGCTCCTACAAGGGAACCAGCTTGATGTAGTAGTTAAGAGTGCTGGCTTCTAATCTAGCAAGCCAGGTTTGATTCCCCTCTCCTCCACATGAAGCCAACTGGTGACCTTGGTCCAGTCACAGTCCTGTTAGGGCTATTCTCACAGAGCAGTTTCTCTCAGAGCTCTCTCAGCTTCACCTACTTCACAGAGTGTCTGTTGTGGGAAGAGGAAGAAATGCAAAGTCATTTTTAGACTCCTTCAGATAGTGAAAAGCAGGGTATAAAAACCAACTCTTCTTCTTCTTCTGAGGACTCTTCATGAAATGCAGTCCTTTCTTGGGCACCTCAACGTCACATGAAGGGTGGTGGCTCAAAGACAAGCCTTCTGTGCATGGTTTGCACATTTTACCACTAGTGTTTCTGCTCCACACAATTGCATTAAAGTCTCATGGGGCATACCTAGGGGTATGGCAGAGCTTCTTGGGTAGTTTTAAGTAGGTTTCAGTTTGGCAGTTCGCCTTCCTACCTAACAATTGCTTGTGGTTTCACTACAGGCAGACTTGGCTTTGGTGTCTATTTCTCAGGTCACTGTTATGCTCAGCACTGACCTATGCATTGGATAGGGTCCAGCATTCTTAGGAACCACCCCTTCTATAAATGTTTCCAATTCTGGTTGCTGTCACTATTTAGGCTGATCATCTAAGGGATAAATGCATTGTCTTCTTGGGCAATAACCTTGCCCAAAGTTGTCAGCATTATTAATCATCAGTCTGCTTGCTCTGAGTGGGTCATGCGCCTGTTGCATAGGTTTGTTTTGGCCTGTTGGAAATATAACATCTCCTTTACAGCATAATGTGTTGCAACTGCCAGTAATGACATTGTAGACATCTTGTCCCAATTTCAGGAAGAAAGCTTTCATGTTCTGGCTTCCAATGAACAACAGCAGCTGGATCCCCTCCTAAAGGAGCTCTAAATGACCAGCAATAAATGATCCTTCAGGGAATATTTGGATCCATTGCCCCTTACACTTGTTGGTCTTATGTGTGCACAGCCTTTTCATTCTTGCCCTTTTTCTCTCCTACCAGTCCAGCTGGATGCCATGTCATTTTATCAAAAAGGTTTTATTAATCCTTGCAATTTGTTCATACCCAGGTTGGCTACCAAAGGCTAGAACAGGGCTTCTTCTAGCCCAGGTATCAAAGAGGCCATCACAAACCAGGTTTCACTGACCTTATCCATGGCCCTGCTGTTTTAATAATCTTACAGCAAAAACAAGGCATTGCTTTTAGAATATACAACATTTTAACTCAAAATACTTCTTTATGATGATTAGGTAAGTTATCCATCTCATAACAACGTACCCTAGCCATATTGTACACAGGAAGTCTGCTGTCTGCAGATCAAGTCATCAACTGATTTTCCAGCAAAACCAGACCATTTATTTCCAGGACTCATGGTGCGTTACTGAACATAGAGGTTACTGACTTTTTATACAACTTATATAAAATCAAATGACATGCAGTGCTGGCACCATAAAGGACATAAAATCTTAAGTGCCCTAGCCAGACTTACAGCAGGGAATGTTAGCTGACTTCAAACTGTGCTAAGTCATAATCACTTCCTTTAATACTACTAACATACTTTAAGGATGAACAGATTCTGTAAGATTTATTTCATGAAATTTACTTTGTCCCTCAATATATTTGATACATTGCAATCTGGAGAGTAAGACTCAGTAAATAGACCAGAGTCAGATTCTGAGTAGACCTACTTAGGATCCATCTCTTTTCTTCTAAAATGCAAGATACTTTGATTGTTTGGGCTATGAACTAACAACATTTGAGAACCATTGATTGATATTGTTCAGATGGAAATGTGAACCTTTCACTCTTGAATACTTCAGCTAAGCTGCTCCTCTTGCATGCTCTAGAATGGATCTCTCTATAACAAGATTTGGCCCTGGTTCACAAAGTGAATCTTTACACTGAAAACAAGGTGGTAGATGTTTAACAGGCCAGGATGACAGGTTTGTACCTTGAATCTGAGACATGCTGTATTATACACATACTAATAACTGCTGTGCCAGTGGAATGCCACATACTATGGTGCTAATGTTCATGTAGTACAATAGTGTTATCAAGATTTCAAGATAACAAGTTGGGATCAAGGTGTTGGGTTTTATATACCATAGCAAAAACCTGTGCTGTGACCGCTACATGACCTTTTCCTATCTCAGTGGAACCAGCATATCATTTAGCAGCAATTAGAATCCTAGCCAATATATGTAATTTACTGCTCTCAAGTCATTAAAAGATTACTCTTATCTGTACTCAGTCATTACATGTTCACAGATGTGTGTCATTAACTATAAACTGGTAGGATGTGGTAGAGCTATGCAATTAACAATAGTTTTCTCATAACAAAAACCAAAGTCCACAACTTAAAAGGCCCCATTGAGAACTTCTCAGAGTATTTCAAATAGGAAGGGTTCATAAGAACACAACAAGAAGACACTTTCTAGATCAGGTTCATCGTCCAACTTCTTGTTTCCCACAGAAGTCAAGAAGAAACCATGAAAGACCTACAAGCCTAAAAATGACAGCTCAAATGTCACAAGCCACCATGGTTGGCTGCCAAGCTGGGGAGGGGGATGCAAGGTAGTGTTCAGACAGAGAGAGGGTTTGTTCCTAAATGTCAGTCTTTTTTATATTCCATGTCTAAGAGCCAAGGAATGGCTGTTAGTCAATCTATTGTCAGGGTGCCAGAGGGGGGTCATATTCAGTCCAGGGTCAGGGAAAGAAAGCTGGCAGCTAAGGATCTAGGCAGAGCTTCAGCAGGGTGCTGATCTTAAATACCTGAATTTCAACTTCCTCTTGGGAAGACTCAGTCAATTAACAAGCCTTGGTGCCTCATGAGGTGTGCCTTGATGCAACTCAGGGGCATTCTGTTTTGATGCCCAAAGTCAATTGACTTTGTTGTGTTCTGAATATGCCAGCCACCCTTACATTCCACGTCTCCCCCTTCCGTCCCGTTTGGTTTTCCCTTTTCCCATTCTTCCCATCCCATTTGCACCTAAGTTTGTTATCACTTTATGATGTATCAGGTTTGGGTTCCCAGGAAGGGGGACTTCCTCCCTGACCCTATAACTCCTGTCTTGTGATGTGTACATCAGTTCTAACTATGTTTCTGGTGTAGCAGCTAGCTTTTCTAATAAAGAAACTTTTCTCCACAAAGGTTTGCTTATTTAGAATAGAAGAATCTCATACATTTGCCTTGACAACTGCTGGTTACGTTGCCTTCACTCTGAGCAGGCATCTCTGTAGCTGGACAGTATATGAAGGCAGTGTTAGAGAACAGGATGGGATTAAGCCAGTATGCTTCTATTGCTCCATTTTATCAACTCCTATAACTAAGACTGTGGTTAATCAACCAACTTCATGCTTTGGGTTTATAACCTGCTTTGACTAATATTAATTAACCACACCTTGTGGGGTAGCCTGCATATAGACAATCATACAAATCACAGTTCATTTAACAAAACCAAGGTTTTGTTCTTAATCAGAACTATGATACCCTCTGACAACCACAGGTATGACACTATGAATAGTAGCACTAAAAGGTCTTGCTACTGCAACAATGTCACATCTTAGGCACAGGATGAATCTGGTACAGTGGCAATGGTACAAGCCATACTTGATGCATCACAGCATGGTCTGGGGTTACCTTCCTACCTCCTTTTAGCCCTCTGACAGAATGAGGAATGTTGTGCATAACAAATAGCTTCCTCAGAACTATGTTCATCAGCAGTATTTCATTACATTGCGGTTAAAAACAAACATAGAAGAAGTCAACTTAGATATCACTAACATTTGAGAAAGTCCTTAAAGTGATAGCTGGGGCCTGTAACATGCCCAACAACATGTTTCAATGTCAGTCATGCAGATAGTTGTCTTTGTGTCTAATTTCTGTAATTTTACAATAATCAAAGAGATTCTCCCATCTCTCCTAATGAAGCAAAAAAGCACTCTCTGTTAGATGCCATGGCATCCTTATTAATACTCCATTAGGCTTCCTTTGACATAACATTTGAGAATATAAATGCTAATGGATGTTTCATAAAAAGATAACAAAAGCATCCCAGACTAAGGTGTCATTCGGAAAAGATGGTTGTCATGTTCCATTAAGAATGGCCATGGGTTTCAATGGGTTTAAACTGCATAGGATTCCACGGCTAACCTCCTTACACCTTCCCAGTCTTCCAACAAACTATCTGCCCTTAGTCCTTCTGCAAGGCTACACCATGAACAATTTATTAATCTGACAACTGTCTGCATTTCACAGACATTTTGTAGATTATGCAGAGGGTAGCCCTTAGTTGCCACGGAGCTTTCCAAGACCCTTCTGCTCAACCTGTTCTTTCTCTCCCTTCCTGAGCCTACCAACCCACCTGCAAGAGAGACATGGTTCGCTTTGAAAGTTGTGACCCACAATGTGAGAAACATGAATCTAAATAACATTCTTACTTTACCAGAGAGCCAAGTTGTTGCTCAAGGTATACAATATGTTGCCCCAAAGTAGCTCACTGTTTCTGTACAGCATTTTGATCCTCTTCTAAATTTGTTTCCAATGTATACACAACTAAGCCCAGCAGCCATCACTTCCTTGTGGTTTCTCCTGAAGGTGAAGGTGCCAAAATTGCTTAGCCTGCTGTCCCATCACAGATGACCTTCAAGAACAAGTGACCTGGGAGATTGTCCAGAATTATTATAATATCCAAGGCACAAAACGAATGCAAACTTTGCTGAAGGCTAAAATATAATTGCATGTGTAATGCTTCACCTCTTCTTCACCCCAGGCATATCCAGAGGCTCCCAAATGCACTGAGAAATCTCCTTAAATATGCCTAATAAGGAGAACAGACAAATAACTAGGAGAGGTTTCCTATGGTCAGCCATTTTCTGACTGTAACCCAATAGTAGTAATGACAGTAATTCCTGTCACGTCTGTTTACATGACTCCAAACATACTCAAAACATGAAGACATTCCTCAAAGCATAAAGACATTTCTAATCATATCAACTGTGGTTTGTAGAAGAAAGCTCCCCTACATGAACCTCCCCATTAATAAAGAGCTTCTGATTCCTTCTCTCAAATCCAAACTAAATGTGAAATTTGTTTTTGAGTTCTACTTCAGGTGCCACAGCCTGTTTTTGCATGACTGCCACCATGCCAGCACCATTATATCACTTCTCGCACAAACCAAAAGTGATCTGGTTATGTCAGGGTTACCAATTCCACATGGACAGAGAAAACCGGGACAGAGCCCATATGGCAGCAGGGCTAATCCCTGTGGCCACATGACATCAGCCTGGCCCCTACCTGGGCCTGCAGAAATATCTGCATTCCATGGTCTGCCATGGGAGCCAATGGAGCCTGTCCTGCTGCAAGCCTGTGTGGCCTCCATCCCCTCCTGCAGTGGCCTGGAGAGGACAGAAAATATCCCACTTAGCTCCATGGCCCCTTACACTACTAAGGAGCAGAATGGAGCATTTTTTTTATTTGCATGGGGGGGGGGCGATTCCACCTTTAGTGCAAATAACCCCCCCCCCCGGGTGGCAGAACCATTCCACCACTGAAAAACATCCCCTGTGGGGACACAGGAAGCAGTGGTACATACTGCTCTGCCACAACGCACCAGAGACAGCATGGAGGGGCTGCCACCATGTGGAATCGGTATGTGACACTCTAGCATATAACAAAGGGCTTGGGGTGAATACTGGTACATAATAATAATGCAATGATCTCCTTTTGGTTCATACCAGAAGCAATGTTAAAACATCAGTGAATCATCAGATCACACACACACATCACCCCCCTCCCACTGTGCCAAGGAGCACTGGGGAATGGGGGGGGGGGTCTAGGGAGGAAGGTCCCTTGCTAGAGTGGGAGAAGTGACCACCCAGTATATACTGGTAACATAGCATACCTTCTTCCCAGAGGGTCAGACCAGAAACAATGGCTAAACATTCAGAAGAAGTTCCTGACAGAGTGTTTCCTCAGTGAAACAGGTTTCCTTGGGAAGTGGTGAGTTCTCCTTCTTTGGAAGTTTTTAAGCAGAGGCGATAAATAACCCTCTGATAAAAGTGCTAATTCTGGCCAGGGATTCGGGTTGTAACTCTGGGAGATCTTCCCACACACAAACACACATACACCAAGGGTGGCAACTTATTTAATGGTGACATGAGTACAAGATCACGTCTGGCTTTTTCCAAGAGTGTTCAGGTGAATGCAGCTGCACAGGAATGGGCACAGAGAGACTGTAATTTATAGGTCTAGCCTCAGTTTCCTGCCTCTACACTCAGGACAAAGAACTTTTCCTGTGCTGTCATCACTGACCCTCACTTCCCCCAAAAGAGCCATTTGACATCATTTCTGCTTTCTTTGGGGTGCCAAGCTGAATCTGTCCTGTTAGCCAAAGCTGTTAAGTAGTGCTAAACATCTGTATCACTGCGTCCAACCAATTGCTTTTCATCAAAGAGCATTAAGGCCAAGTGCATTGTATTTCCCAACTGTTTTGTTTTCACAACGTATCTATGAACCTCTTGCAGCAAATCTTTATAGAGAAGATTGACCTGCACAAGGTCCCCAGTTTTATATCTCATGGATACGCTCAATGAATAGAGTAAATTTGTATGGACAATACATTTAGATTCCTGATTCACTGGTAAAGCTATAACTAGTGATGCTGCATACAACACTGCAAATGGGCTTGGGAGGCAAACATGCCCTGTTCAATAGTTGTGATCACCTGCAAAGCCAAGCCTGGGATTAGTTCAATTTACTGCCATCTGAGCTGAACAGGTATTGAACAGTTTTACAGCTGTGCAGCAGCTGCCTGTGAAGATGGAGTTTCGTAGCCATGCCTTGCAGGCATTTTTGCATCAGGAAGTGAAAATGATTCTGTCCCAAGGTCATGGACGGTTGGGTCAGGCAATTAAATGGCATGGGATGGGAACAACACCTCCCATAAGGCTGTGCAGAAATGCACACATGCGAAATAACCTCAATAAATAACACAGAATGAAGTGCATGCCAAATTATAAGACTTTTTATACTCCCTGGGTGACTGATTTGCTCTATATTTATTTCTGCAATGTCTGCCAGCCAAACAGTATGTTGGCAGGAGGGGGGGGGACTAGAATTCTCATTGGGCTTTGTGAAAATGGCCATGCCTTCACCTGTACTTTTTGAACATGCAAAAAAGAACCCCTTACCCAGCTAAACATACTAAACTGCTAATGAACAGCTGAATGACTAAAACATCATCTCATTCTGAACCAGTGAACAGAATAGGAGCCAAACCAGAAGGTATTCAAGCCTCCTGAGACAGAACCCCAACTATGCTATCAATTGCCCTGAGGATAAGGGCAACAAAAATGCACAAAAATTATGCCCAGACTGAAGTTTTTACTCTTTCAAACAGTGGTCAAAAAAGTGCTATTTTGTATTGTTCTTAAGGAAAAGATTTATCCTCGGTAAAAATCCTTAACATCTTTCTCACCCCCCTGTCTTCACCATCTGCCCCTCTAACCATTTTTTAAATAAGTTGTCAAGGATATTCGCCAGGAAAAATTATTGCATACTGATGCCCCTCACGTAATTCATTAAGAAAAAAAAACATCCTCTTTGCCCTCTATTCGGTTTTATTACCTTGTTCCTGAATGGATAATCTCTAAGACAAAGTTCATCTTGGAAATTACTTACTGACTGTGGAGAGCCAACAAAAAGTCATAGAGGCCAAAGCTTTCCCCTGTTGTAGAGAGGCCAGCCTCCAGGTGGCACCTGGGGATCCCTTGGAACTACAGCTCATCTCTATGGCAATGTACCACACTGAGGTTTCTGACCTCCCCAGAGTTCATCCCCAACTCTCCAGGAGTTTCCTAATCTGCATCTGGCAATTCTACCACCCTATCTCCCCTCTGGTGGCCAGGAGTGACCTGGGAATCATACCGAGATGTTGCCTCCTGGCACTGGAATTCAGAGGTTTTCTGTTTCTGCGTGTAGAGGTTCCCTTAGTCACCATGGCCATCAACAGACCAATCCTTGCCTAATTCCATTTTTAAACCATTTATGCTTCCCCTGACTATGAATTCCACATTTCAGTCACTTGCTTTGTGAAGAAGCATTTCCTTTCTTTCCATCCTGAATCTATTACCCATTAATTTGTTTGATGGCCTCCAAGTTCTAGAACTTTGGGAGCAGGAAAACTGGAAAAGCTTGCTGTCTATGGTCAGACCAGGACGTGGAGAGACAAACTGAGCAGATGAAATCGAGCATCATAAGTTTTAATAACGTTTTAGACTGTGGTCTTAGAGATAATATATTTGTAACACATATTGTGAACCACCTTGAGCCTGCCTGTATTAAAACTATATTAAAATGGCAGTATATTACAACTAATTTTATTAATAATAACAATAACGCTGCACACAGTATTCAAATAAGGCCCGACCATATATAGAATTATTATAATATTAGGGAAAGGATGTTGGGCATCACTATACCTAGGTGTTCACAAGCACCAGACCCAAAGGTCAATAGAAAGGTAGGGGAGAAAATGCAAATTCCCAAGAATGCCACAGAAAATCTTTTTCACTCAAGTGTGGGTACAAGATCATTGATACCTATAGCTGACCCTTCATAATTCAACAAATATATGCTGTGATCACCAGGACAACTATACAAAAATTACAGTTTATCATCCCAAGGAGAGCAGAAATGGATGCTAATTCCAGCAATCCAGCAATGCCATGACAGTATTAGCCATCACATGTAGCATGGAGTTCTACCAGAGAGTAATGAGATGAGCATAACCCTAGCCTAAAGTGTTAAACTGAGGAAAGGGTATTTTACCTATGAATAAAGGAACTAACAATGTAATCCTAAACAAACCTTTCTAAATCCACTGAGGTCAATGAGTTTTGAAGGGTATACATTCACTGTAAACCAAGACAATGTGGGCTAAAATATTCTAGCACCTCCATCTATCCAGGCAATAACGAAACTTGCAATGCATCAGGGGAAACTCCTAAGGAAACAGATTCTGAGGCTGAACTTATGCACTTCTCCTTTCCCCAGCATCTGAACTCTGCTAAATGGTTTTACAATGGTTATTGCTTTATAACCCTAACTGTAAATTCTTCCATTACGTTTTATTACTTGAGGATAACAGTGTGCCCAATATTTGCTATTTATCTTTAAAGTTGTACACTTAAACAAAATGAGTAGATTAGATAAGGAAAAATGCAAACACACTGAATTAGGGGGCTCAGGGTGCATGTTGGATATGTGGATAGAACAGGAATGGCTGGTTCACAGCAGATAGCCTTTTGCTGTCAAACCTCAGAGCACTGGAATCCCTTGGGTGGATGGTAACGAAACAAAGTTGATACCATTCCAACAGGGATGGTGTGCTCTCACATACCACTCAAAATTCTGCTGCATCCAAGAAGCAACATTCCTAATTTTGACTGCAGAGGAGAGGACCTGGCAATGGGTTTAAACTACAAGTACAACGATATAGGCTAGATATCAGGGGGGGGAAATTTCACAGTCAGAGTAGTTCAGCAGTGGAATAGGCTGCCTAAGGAGGTGGTGAACTCCCCCTCACTGGCAGTCTTCAAGCAAAGTTTGGATACACACTTTTCTTGGATGCTTTAGAATCATAGAATCATAGAATCACAGAATCATAGAGTTGGAAGGGGCCATACAGGATTAGCCCTAAGCATCCTAAAGCATCCAAGAAAAGTGTGTATCCAACCTTTGCTTGAAGACTGCCAGTGAGGGGGAGCTCACCACCTCCTTAGGTAGCCTATTCCACTGCTGAACTACTCTGACTGTGAAAAAAAAATTCCTGATATCTAGCCTATATCGTTGTACTTGAAGTTTAAACCCATTACTGCGTGCCCTCTCCTCTGCAGCCAACAGAAACAGCATCCTGCCCTCCTCCAAGTGACAACCTTTCAAATACTTAAAGAGGGCTATCATGTCCCCTCTCAACCTCCTTTTCTCCAGGCTGAACATTCCCAAGTCCCTCAACCTATCTTCATAGGGCTTGGTCCCTTGGCCCCAGATCATCCTCGTCGCTCTCCTCTGTACCCTTTCAATTTTATCTACGTCCTTCTTGAAGTGAGGCCTCCAGAACTGCACACAGTACTCCAAGTGTGGTCTGACCAGTGCCGTATACAATGGGACTATGACATCTTGTGATTTTGATGTGATGCCTTTGTTGATACAGCTCAAAATGGCATTTGCCTTTTTTACCGCTGCATCACACTGCCTGCTCATGTTTAGTTTACTATCCACAAGTACCCCAAGGTCTCGTTCACACACAGTGTTACCTAGAAGCGTATCCCCCATCCAGTAGGCATGCTTTGGGCTGATCCTGCATTGAGCAGGGGGTTGGACTAGATGGCCTGTATGGCCCCTTCCAACTCTATGATTCTATGATTCTAATTTTCCTCTAGCTAAATCATAAAAAGGTAAAGGTAAAGGTATCCCCTGTGCAAGCACCGGGTCATGTCTGACCCTTGGGGTGACGCCCTCTAGCGTTTTCATGGCAGACTCAATATGGGGTGGTTTGCCAGTGCTGGGTACTCATTTTACTGACCTCGGAAGGATGGAAGGCTGAGTCAACCTTGAGCCGGCTGCTGGGATCGAACTCCCAGCCTCATGGGCAGAGCTTTCAGACTGCATGACTGCTGCCTTACCACTCTGCACCACAAGAGGCTCTTGCCTTAAAACAAAACTTTTAACAAATAAAGGGTAATATTGCTTCTATAGAGAGCACTGTTTCTGGGATCTATTGCTAATGTTCCAGCGGGCCTACCCCTGGCCTTGACTTGAAAACTGCAACTGGTTCAAAATGTGGCAGCCCAGGTCCTCACTAGGGCACCGTGGGGGGCCCGCATTCAATCTGTCCTCCAGCAGCTGCATTGGTTGCCAGCTGAATGCTGGATCAGGTTCAATTATTTGTTTTCGTCCTTCAAGGCCCAATGAGGTCTCGGCCCCCTGTATCTGAGGGACCATCTCTGCCAATATGCCCCCATCAAGTGCCAATATGCTGTCATTCCCTAGCCCAAAAGAAATGTTTCTGCCTTCAATTAGGGCCGTGGCTTTTTCAGTCCCGGTCCAACTTTGGGGGAATATGCTGCTACCAGAGACCCAGGTCCTGACGGAACTATGGTAGTTCCATTAAGCCAGGGGTAGTCAAACTGCGGCCCTCCAGATGTCCATGGACTACAATTCCCAGGAGCCCCTGCCAGCGAATGCAGTTTGACTACCCCTGCATTAGGCAAATGGTTGAGGCCACAACATACAACAAAACTAATGGGTTTCTCCCTCTTCTCAGAATATACCAGCGTAATTGGTCAATGACTTAGGTCAGGAATAAGGGTAACAGAAAACCGCGAAGCAAGGGAATGTTGTTTTTAAATGTTTTATTATGTATAGTTTTTATTGAATGTGTTATGTCAACTTTAACACATTGTGTAACATCCCAAGTCTTATAGGGAGGGGCAGTTTATAAATCCCCAAACAACAATGATATTAGCAACAGTCATTGTAGTTTTTGTTTATTGTATAGTTTGCTGACCCTTTTTCTGCCACCAAGTAACGATCTTTGGTCTTTACAGGGCTGGTAAATCTACACTCCTTATTTGTTGGCCCTCTGGGGCAACTGGTTGGCTACTGTGTGAAACAAGAGCACGGGTCTGATCCAGCAATCCTATTCTCATGTTTTTGTGAATGTGTAGATGTTCCCCTGCATGTGCAGCTGCTCCCACAAGCTTGAGGGAAAGATGTTTAACTGGGTCCATGGTACAGTCCCACTAGAGATGTATCTCTTAAGGGTGATGTACACATTAGAAAAACCATGTAGTACAGTTCTTCCTGGACTTGGATTGTACTACATCAGACTGCAGGCAGGAGTATGCAGTTTTCTCTGCTCCCATATATTTTCAAAACAATCTCCCAGAAAACAGAAAACCAGAACTTTGGGGAAAGAACCAGTCTAGAACCTCTCTTCTTAGTATACATATTTCCAACATGTAGAATCATGGCATCCTAGATTTGGAAGGAACCTCTAGACCAACTCCCTGCAGAATGCAAGAAATTTACTATGTGCCTACCCACAGTGACCCCAATTCCATGCCCAGATGATGTCCCCATCTCAAAAAGAAAACAACCCCAGAATCCCCGGCCAATCTGGCCTGGAGGAAATTTGCTTCCTGACCTCAAAGTCACAATCCCTGGGCATTCAAGAAAAGGCCACAAGAGCCAAGCACTGACACAATCCCCTCTGCCCACCTACTCACAATCTGCCTAAGTTGACAGAATCAACATTTCTGTCAGATGGCTATCTAGCCTCTGCTTAAAAACTTCCAAAGAAGTATGGTGAGGCTGTTTTTAGATAGGGCAAACTATGATTCCCCATCTGAGGTCTGTATAGCTCAGCCAATTCAGAATTGATGAGCGTGTACCCCACTCTTGTGGCAGATCTTTGCCTAAACTCTTTACATTCTTTAACCCGCCGCGAGCTATTTGGGAGTGGCGGGAAATAAATTGAAATAATAATAATAATAATACATTGTGGCTGCAGTTCCTTTATGTTTTGTTTCTTCTTCTCCTGATTTGGACTGTGTTAGCTGCGAAGAGATGGGAAGAGGAAAACATAGTCTTGGCAGCACTGTTATGGAAGAAGGGAAAGAGAACTGGGGAAATCCTGCCTCTACTCCCAAGCACCATACATTGCAAGGGGTCTTGAGGCTATGGGAAATCTTAGGGCCTGAACTGGATAGCCACCAGGCACACCCCATCTCAATAGATCTCAAAAGTTAAACAGGGTCAACCTTGGTTAGGATTTGGATGGGAGACCTTCAAGGAAAGTTAGGGTCATGATGATACAGAGGCAGGCAATAGCAAACCACCTCTGAATGTCTCTTGCCTGGCTGCCAGTCAATTCCACAATCGTAGGAACTCCTGGCTACACTACAGACACACCCTATGATAAATAATAAATATGGGCCCAGGAGATATCCACCTTCACAATCTTCATGTAAACAAATAGAGGAAGATGGCTCATACTAAGTAGGACCCTCTAACTCAGCTTCCTCTACACTGACTGGCAGCAAAACTCTAGGGAGACCCGACACCTTCTGCATGCAAAACAGGCACTCTGCCCCTGAGCCACAGCCCCTCCTTGAGGGTACAGGACTCCTCTGAAATATATTCATACATTATGCATCAAGTTTAAAATGCAATATAGTTAAAGTTCCATTAAAAGTTTCTTTACAAATGTCATGAGCGACAGAGGAAGCTGTCAGCAGGAAATGCCACTGTGCTATGGACCTAAACAGCGTTTGTAAATGCACTGCACTCTTTGATGCAGTCGTGATAAAACTGCCAGCAAGGGGTGGGGTGGGGGGGAAGAAAGCCATGTACAGTTTTGTAGCTATGGTTTTAGGGATGCCAGTCCCAAAGTGAGCCCTGGGTATCCCCTGGTATCATGGCTCATCTACAGGTGACAGAGATTTGTTCTCCTAGAGAAAACAGATGCTTTGGAGGGTGGACTTTGGAGGGTGGGGACGGACCTCAATGGAGCACAGCTCTATGAAGACAGGCTCTATTTCCTCAATACAAAAAGGGGACATTGGGATGGCAAAACTGGGATGGGGTATTCATGAATGTAAGAAAACAAACAAGCTTTATAAACATAGTGATCTTACTATTATTCTTCAGTGACAGGACCCATACAAAAATGTAGGTATTCACAGTAGAGAGGGACTGTTATTCACGATAGTCCCATGAATATTTCTTCGATGAAGTAATCTTACACAGCAAATTTCGGTCTTTCAACGCCTTATCATAAAGGTTCTCATGCTCCATGACACAATTTTGTCTTCCAACTAACATAGGGCCATATGAGAGGCAGCCCAGATGAAATCTTTGTCTGGGGGACCACAGTGGCTCTTGGCAGCCCTGACAGCAGGACATCACTTCAAGGGAAAACTCAGAATAGTTGATCTGCAATTATCAAGATGATGTTATGGAACTTCATGCCATGAAAAGCTGAAGCATCCTATTTCTGCATAGTAAATGGACAGGACATTTTTTCCATATGAGAGGTATGAATAAACTCACCTAATCTAGAATGCATTGATGTATGGAAATCAGCAGGGGAAGCTTTCCAAAAATTGAGATAAGCAGCATCACCTGCTAGACACTGCTCATGTGGCTGCTGTAAAATGGACATGTTGAGCAGCCAGTTCAAAAGTTGTCAACCAAAGCTGGCAATTACATTGTCTTTGTAGGCGGTTCTTTATCTCTCTCCATCTTTCATTTGCATTTCAGAGCACTAAATAAGTATGATTTTTGCCCAACTTACATATGATGATAAGGCTCCACATTTAAAATTGCAAAAGGCTGAAAGTGTACAAAGTAATAGGGACATAAATACCATGTTTAAAAATAAAGCACCATAATCTATATATCTAAAGCTGTGGGTACTTAAATTCAGAGACTGGGGCTATGTTTGAGAAAAATCCCTAGGTTTGCAGTGGGGGGGAAACTGAAGTCTAAAAATAATACATTGGAAGGTTAAAAATAATAGAATGTCATGGGTCTGCCAGGTCTCGGCAATGTCGAGAACTCCTCAGAGCAGGAAGGGGCCATCATAGCCAAATCAGAGGCAGTAGAAAGCAACGAACAAGAGGAGGAGCTGCAAGCTTACCAAGGATTATAGCTGAGTGCTTGTACAGTCACTTCCTCTACCACCCCCAGCTCTGCTTCAGCAGATGAATGTCAGCTGCCTGTTTTCACCCTCTGGGATCACCTGCACCATTTCAGAGATTAAGATGCAAGTTAAGAGCAGAGATGCAGGCGAAAAGGAGAGCTAAGAGACTGAACAGCTGCCATCTTATCCATTTGGTGCCTCTTAATAATTGTGAAACAGCCTTGGGGGATGAACGGTCCAGCTTCTCCAGGGCCAATCAGGCTACAACCAGCTGCACCCTGATAGGCCCTGCCCCTACAGCTCCCGCCTTCCCTCACCAAGCCCTCACCCCTTGCCTCACAGATGTGCCTGGCTGTTAGAGCCAGGCACATCTGTGACTCCGCTGCTCCACTTGCAGGACCCCAAGTAAGAGGCCCGGCCATGGGGGGGGAGAAGAAGCACTCCCCAAAGCCCTGGAAAGCACACGCTCCCTCTCCCCCACCCCCCCTTGCCCTCAGCACTTCCTGGCGGCCTGGAAAGCAGCTGGGAAGCTCACGGGGAGGACCCTTTCAAAGCCCGTTCTTATGAATGGGCTTTGAAGCTAGTTTAAGTATAAAATCTCTCCAGGGATGATGTGGGCTTTGGATGCAACATAAACCAAATGCTGACACTGACACCTCCTTGCCTAAATCCCTTGATGTTTTGGACTGGACTATCCTGCTTGCCTGATCTCTGGAATCTTGAACTTTGAACTGGCGTGACTTTGCATCTCATCTTCTCCTTCCGGTTTGTTTATATTTGAAAGACCTGAAGATTGCTGAGACCTGATACCAGCATCTGGCTAGACTATTACACAGAAGCAGAGTATGTAACTTTAAGAAATCTATTATTATTAGATTTATAAATTACCCCTCCCTAATAGGCAATTACTAAACAACCCACAACGATATTGTCAATTAAAGCCATGGTTTCTATCAGTAAAAAGCGGGCGGGGGGGGGGGGGGTTACAGACTTTTCTGGGATAGTTTTGGCCTTTAAAGGAAAATCAAGACCAGGCCTGAGAAAAAGCTCCATGACTTACCTGAGCCTAGTTTCTTGCTACTGTTGAACAGTAGCCACCCCATGAAAATTGGTGTGGTGTAGAACAGGGGTAGTCAACCTGTGGACCTCCAGATGTCCATGGACTACAATTCCCAGGAGCTCCTGCCAGCATTTGCTGGCAGGGGCTCATGGGAATTGTAGTCCGTGGACATCTGGAGGACCACAGGTTGACTACCCCTGGTGTAGATGTTAGATTTGTCAGACTAGGATATATGAGACCCAGATTCAAATCCCCACTCCTCACGGAGCCTTGCTGTGTGAAAGCAGACCATTCATACTTAGGCAGACTAATATACCACACAGAGCTGTTGTGAAGATAAAATGGGATATAATGATGTAAGAGGCTTTGGATTCCCATTGTAGAGAAACACAGGGTATAAATGAACATAAGAAGACTTTCTCCATAGATAGGAAAGGAGGAAAAGCTGTAGAGTGGGTGTTAAATCTGTGGATACAGACCCCAGGACCCTGGGAATTCATGTCAGCTCTTTACTGAACCCAGCTCTGAGGAACAGAGGACTGAAATTGAACTGGGGGGGGGGGGCGGCGGGAAACAAACACTGAAATACATACAACCAGAGGCAATAGAAGATTCCCACCACTGCATGCTATTGGTCGGTTCCAGTTTGAACCGACTGAATCCAGCAGTTGGGATCTAGCCATGTATTGGCCAATTACATTTGTAGGATTATGGTCCTGCCTCAGACCTCAAGATCAGGTCCTCAGCAAGTCTACATAGACAACACAGAGTGGTAGATAAAGGTAGGTTGGCTGGTGGTCAGGAAAGAGAGAAGGAATCAGGAAAGGGGGAGAGGTTATGTGGGGCTTCCAGGGAAGAGAAGGAGTGAAGGACTGAAAAACAATACACCCTCTGCAAGTCCCAGTGGGTCCCCTGCCTGTTCAATATAATATCCAATCAGACAATCAACAACACAATTTCTCATCTGCTTGACAGCTGGCATTCACCACACTAACGAACTTTCGGAATCTAATGTCTCAGTTATTCTGCCATGGGGGCATGTCATTGTCATTTAAGCACTGGTAATGAATGAATCTCCACAATTGGGTTGGAATAGCCAGTCTATTTAAATCTGTATTTTATACCATCCTTTCTCCATGAAATTTTCATTGGGTCTGAAATTCCCCAGGGCTACATTTCAGGCAAAAGGAAAGGCCTTTCATGTAAGAAAAATTAAGATGGCTGAGCAATTTTTATCTTATGGCATCACGGTGTAGATAGCAATTTAAACCAAAATGATATGCAGTTATCAAGGGTACTGTGCAAAGCACATGAATTATTCTCAATTTTTCCCTGGGAAAAAAATATACTATTTCTATATTTTGTGTGTTTGGATACCCCAAACTTGAGGGAAGATATACATAGTTTCCTTAGGAAAATATTCTTCTTGACTTTCAGTTGGGAACTTTTCAACTGGTATGTCTGTGGCCAAAATGGAGAGGATGAAGAGGAGAGCAACGAGGATGATCCAGGACCTGGAGAACAAGGTCTATGAGGAAGGGCTGAGGAAACAGGGAATGTTTAGCCTGGAGAAGAGGAGGTTGAGAGGGAACATGATTGCTCTCCTTACGTATTTGAAAAGTTGTCACTTGGAGGAGGGCAGGGAGTGGTTCCTGTTGGCAGCAGAAGACAGGACCCACAGCAATGGCTATAAACTACATGTAAAATGATAGCGGGGGGGAGAGGAAATTCACAGAGTAATTAAACAGTGGAAGAAGCTGCCTAAGTAGGTGGTGAGCTCCCCCTCACTGGTGGTCTTTAAGCAGCAGCTGGACAGATACTTATGGATGCTTTAGCCTGATCCTGAATTGAGCAGGGGGTTAGATTAGATGACCTGCATGGACCCTTCTAAATCTATTATTCTATTTAGTTGAATTATTAACCCTTTACAAATGCAGTTTTCTGACTGTTCAATTACAGTGCATTTTTCTTTACCTGTGCAAAGCCCCCTCCTATGTATTTCCATTTTGTATAGTTTCTGGAAAGCCAGGAAAGGCATCCTAATCCCATAAAACGGGGCCACAATAAGGAATGCAAGAGTTCAGGCAGTTAGCAATTCTGTCAATTGGTGGATGGTGCCTATAGGAGCCCCTGCTGGGATGAACAAAGTAATTGTGGTGCAACAAAGGGAGTGAGTTTGTTTCATGGCCCATACTAGGAACTAACTGAATGTAGAAACTTATTGAATGTAGAGATGCACCAAATTAGTTCAGAGGAACTGGGTAAACCTTATTCTGGCAGAAAATCTGTGTTATGTGCCAGGCTATGCAGCACAGGACTTCAAGGAACAGCTTTTCCTGCCACTGAAGTAGTGCCTAGTGTACAGCTGACAATCCAGCAAGAGACTGACCTGTGGGATGAGGTTTACCAAGAACAGTGACTTTCTAGCATTTTTAGAATTTTGACTGGACCACATGGTAATGTCACTCCTGATTGCATGACTCCCCCATCCCACCTCCATTCTTCTCCTATTGATCTGCTAGTTGGCGGTGAAAAGCACCTGGGGGGAGTTAAGTGGGAGGTCACCTCTCTGAAGTGGGAACCTGGCAGCCCTGCATTGGAGGCAAGGAATTACTTAAAGAGTCAACATAGTCAAGCCATTAGAATGCTTCTGATGACTGGTGTAATTTCTGGGGTTCCCAGAAGTGAAGTCATAGCATCGACCCAATAGCGATCTTCTCATTTTGGTCTACTGTGGGAAACAAAAAATGAGGCAGGGTATGCTCCACCCCTTCCAGGGAGCTGGTAGCCCTAAACAGGAATCAGTAGTCATAATTAAGCAGCTGGATATTTAAATTACCTAAATAGAAACCAAACATAATATTAAGCAGCTAACTAATGATTCTGAGGCCAAAGTCTTGTTGTGTGTATATCATACCCATATGTAATATTCCCAAGCATATGCCTGTCTATCACTCTGCCTCCCTCAATTTAAGTGGCTCTTTGGCAAAAGATTGACTTTAATCCAAAAAAGGTTTCAACTTTCAAGCTTTGCTGAGTGGAGTATCCCTCCCCCCACCTCCCTTTTTTTTTTTTTTTTTTGTAGCAAAACTTTCTTGGGTAAGTTATCTTTGCTCCAACCCAGTATGTGCTCTCTTTTTACCTTTTCACCTCTGCCTGCCCTGGTTTATGTGGAGTTTATGATGTAATTATATCAGACACAGCTGAAATAGCCCCCCTTATCACCAAGCTGATTACACTTAACAAGGCATAAACTCCCTCTCTCAGTCTCTGCCAGGAGTCCAATTTTAAGCTCTAATTGTTTTATAGGCCTTTTGCACTGGAGAGGGGGGGGTGGAGTAGAAAAATTGTTGCCATTTACATATGTTGTGCAAGACACATTTGTCAACTGCCTTTCGATACAAAATCCCCTTGAGAACCACTTAAAAGGCTGGGAAATAATGTAAAATGGAAACTGTGGATCATTAACTTGAGAGTATCAAAAAGGGTCTAAAGAGGTCATGTCTCCTCTATAGAGATGTTTCCAATTAGGGCCCTATGAAAGGGTTTGGTTTGGTATCTTCCTGGCTGCTACTGTTTGGTTTGCATGCAATTCATAGAATCATAGAGTTGGAAGGGGCCATACAGGCCATCTAGTCCAACCCCCTACTCAACGTAGGATCAGCCCTAAGCATCCAAGAAAAGTGTGTATCCAACCTTTGCTTGAAGACTCCCAGTGAGGGGGAGCTCACCACCTCCTTAGGCAGCCTATTCCACTGCTGAACTACTCTGACTGTGAAAATTTTTTTCCTGATATCTAGCCTATATCGTTGTACTTGAAGTTTAAACCCATTGCTGGGTAGTTATGTCCCCACCCACCCCAAATAGGGTTGCCATCTTAAAGTTGGGAAATTCCAGGAGATCTGGGGATGGATTCTGGGGAGAACAGGGTTTAGGCCAGGGAGGAACCTCACTTGGGTGCCATGCCATGGGATCCATCCACTAAAGCAACCATTTTCTCAGGGAAACTGATCTTTATAATCTGGAGAGCAGTAGTAATTCCAGGTGATCTCCAGACCCCACCTGGAGAATGGCAAGTAGACCAAGAACAGACTGATCTCTGTACCAATCAGTACAGATAAATTTCTGTAGTGGTGTAAAACCAACTCCCCAGAGCTGTTTTCGGATGGGGAAAGGTTGTATAAGAGAGCTGTGTGCAATGTGATCCTCATCCAAATTTGGCCTATGCACATCTGGGAATTAAGTTCTTAGCATGAAACTCCTGTCAGTCAGCAGGATGGTGCAGACACACAGGGAGCACCTGGAGTACTGTGTGCAGTTCTGGAGGCCTCACTTCAAGAAGGACGTCGATAAAATTGAAAGGGTACAGAGGAGAGTGACGAGGATGATCTGGGGCCAAGGGACCAAGCCCTATGAAGATAGGTTGAGGGACTTGGGAATGTTCAGCCTGGAGAAAAGGAGGTTGAGAGAGGACATGATTGTTGTTGTTGTTGTTGTTGTTGTTGTTGTTGTTGTTGTTGTTGTTGTTGTTGTTAGGTGCGAAGCCGTGTCCGACCGATCAGGACCCCGTGGACAATGATCCTCCAGGCCTTCCTGTCCCCTACCATTCCCCGGAGTCCATTTAAGTTTGCCAGTGCCGCGCCGCGGGGGGTGGGAGGGCGGCGCGGGCGGCAGCGCAACAGTGGGTGCAGATGCGGAACTCGGAAGGAATGCACAAGCCTAGTTGCAATGCTCTCTGCATGAAACAATTCATAGCCCTGCCCCCTGTAGTTTTGCCAACTCTGCTTCGTTCTCTAATGCAGTCACGAATCTGCATAACTGAAGAACTGCATGGCTAATAGACCATCTCAGGCAGGCAGGAGAGAAATGAATCGGTGAAAAGCATCTTTCAGAAACAACGCTTAAAGCACCGAAGAGGCATTTCACCATGCAGAGCAAAGTCAGTTTTGCGGAGTAAATTAACTCTTCTGTGCAAAGATCAGAAAAACAACGATGTATTTAGTGAATTTTCATCAGCTTCTCCATCATGCAGAAGAGGCCCTGGGGACTGGAATCCCTACACTGCAGGCAGATGGCCTGGTAGTGGGGAGCAAGAGCTGCCACCAGATAACAGTCACTGCTAATAGGAAGGCAAGGGAGTGGAGAACAACGGGCTCTCTCCTCAAGAAGGTTTTCATCTAAAATTCGACAGCAGGGAGCAAAAGGAGTGGAGGGACGGATAATAATGTTACATGGCTTCACCAGCAGTTTCCTTTCCACGTGATCATGCAGTCCTGTGCAACTTTTGAATAGTAGACAATCACCATGCGCCACGTGCAGCAGGGAAGATATCATCTCTCTTTACCTGGCTTTCAGGGCTACACTGTGTTCCATTCTAGAATGTCGGTAATCAAAAGATATGAGCAGCAAGTAATATAAACGGATAACTTGTGAGATTGATTTACAGGGAAAGGTTAAAAAGTGAAGAATGCATGACTCAGGAAAGCAATGAGCATTGTGAAGCATAAGCAAAGATGATTGCAGGTGAGAGAGGAAATCTCTGTCGATAGTTAAAGAGGAAATTGAACATTTACTCAGCAATATGAAAGGAATTACTAAAATGGGCTTGAGTATCAGGCAACCTTTTTCGCGACAACTTTATAGTAGCTATCTGGGCAAGCAGTAGGTCTCCATGACACAGGGCCATTAAATGTAGGGTGCCTAAATTTATTGAAGGAAACTGGCTTGCATTTGCTTGGCAGGATGGATTCTAGGAATGCAAAATAAGTCTTACTGGTCCCTGCATTGTGCACTGCTAGGATTTTCATAGCTGCGGGAACTGCATTAGCAGAGCTGCGAGAAAAACTGCAGACTGGAAACAGGAAGGAAGAACTTTAGGTCCAACTGAGTCAGTGAGGTGAAATATGAAGGGATGAAATTGGGGGGGGGGGGGAGAGAAGGCTGGAAACAGGCACAACACTTCCTGGCCATTGCTGTTCTCTCATTAAAGCTACCCAGCCACTTGCCTGCAGTCTCTGTAGTTTTCATGTATGCATGTTTGCACACACAAGCAATGAAACTGTAAGAAATTCTCTCTCCAGTTTGGTGTAGTGGTTAGGAGTGCAGACGTCTAATCTGGCAAGCTGGGTTCGATTCTGCACTCCCCAACATGCAGCCGGCTGGGGGACCTTGGGCTCACCACGGCACTGATAAAGCTGTTCTGTCCGAGCAGTGATATCAGGGCTCTCCCAGCCTCACCCACCTCACAGGGTGTCTGTTGTCGGGAGAGGAAAGGGAAGGCGATTGTAAGCCGCTTTGAGACTCCTTCGGGTAGAGAAAAGTGGCATATAAGAACCAACTCTTCTTCTTCTTCAGTAATATTAAGGCTCTCTCAGCCTCATCTCCCTCACAGGGTGTCTGTTGTGGGGAGAGGAAAGGGGAGGCGACTGTAAGCCTCTTTGAGACTCCTTCAGGTAGAGAAAAGTGGCATATAAAAACAATTCTTCTTCTTCTCCTCCTCCTCCTCCTTACAGCACTGTTAGGAAGTGTATTTTCTGCTTCTCCATGTTTACCTCCAACCACACTGTACATTAAATACTACCTACTCTGTCTTTCCTTTTTTTTCCAGTCTTAAACAAGATTGTACGGGAATAGGTCCCATTAATGTCAAGAGAATTTACTTCCACATCATCCATTTAAGGTAGAACATGATTTGTTGGTATGTTTGCTTTATAAAGTGTGTGTCTTCATGGGAGGTAAAGATGGATGCTGCTGTGGATTCACACTGGGCATGTTGCTCTCTTGAGTCAGACCAGTGATCCTGCCAACCCAGTATCCTATATCAGACAAGGACTTCTTGATGGATGAAGCAGTTTATAACAACACAGGCACCAACAGAGGGTTCCTGCACTTCAAGACTATATTGATTTTATTTGTACTGCTCTCAGTGTCACAGATCCCTGCAAAAGATCCTGGGAACTCTATCTTGGTGAGTGTCCTGATTAATATTTGTCATGGAATCCTGTACCCAACTCACAGAAGGTTTATCTCCTGCAGTCAAGAGTAACAAAAGAGTCTTGTAGCACCTTAAGAATGAACTCATTTATTAACCAGGGTTACCAACCTTAAGCAGAACTTTCTAGAACTGCAAATAATCTACAAACTATAAAGATCACTTCCCTGAGAGGAAATGGCTGCCTCCAAGGGCAAACTCTATGGCAGGGGTGGGCAAACTGTGGCTCTCAAGATGGCCATAGACTACAATTCCCATGATCCTTTGCCAAATTTGACGAAAACCCACACCATCTGGAGAGCTACGAGTTGCTGCTGACATCATGAGGAAACAGCACTAAAACCCGTTATCAATGAGAGGCTGGGCAGGGGCAAATTCATCATGTGGAATCAGTCCTGCTCCTTCTCTCTGGGTGGTGCTATTGAGTTCCCCAGTAAGACTTATTCCTAACAACCCCTCCTTCCTTTGCTTGCTAAACATGCTATCTCCCAGGCTTCCCAATAAAGTGAGAGACCTTCTGACCCCCACATTGGATCCTCCACCACTGCCCAGTGTAGCAGTGGGATAAATTATGGGGGAAATTGCTGCAATGTCACTTTCAGTTACAGAACCTAAAGCAAAAACACATATTGCTACAACAGTCTAGCAATTCTCCAAAACTTTATTATTAGAGCATTCCTGTGATGCATTGTGGTAGATCATCAGTATATAGCAGTCTTTCGCAACCAGGGTTTTGTGAATGATGGGAGTAATGATAGATCTAATAGAGTATACTGCTGTGATGGGTGCACTGGTGGGTCAACAGAGATGGTTTATATTTAAATAGGTACACCAGTTAATTAGCCCCCAGTGTATTTCTTTGTGGCAGCATATACTTGGTTTTTCAGGAATTTGAGGACCACCTACCACCACCACTGCTTATCTGAGACTAAATTAAGATAATCAAGTGCGCAAGAAGGTATTTATGGACTGGATGAAATTTGTGAACTCTCTGTGTTTTATGAGATAAATTATTATTCTAACATGGTTACAATACTGCTGCCATCCAATAGGGAATTTTGAAGGTACATTTCACCTTTGTCCTGCTTTGGTAATTTAGAATTGTGAAAACCAAGGAGGAGTCCAGAGGTAACAAAAGCAAGAATTTTATTTCCATGAAAGGAGAAAGAATGGATTTATATTATGTAACAAAGTATGGGCTACAGTATGGAGAAACAGTTTTATTTTAAAACATATTGTTTTGTAAGAGAAGAATGTATAGGACCAAGAACTATTAATCTGCTGGTTGGGGAGAAATTGAAGTTTTCCACAGGCTTCTCAAGCCTTGTTGAGAGATTACTGGAATTAATACCACATAGACCTCAAGTCTTCCCCTTAGGTTCCCGCTACATAGTAAGACTAAGGTCTAAAGTTTATCAGCCAGTGTGCCCTGCCTGGCAATCACACTAAAGCAGTCTGCTTCCAGGTGAAGTCAGACTGTGAGGCAAAGCTTTTTCTGATTTGCCTCTTCAACTGTCTAAAGAGGTGGCCTTTAAACCCCTCCATTTCCCTTCTTCTCCTCCCTTCATGTCCTTCTGAGGGTTCCAGAGGTCCTCACTGGCTGCTTCTGGCTACCACAATAGACAAGCAGATTTAAAGAGGGATTAGTGGATTTAGGGGGGAAAGGCCAATCTTAGCCCTGTCTGTCACACCTGCCTTGGGTATTTTCTTATATGCTGTATGCTGCAGAACAGAACTGTCAAAATTCAAGGATTTCAGTGCAATGAAATGAAACTCACAGAGATGGACAGGAAATAATACAGAAATCTGCATGCAAACAGTACAGAGCACATGTTAAATTCGTGGATACAGGAACAACAAAGACACTGGGACCGATTCCACATGAGGAATCTGCCCCTGGGCAGCTTCTGGTTGCAGGCAGGTTTTAGAGCTTCCCCCACATGATGTCGTCTGCCTCCTAAGGTTGTCCAGGGGCTGGCTTGAGTTTTGGCCAGATTTGCTTTGAGATGAGGGAAATTGCCAAAACTGGATTTGCTACTTGTTATCTTACTTCACATCAGGGAGCAACCAGGGGCAAGCTTGTGTGGAAAGAGAAACATGCAACAGTCCCGGCAGCATTTTGCCCACCCTCGCACCCACCCTTCCCCTCTCCATTTCCTGCTCCAATAATATTTTTAAAATAAAATTTTCCCTAAAGTGTCCATGGTCTTTCTGGGATCAGGCAGGGAAAACACAGCCCCATTTGTATTTTCTGGCAGAAGTGAATGAACTTCCGATCATTAGAAGGCACAAGTTGTGGAAAATATGCAAAGCTTTTGGGATTTTTTTTAAAGCCTCATGATCAAGAATGTTAACATGTCTGGACAATTTCTGGTAGTCAGAAAACAAGTTTGACATGTGTTTGATGCTTCCAATCATAGCAACAAAGTCTGGTTTTCAAAAGGCAAATGTTCATTGATTTCAAAGTATTAAAGTCAAGGGTCTGAAGGCTACAGAGAGTTGTCTCCCAGTATATGACATAATGAGAAAGATGCTTCCAGTTCCTCTGAATGCTCTGATGTAAAGGGCTAGCTAGTACAAAGCCAAAAACATTGGTCTATCTAGACCAGTAATATTTATTCTCATTGGCTGTAATTCACCAAGGTCTTTCATGACTCAGCTGCCTGAATTTCACTTATCTAGAGATGACAAACCAGTCAGTCCTAGAGGAGATCAACCCTGACTGCTGCTTAGAAGGCCAGATCCTGAAGATGAAACTTAAATACTTTGGCCACCTCATGAGAAGGAAGGACTCCCTGGAGAAGAGCCTAATGCTGGGAGCGATTGAGGGCAAAAGAAGAAGGGGACGACAGAGAATGAGGTGGATGGATGGAGTCAGTGAAGCAGTCGGTGCAAACTTAAATGGACTCCGGGGAATGGTAGAGGACAAGAAGGCCTGGAGGATCATTGTCCGTGGGGTCGCGATGGGTCGGACACGACTTCACACCTAACAACAACAGAGATGATAAATATTTCACAAAGATATGGCTTTTTTCCCCTCCCCTTTGATCCATCAGAGATCATTCCTCCACATTACACTGAGGTCTGAGTATCAAACCAAAGATATGACAGGCATCCTCTTTGAAAACCTATCAGGTGTTCAATTCATCTTTTTGAAGATTCTTTCCAGAATTCCACAGCTATGCCCAACTAAGAGCATGGAAATTGTTTTCAGGTTTTGTTTATTCCATGCCATCACTGACTTCATCATGGAAAAACTTCCACAGCTACATGGCCTATCACTTTCCATACAAACCACTTGGTCATATGAACTAGATCTATAAAGAGTGAAGTTGCACTGTTAAGTATGGCAGCACCCCTGTTTCACATGCTGGCACACTGCACTCCATAACCAGTAGTACTCCACAACTATCTAGGCTTGGGAACCAGCCAGACATAGGAACACCCTGAAACACCCGAACAAGACACACTGCTAAGGCTGAATCCGTCTTGGAAACCAGGACATGCCTCGGCTTGCCCTTTGCTACAGGTTAGAATATCAGGTGCCTCTGGACTCTGATTTCCCCCACCCCACACCCCCACACCATAGTTTTGCTGATAGCATGGTCTGGCCAGAACTGGTTTGGCTCTTGGCCAATTTCTTTGCCAGTCACCCAGTCAATAGATAGCACCATTTCTAGGATGGTTACTTTTGCCTAGGGCTATCAACAGCCATCTCCAGCTTGGGCTAGCAGTTGCCCAATACCTGGTTCAGTGGAAATTTCCACTTGCCTTAAGCCTGGCTTGCATCATGTAGGCCAGCCCCCCCCCCCAAACTCTATAAACAGTGGCTTTAGCAAGCCCCCTTGTATATTTTGGATATGGGACACATCTGGAACACCCTGCATGCTCCCCATGCAGCCTGCTTTCTCTTGCCTATCTACTCTACAGGAAAGGTAATTATACTGGACCCTCATTTCCCACCGTATTCTTCTCTATTTGACTGTTTGTTAATGTGTTAGATATATTGATGCTTTTATTATTTTCTTTTGAATAAAGACTATTCTAATTATTTTTATAATTTACCAACGTTGTCTGCCTTGAGTTCTTACTTCATAATACATTGGCAAAATTGATCATTAAACACTAAGTTACCTCTCTCACACTCTTTTAGTTCAGCAGTGGAATAGGCTGCCTAAGGATAACTCCCCCTCACTGGCAGTCTTCAAGCAAAGGTTGGATACACACTTTTCTTGGATGCTTTAGGGTGCTTAGGGCTGATCCTGCATTGAGCAGGGGGTTGGACTAGATGGCCTGAATGGCCCCTTCCAACTCTATGATTCTATGATTCTATGATTCTATTTCCCTATGGCTTAATATACCCGTGTCACAGGACACATGTGTAAAAGCATTTCTGGTAACAGCACTAACAAACTACTGATTCCTCTGGCCAGAACTCCTTGTCTTGTTTGGCAAATACACTCCACAGTATGCTCAGTGAATGAATATGGGACATGCCTACATGTAAGTTGGTATGTTTATACATCTGGGGGAGTTTTCAACCCTTTGTTTCTCCTCTAGCAGGAATTTCCTTTGAAATATTGCTCCTGCTAGTATGGATGAAGAACCTCATAGAGCTGGATTGAGATGATCAGGAGCATATTCTAGAAATTAAAAACAGATGTACATACAGAGGAAATGAGAAAACTCCTATTCGATCACCTGGTTGATGAGTTATGATCAGACATCTTCAAGATTGGATGTCCCACACTGTCCATAAACTGTTCTGAGTGTGTAACTTTTTTGCAACAAAGAAGCCAAAAGGCTGGCAGAAATAAAACCATTTTGATTTTATTAGAAACACTTTGGCTTTGCTCAGAGGCCTGTGAGTTTTATAAGCTCTCAAGGACAAAATAGTGAATGAAAAAGATGCAGAACATTAGGAGATAACAGCTATGCTGTAAAGCTCTTCTTCCATCTGCAGTAGTTAACCATTCAGGTATCAAGGCAGAGAACAGATAAGGCCAAACAAAATAGCTATTATACTAGAAAAGTGTTGTGTGTTTAAGATGTCAAGTTAGATATCAAGTAGGTCTGTGAACTTGAAAAATAACTGGTGCTCTGAATGTTCACACTGCCTTGCATTCTTGTATTTCATCCTTCAAAGGAAGTATAACATAGCATTTTGCTTCCCATCCTTCCTGTCCCCTAGGGAGATATTAAATGAAGGAAAAAGGGGAAACTTAAGAGTGACAGATGGGAGATTTGTGGACGCAGCAGGGGTTGGCTTAGGAACAGTAAAGTGTAAACTGACAGATGGACAAACCAGAGATGTGCTAATTAGTGTCACAGCTAGCAAACAACCTCATTTCTATAAGAGTGCTTGCAAAAAGAGGAGTGGTCACTTCCTTTGGAGAGAGATGTTCAATTAAACAAAATGGAGAATTGATTGCAACAAGGAAGGTGTACCAGGACCTGTATGAAACAATGATATTTCCAAGGGGCATTTTATGTACTCTATGGCATGTGTGTAGTGTAGACAGGAGAGCCTATGATTCTCTGGCTGCTAGGCAAGAGATATTCAGAGTTTGTTTGCCATTGTCCACCCCGCATCAGGATCCTGGTATTCCTTGGAAGTCTCTCATCCAAATACTAGCTAGGGCCAACTGTTCTTAGCTTCTGAGATCAGACAGACTCAGACTTGCCTGGGCTATCCAGGCTGGGTTCCAGGGATGAGAAAGGGCTGCAAAAATAGACATTGTAACACTGGCTTTTGATATTGGTACTGAGCCGGAGGTCAGAAGGGACTGCAAAACTATGGAGGAAAATGAGGCATTCCTTGCAAGTGGGGTAGGATGCTATTCAACACTAGCCTCAAAAGCCAGTGTCCCAATGTTTATGCTTTCCATAGTGCCGGGCACTTAATACAGAAAAGCTTACATAGATGACTTTTCTTTCACAAAGCCAAGCATTTCTAAGCAGCATTGTATCAAAGCTACACCTGGGAACCCCTTAAAACAACAAACATAACACTGATTGCCTTCACAGATGGTGGGGGAGGTAATCAGCATTGTAAATACCAGTAACGATACAGACAGAATATTCAAAGGGAGCCCATGAGAAGCAGTGAAAAATAATGAAATGAGATTCATCTTGGAAGCAATTTTAAAAATAGAGAGTCAGTATGAAACAGGGACCTGGGAGGCAATGATTGCAGAAAGCAGCTTGACTGGGCCATTAGAAAGATGCCCGTGTGAGCCAACATGGCAGTGGGAAATGGCCAATGAAGTGGCATCTAAATCTTATTAGCATAAAGAAGATGAGCCGTTCCTGACAACTGTCAGCAAAATTTCCTTCAACGGGCCGTCAGCTCCACATTGCCAAAGCCATAGAAATCTAATGGTCTTTTATTTCCCTAGCTGTGGGCTGGAGAGGAGCTAAGTGTAAGCCATCTTACATGTCCTCTTGCCTCAACTGTGTGAGGAGAAATACTAGACACTATAATAAATGAGAGGGAAAAAATGGTAGGCAGGTGGACAGCAAGAGACAAGGTTCAGTCTGCCTGGATCTGCCCCACAATGAAGCTTGAGCAAGAGTTTGGGGCTCAGTTGACAGATAAAAAAAGGAAGCACCTGAGGGTAGGAAAAATTATAAGCATAAATAGTTCAGAACAGTAGGGCACAGGTTTGATTTATTCCCTCCCAAAACTGGATTTTACCTGCCACATGTTATGATTTTGTTCCATTATAAGGAACAGAGATAGCTATCTTCAATATAAATATATACATTTGATCAAGTGTTAGGCCTTATCATATGTACTTCATAACTATGTAGTAGGTACAGATTTGTTATAGAGTTAATTTCTGAGGTAATATACACTTCTGGCCTCCAGAGTATGATCTGGAAAATTAAGTAATCCCTGAGAATCCCAGAGAATTTGCTCTAGATAATAGAAAACAACACGAAGGAAAGAAAATATTCTTCAATTTGTTCTCTTCCCCACCCTAAAATAAAGGTAAAGGTAAAGGTATCCCCTGTGCAAGCACTGAGTCATGTCTGACCCTTGGGGTGACGCCCTCTAGCGTTTTCATGGCAGACTCAATACAGGGTGGTTTGCCAGTGCCTTCCCCAGTCATTACCGTTTACCCCCCAGCAAGCTGGGTACTCATTTTACCGACCTCGGAAGGATGGAAGGCTGAGTCAACCTTGAGCCGGCTGCTGGGATTGAACTCCCAACCTCATGGGCAAAGCTTTCAGACAGCTGCCTTAACACTCTGCGCCACAAGAGGCTCTTCCTAAAATAGCACTTCCTTTAAACTTCATGATCAAAATGCCCTGGATCACTAGGTTAAACACCTTTTTGCTGCCCTAGCTGAGAGGAAACCAAAAGTTTTTTTCTTAAAATAGCTTATTTTACTAGTGATTGCGCAGAGATAATCTAGATCTTCTTTATATGTCAGAGTAAAGAGACCCAAATTGGAGCCTGTAAGACCCCCTCGCAACTGAAGAGGTATTGTTGATGAACTGAAGAGGGTTCAGAGAAGAGCTGTAAAAATGATTAAAGGGACAGAAAGTATTGATTGATGAGGGGAAAAATTAAGGATATGCTTAGCTCGGCTGAACGGTGACTACTGGGAGATTAGCAAATCACCTTCTGAAACTGCTTGAAGGTTAAGGAGAATACTGAGGGGTTGGTCCAAGCAGGTAAAATGAAGACTGATGAGATTAAACTGAGCAAATGAAAAAAAAATTAGGCTGAATATGAAGGAGGGCTGGCTGGCTTAGATTATATGATTGATTAGATTGTGGAACTCTCTTCTCAAGACAAAGAGTAGAAGTGCTCTGGATGAATTCTGAAAACCCTGCAGTGTGTTTGGAGGACACAGAATCATGAGCCACGCAATCTCTGAACGTTGAACACTTGACCCAACAGAAGAGTTCTCAGACTTCAGACTGAATCCACCATCCTGTTCTCTCGAGTAATCCTTCATCCCTAGTGACCTCTGACAGACTTAGGGGTGTTTTTTGTCAGATGCATGGTTCCAGCACATACAAGGCCTGCCATCCAGGTATGACAAGACCTTCAGCCAGGCAGCTTCCATTTGAAAGCAAATATTGATAATTAATTGATTGATTAACATCTTATTTAAATACCGCCCTAACCTGGTAGGTTCAGGGCAGTTGAGTTGCCCAAAGGAGTTACACAATCTCAACTGGAATAACCATTGTTTATATACACTCTTTGAAAATACTGGGGCTTATTTCCATTTACTGTTTTCTACCAGATCTGACCACTATCTATGCCAGCAGGAGAAATCTATTCACATAAACAAATATGGATTCTGAATTATTGTGCTGGCTGCTGAGTAAGCTGATTCTGCTAATCATCTCTTGCTCCTCGTGCAGCATTTTCTCAAGTTTTTATAAGTTAACTTATTTTAGAGGTAACAACTTTGGCTTGCACAACACCTTGGAAGTCACATCTTCCATTCCTAGCTTACCTTGCTTAGTCAGCACTTCCTGACATTTTGGTGAAATTCTCCCTGGTGCCACTTAAGGAAATTATCTGCCTCCCAAAGCCTCAGAAACACTCTGGCTCTTATGAAGCAAGCTCAACAACTACAGCAAGGGGCAGACGGGGTGCATCACAGAGCCTTCGTTCCATGCTTTAATTAAGAGACCCTGTCTCAGTATCAGAAAGATGGACTCATCTAAGCGTCTGTCTTTGCTAGGCCAGGAGATCCTGGGATACAAATAGGCATGGCTCTCAGTAGTGAGGCAGCTATGGAGACAACAACATTGTGGATCCATTATGTATTCCTGCACTGCTGCCCGAGAAGTACAATTCATTCTGATAAGATCTGAACAGCTGCCAAGCCGGTCAATGTCACCAACTGATGAGTGCCCTCAGCTGCGCAGACACAAAAGCTGTACACGTGCTGCACATGTGATGCCCGATTTTCCCATGATGACCCCAGTGCATATATGATCTAAGCCAGTAAATAGCGAGCATTTTCTAAGATCAGCTGTCCCGCCAGCCACAGTGTTGAAAGCTAACTGTGCACATGCAAAGCCACCGGAGACGCATCTTGCTTAAAATTGTGAACGAATCATCATTGTGACTTGCTTGGCTAAAGGAAAAACCTGTGAGCAAGGCAATACAGTACTTGCAAAAATCAATCCATTGCTGCTATCAGTTGTGTCTTGTAATGCTGCAACAGGAGATTGGACAGCTGAGTCGTGCCCTTCATAAACTGTCATTGATGTAGCAGTTTCAGCCTCTGCTCATCTTCTGTTGTCTATTGCTCACTAGTGCATGATCTGAATTGATCATCGCCTTTATTGGGATGAGGTCTACTATGTTATCCTCTCTCTCTGCTTTCCAAGGAATCTCAATAACCTGGTTATGGAGCCATCTGACCAGTTAGATTTTACCACTTTGCCATTCTTCTAAACATGGACAGACATCTACTTTCCATTGTGCTGCATAAATAGGTCCAGTTGCTATCTGTCTCTTCTTTTAAAAATTGATAATGTGTTAGTCAGAACAGCTAAAAGCACACTCTTGGCTTCCACTGGGAATTTAAACTGTAATATGTTTTTATGACTTTATTTTTAGTCTTTTCACGATATAGGAACATCAAGAGCAGACAAAATGCCTACCGTGGGTCATTACCTGCCTCTTTGACAGGAACCCTGACTTGCTAGTTGGTTTGTTTTTAATGTAATTTTTTTTGGAAACTTGGGCAGCAAATGTGCATTTGATTAATTTTGCATATCCCCAAATAGCGAGAAATTTGAGGAGCTGCAAAACCACAGGTTTAGTTCTTTGGATGTGAAAGCACCGGTGTCTTTGTGATTTCTGTTTTATTTACAAATATACAGGCAAGCCGGAGTGGAAGTGAACAGGCTCCTGTAAGCAGTCGGCACAGCTGCAAATCCCGTATTAGATCCCTGAAGAGATTAACTGCACTCCAAGGATGCTTCTGCCTCAGCCAACTCAAATCTCTTTCTTCCGCTCTCCTAAATTCCAACTGCAAATTGCTCCAAATTGTTTCTCTTTAGCTTCCCAGCTACCAAGAGAACATCGCCTTTCATTAGTTCCCACTGATGAAACATTAAATGATCATCCTGGACTATTAGCAAGCCAGAAACTTAACAAAGGTTGGTTCCCCAGTAACTTGGCAGTGGATGACTCCATCTGCGTGACTTTGCAGTGGGTGAGTTTGTGTCTGACCATCCTGTACAGCAGGATCTGGAGTCTATAAGTCCAAATTCGAACTAGTGTCATATCAAGGCAGGGACTGTCAATATAATCCTAAACAATGGCCTTTCTAAAGCCATTGAGGGGCAAGAGTCTTAGAAGGTTCAGCTGTGAGGAGGATTGTGAGGAGGATATATTTTATACATGCCTTTTAGTATTGCGATATTTAGACTCAATTACTTTCTACCTATATCTGACTCATCCTCATTCACTGTTCCTCAATGGAAGTTGATATGATGTTCTGTTCTATTGCTTTGAACTTATTTTGTTCCATCAATCTACGGATACAAGTATTATTGGATCTCCTCACCCTATGATCCATTCCAGACTCAGGGAAATTTATTCTTAGGGTCTAGGGACCCACATGGACTAATAGGAATAAAAGACGTTGTCTTCATATTGGAGGATCATTTTCCATGGGGTTGCAATGGGTCGAACATGACTTCACACCTAACAGCAACAACATGGACTAATGAGTCAGGCAGTTGCAGATGTGGGGAGGAAGCCAAATTGCTCCTTCTGTGAGAGGTGCTCTGCTCATACAAAAGGCAAAAATGATAATCTCATTCCTTTCCCCATTCCCACTATGGGTGGCTCCCTTGACCCCAGGATTATACTCAGAAAGGACTTGCAGGAGGAGGGGGAAGATGCCAGATTATCAGAAACTGGTTGTTCATGAGATCTAACCTACTGTTTCCATTGCATGCTGAATAAAACATGTTGTCTTCATATTGGAATGAGGCATTTTAGAACTGTCAAGGAAGTCTTTTGCATCTCTGTCAAGCTAACACACAAGGTAGGAAGTCTACATGTTGTCATGCCAGGTTTCTCCATGTCTGGCCCATTTACGACTGGCATCCTAGATGGCCAGTATTGCATTTGTTACACCCATGCACTGGTATGGTTCTTCATGTTGTGCATGGTCACAAAGAGATTTTCCACATACCTCTTTCCATAGTTCTTTGTGTAATTTGTCTTCATCAGCAAATGTTGTCAACTGAAGTTCTGCATGATAGACCATGGCAAGAGTAATGGTCAAGTTATACATTTCTCTTTTAGTTTTCATTAGCAATTTATCATCATGTAATAATCTTTCTCCTATTAAAGTGTGCCCATGCTTCCTTTCTTCTGCTGCGGCAGCATTACAAAACTCTACTAGCGTTGGTTTTAATTTGTTGACCTGCATTGATGGAGCTGTCAACTTATTTCTTTTCTATCCCATTGATTTTAATAGAGGCTTCTGGGTAGTACGGATACAGATCCATGGTGTTTTTGAGATAATCATTTCCAGTACAATTTTGTGCAATTTTTGCTTCTGCTGTTGCAATTTTGTCTCCAGTTTTGCTGTGTCGTGAGCCATCAAAGCAAAAACTTATACCAACAGAAAAATGCTTTAGATGTCACCATCAAAGCTGATTCCATTCCATAAGGAATGCCAAACAAAATAAAGTCTTCCCCTTCTGGAGAAGATAAGAGAAGGGGACAGATGAACCTTCCCGAGGACAGAGTTGCAGAGTTTTGGTGCCATGACTGAGAAGGCTCTCTCTTGGATGAGGGTACCCAAATCAGGGCCTCCAAACATAACTGTAAAGGTCAAGCAGGTTCATAAATCCTTCAGGTAAACTGGTCCAAAACCATAAAGGGCTTTGAAGGTCAAGAACACCAGCACCTTGAGTTGTGCCCAGAAACAAATTAGAAGCCAATTTGATGTGGGCCAAGACTGATGTTATGTGGTCCCTATGACCCACTTCCATCCTGGCTGCAGTATTCTGAAGTTCACAAACATTTTTCAGAGATAGCCACATGTAGATCGCATTGCCCTTATTTAATCTGGATGTAATCTGTGCATGCACCACACTGGCCAGATCTTTGCTGTTCAGGGAACATAGTAGCTGGCTAACCAATCAAAGCTGTTAAAAGGCACACTTGGCTACAGCTGCCACCTGCTTATCCAGCAACAGGCTTGGATCCAAGAGCTCCTCCAGACTACAGACCTATTCCTTCAAGGGAAGTACAAATCCCTAAAGAACAACTGACACCTTAAACCTGAGGTCAGACCTTCTACCCACCAGTTCCACTACCATCTTGTTGGGATTAAACCTCAGTTTATTAGACTGCATCCACTCCAAAACTGCTGCCAGGCCGTGATTCAGGATTTCTACCTGGGATCAGCTTTGTGCACAGGATAAAGCTGAGTATTATCTACATACTGGTGACGGACCAAATCTGTGTTGACCTCACCCATCAGTTTCACATAGATGTTTAAGAACAAAGGATACAAGAGGGAACTTTGTGAGGTCTCCAATGGGATGGTATTGGGGTCACTGTGCTGGGTAGGTAGTTGTGAATTTTCTGCATTCTGTGGGGGGTTGGACTAGATGACCCTGGAGCTACAATCCAACTATATGATTCAATGGTTCTCAGACCCCTGCAGATGCTTGGTATCCATCTGAATTTAAGCCCAGGCAGGTAGTGACATGTCCATGACAAAAGAGATGTCCATCATCAATTTATCAGTCCACATGGCCCAGAACAAAATATCAGATGAAAGGTGTGACGGGCAGAAGATGTAGGATCATTTATTATCTGAGGCAGGCCCATGGCTGTCATGGAGGCCATGAAATCCTGAGCTGCTGTTGAAAAGACAGTCTTGGCATGAACGTTGAAATCCCCCAGAACAATCAGCCTGTGCTTCCTTAATGCCACCCCTGAGACCAGCTCTCTTAGGCAACCCTCGTCCCCTAACCAAACCTTGATGGTACATGCCAGTTCAGCCTTCTCATCCAGGATTAAATCCTGGATGGCTACAGTTTTCCCATAACTGACCTGACATTTAGCAGCAGGATTTTATAGCCTGGTATGTGGTTGATACCATTATCAATACCAGTTTGGCCAGAAGAAGTGCCAGAAGGAGCAGCTGCCTGTATTTGTCTGCTGTTCCTTCCCCTTACCTGGCCTGTTCTTCTCCTACCACCATACCTCCCCCAACTCCACGCATTATGAATCCTGGCACCATTTCTCACCCCATTCTGTCTCCCCAAGCAGGCAAAGGGACAAGATGAAGACATGCTCCCCCCTAATATACAAAATAATCATGTGATTGGCTAAGCACCAATCAGAGTAGAGGAGTGAGGGAATCCACCTATCCGTGCAAGGGGATGTGATTATAATGATTTTGAAGGAAGAGTTTATAATTTCCTTTTCCAAGAACCAGCAAGGAATGGAGGAGTCCCTTGTTGGATAGGCCTATGTGAGGCTAACATGGCTCAAGATCCATGATCAACTGTCCGCCATTAAGCTAGGGAACCAGTTCAGTCAAACTGAGTTAGCCTGTTGTGCAGTCTGCCTTTTGTCTGATATCTTTCCCCACTCCCCTTTTCCCATGCAAGACGTTGTATGCCCCTCCCTTCCTTCCTGTGTTTTCCAATCAGTTTTATTTAAATAAATGTAGTTTTTGTTTGGGGGGGGTTATTAATAAAGTCTGTCATCCACAGCTTCCTCGAGTTCAAAAATAACTTGATTATGTGTATGCTAGTTCTTAGTGAGCCAGCATATATATATCGCTGGATGAGGGATGTCATGTGTATGGCCGAGACATGCAGAATGTAGCTTGTCAGCATCTACTCAACAATTTAAAGGGACAGGCAGGTCCTCCGTCTCTGCTTTCTCTCTGCCCTTCCCCCTTTAAACAATGCAATATTACTGAGCAGCAATTCCAGAGCTGTCATGACTACTCCCAGCAAAATTAGGTTTCCTCATGTTATGTTTTCTCCTTCCCAAGCATGGATGCAACATAAGACTGCTGAATAATCTGTCTTGGTAGAGCGGTTTATCTTCATTTCTTCAAGGAAGTCAATGTGTGTGGTCAATTCTGTTGTCATTCAGCGCACTGAGAACAGCAAGGAATTCAATGAAATCAAGCACTACTTCTTGCAGTCCACAAAGGCAAAGTACAATAGCCTCTGACATCCTTTGCGCTTTTCAGATCATTGTGTGATCGAAGGGACATGGGCCGCGATTACATTAAATAGATGGAATATATGTTTATATAAGATTTCTAGCACCTAGCTTTATTACAGTGGTGCTGAACATTTCTTTAAGAACGCACCATTTTTCTTTCGATTTGTTCTGTGCCATTTGCCTGCCAAAATCTCAGAAGGGGGATTAATCAACATCGCCAAAGACGGATAGCTCATTGCCCCTTCCATGTGATTAGCAGAGCCCACTAATTACACAAAGTGCGCAATACTAATACCAACATCTTTAATAGGCATCGTTTAAATTGCAAATTGTCATTATATGAATTGGTTTGCCTTTGTTCAGAATTTGATTTTTGATGTTTTTTTTCATGCTGAGTAGAAACCACTGCAGGTATAACAAGAGCCATATTTGAAATGTTGGGGGGGGGGGGGTTTAGGCATTCCTGTGGAGCATCCCACAATTCCCACCCTGCTCAGTTTCAGGCAGAGGAAGGGGACTCTTGTTATTACAATTTGCCGCTTGCCAGCAAAAACAGAGCAGGTGAACAGTGTGTGAGAAAGCACTGCCTGCAGAGAGAGCACTCCCTGAGCATACCTCCTGTGATCAGAAACCCAGCTGGAGGTATCCATCACATTGGAGACCTGCTGTGCTTAAGGTTGTCTCTGCATTGCCGTGTATCTGAAGTAAGGCCATAGACAAGCCCAGAACGGACATGTGGGGGGAAAGGCATGCCCACGTTTTTTTAATAAAGCATTTTGATCACACTGGGCTGTAATGAATCAGGGCAAGACTCGCTCTTCAGCAGGGCCCATCACTCTGTCGGCCTTCTCTGTCCTGCTAAGAGCTCTTACTGCTAAAGAGAGAACCAAACTGGGAAGGTAACTTTCACGACCAAGTTGACTTCCTCAGGCATGCATATAATACAGGAACAAATGACAAAGAAATACCAGACCACAACAGGAGTATAAATTGAAGTCTAGCTTCATTAATATAAATATATATATAAATATGTATAGCTGTTGTTTCCAAGATTCTACAAAAAACTAGGAAAAATACATTAAACATAGAAGCCAAGCAATCATAATTTCTGTATATACTCGCATATAAGCCGACCTGCATATAATCCAAGGCACCTAATCACACCATAAAATACTGGAAAAACTTATTGACTCACATATAAGCCGAGGTTGGTGTTTGGATAGTGGCTTTTTCTCCTTTCCTCCCCTCCCCCTGTTTTGGGCAGGATTTTTTCCCCTTTTCTTCCCACCCTCCTCCTCCTTCCTCTTTCCCTCTAAACTCACTTGCCTTTATTCCTTCCTCTAGGGGTGTTTCCTCCTTCTGCTCTCTGTTCTCCCTCTGAGACAGGGGCTTCAGAACTTCCTGCAGAGCTTTCTGCAACTTGTGCTCGCCTCGTGCTAGCCTTGTTAAGGCAGTGATGGGGGGAGGCGGAGACTGCTCTTTCCCTCCCAGGCTTGCTGCATCTCTGCTGTTCCTGCCTCTGCTTCTTCAGGCAAGTATACTTGTCTCTCACACCCACCCTCCAGTGTTGTTGGAAGCTGCTTTTTTAAATACCCACATATAAGCCGAGGGGGACTTTTTCAGCTTTAAAAAAGGGCTGGAAAACCCGGCTTATATGTGCGTACATACAATAATGAAATGATACATAATTAAAAAAATTATTTCAGAATCAATATTACTAACAGCTTGGGACAGCAGTTTGTTCGGTCTATCAGTCAAATATCAAGCTGGCCAGGGCAGTAAATTTATCTTTCTAAAAAAGCAATGTTCCTACCTGTGTTACAGATGTTCAGCTTCTCTATACATCCCACCCTATCTTTGCCATGGAAATGAGTAGCCGTTTTACTGAGCAATCCTTCAGACAGTTACACCTTTGTAAGGCCGTTGAAATCAATGGGATTTGAAAGTTATCTCTGCTTAGAATTGTGTCGTGGGACACTGGAAACAGTTGCTGAAATCCAAGTGTTATTTCCAGATGACGCTACGGATATCTGGAACATTTCAGCGGCAGAGAATTACAAGCGGGAGGATCCCAGTGCCCAATGAGGCCTCCCCATCTGCTTCAAAGAAATCATTTTCTCCTCACTAATTTGCTGGCAACCTGTGATGAGGTATCCTCTCTTTCCCAAATGTTTCAAAGCTCACTTTTGCATGTCTTAACAAAAGGTAAAGTGATGCTAGAAACCTGGCAGGAGCAGAGATTAAAGGAAAGATTTCTGCTTTCTGCCATGGGGTGGCAATTACTGCCTAGTTCGGCTTCCCCAGTAATAGAACAACATGTTGGCCCTAAATGGATTAAGGGGCTGTGAGAAAACTTGAGGTGAGAGAATGGCAGAGAGCTCCCTCACCGATGAGCCCTTCGAATATGAAGCCGCTCCGTCTCTTTGTAATGGGAACGGCTTGATTGAAAAGATGTTGAATGATTTGTCTCAGTTGGAGCTTCACCATAGTCAATATCTCCTCATTATCTCAACAAACACACTTCTCGCAAACCTCTGTTCCCTGGCTCCAAGCCCAAATACAAATCTTGACTTAACCAAATAAGCCTGGCTGGAGAAAGGCGTGGGGGGGAGATGTTGAGCAAAAAGTTCCATGAAGGGTCATGCTAGACGTGAAGTGTGGAAATCAAGGATCCCCGCTAGTTTTTAAAAGGCCAATTACAATCCTGTGCAGCCCCAATTCAGAACAGGGTTCATACAAAAAGGAAAAAGAGATTTGATGCTGGAATATACAAGACCTGTAGGATGCATGATTCAAAAGTATGTAAAGAGTACCCTACAGGAGGTATCAGAGGAGATGTGTATTTAGCATAGTTAGATTAGAAACTTCCTGATGCTTAACCAGATAATCTCCCCTTGAGTCCTGAGTTGAAGACTTCCTGCTCCCTTTAGCACACTTCCTCCCTGCTTGCCTCCATGAACAGACTGAATGAACACAGAACAATAGTTAGACAGTTAGATTTAGGACTCTCTCTCTCTGGCCAACAAGGGAGAATCTGTAGAGCCAATATGCACTTTTTTGTTATTAAAGGACCTGAGAGAAGCCATGACAATGATAAGGCTTTCCTTCTTAAACAAATCCACTCAAGCCCTTTTGCTGCTGAGTTCAGATTCACAGTGGGTCCTCACAAGAACTGCCTAGCAAAGGAGAACAGGAGAGTTGAGAAGGTTTCTAAGGATTTGTGAAATAATGCATGCAGAATGCTACAAAGAAATCTATTATTAAAAAGGAATGGTTCACACTCTGCCTTTGAATCCTCCATCTCTGAAGACAGCCAGGACCAGGATAGGGTCAGAAAATGCATTGGGAGAACTCTAGGAAGCAGCTGTGCCTTTCAAGAAGTAGCAAAGTCACTTTGAAAGGGAATGATGGCCACCCAAACGTACAGCCCAGTTGCTTATAGCAAAGGAAAAGTGTGAAGAAGAGGGGAGGAAAGCTGTGTTTGTTGTACCTTGCTTTTTCTACTCAAATGAGTCTCAAAGTGGCTAACAATCACCTATCCTGCCTCTCCCTGTGAGGTAGGTGAGGCTGAGAGAGCTCTGGGGACCGTGACTGGCCCAACGTCATAACAGTTCTTCACCCTTCCCCAGCAGCTCCATGTGATGCAGAGGGCTGTGAGATGCTGCAGTCTTCAGAGGTCTGTAGTGAGGTTGGGCTCCCTGCTGAATCTCGAGATCCAGTGTGGTAAAGAGTAGCAGACTCTAATCTCTAGAGGTGAGTTTGATTCCTGACTTCCCCTTCATATGCAAACTTCAGGAAGAAGAAAGAAAGAGGAAGCAGGAGGAAAGGAAGGCATCAGTTATCTTAAAGAAAACAGCTGCTGGCCCTCCTACCCCCCCATACAACAGTGTCTATACAGGTCACCATTGTCCCCACCCAACCCCACATCTTCCAAAGGCCACCACCACCAGGGCAGGCCATGAATACATGGGCTGCCACCTTCCTCCCCCGCCCCACATTCCCCAAAGGCTGGGCCAGGCAGGGAAGGCTGTGGGGGTCTGCCTCCTTCCTACTCCACATCTCCCAAAGACTGGGTCATGCCAAGTAGGGAAGGATATGGGAGGGGGGGCTTCTGCCTTCCTGCCCCACCCCACATGTCCCAAAGGCTGGGCCAAGCTGGGTGGGGAATGCCATGGGAGACTACCTCCTTCCCATTCCCCACACCTCCCAAAGGGCAGATTGGACAGGTAAGGCTGTGGCGGGCTGCCTCCTTCCCACTTACCCCCACAGCTCCCAAGGGACAGGCTGGGTGGGGAAGTTTGCTGGATCTCCCCACCCCCCTCTGAGAAGACAGAGGGTGAGAGAAAGCAAAATGCACTCCAATGGCCAGCTGCAGGGCCATCAGGATGTGTTTTGAGCCCAGGTCCTGTTAGGGAGGACTCCTCAGGGGAAAAGACTTGCCAGGAGCTCCCAGCTTCACCCAAGCCTCAGCTGGATGTGAGCTTAGCCCAGACAGATGCTCAACAAACAGAGCTCTGACCAGCAGGAGGGAATGGAGCTGCAGACAAACCAGGGCTTAGATTCCAAACTTGTTGCAGGAGCTCCTCATTCCTGTCCATCCTCCAGCTGCAGCTACCAAACTTATCAGGCTACCTGGCTCACCTGAGCCAATTAAGTAATGCCAGCTATGTGCTGGAAGAGAGCTCTAGTCTAAGAGGCATCACACCATGTTAGCAAACAGTCGCTGACTGCAGAAGACTGGGAGTCGTCACAGAGAACTGAAAGGCTGCTTACAGTCTATATTAAGGCTGGGAGGCCTGGGTTGTGGATACAACCTATTACCTTCTCTTTCTGCTGATGCCCTTGGACTACTTCCCTCCCTTTCATGGGGGAGATGGAGGGTAGGAAGAGTCTGGGAATAGAACAACTTACCAGCAGCAGCAGAGAGCCCAGCACCTCTTCCACCCAGCAAACAGCAGGAAGAGGGAGAAGAGGACAGATAAGCACTACGACTGGCCCTCATTGGAAGAGTGCTCTCTCCCTATTGACGGCACACCCCAGGAAGGCCCAATCAGGTAGGGAGTACATTGTCTGCATGCAATTTAAATGAATTGGCCTTCATTAACAGAGTACAGTTTGAACTGATTGGCCCTCATTGGCAATGTGTTCTCTCCCTATTGGCTGCACACTTCCAAGGAGGGCCAATCAGGTAGTGATTGAGTTGTCTGCATGCAATTTGAACTGATTGGTCATCATTGGCAGATTGCAATTTGAACTGATTAACCCTCATTGACAGCATGCAATTTGCACTGCTTGGCCCTAATTGGCAGAATGCAATTTGAACTGATGGGCCCTCACTGGCAGAGTGGTATCTCCCTATTGTCAGCACACTCCCAGCACCAATCAGGTAGGGAGTGAGTTGGCTGCATACAACTTCAACTTTATAAGGTTTTGTGATAGTGATAGTGATGATATTGGGTTTTAATGATGGGTTTTATTGGGGATTTTAGTATGTTATTGTGACCTGCCACAAACCTTTTGTGAGTGGTAGGATATACATCTCAAAATAAATAAAAAATAAAATTTGCCCTGTTCTTGGGGATACCAGCATGCCACCTGGACATCCTTCTGCTCTGCTCCTAATTTGTAGAATCAAATCCATAGTTGTGTTCTAGGGACAAAATGGACATATTCCTCAATCCAATAATTTATTTCTAGAGCTCCTGTGATGGAAACTGGGCAAGTCATGCTAATGACTCATACTCACAAAACTTTAACTGTGCATCTTCAAATGAAAAGTACAGTGATTTCCTGATTTACTGAAGAAGGGTGCCACAAAAGGGGTACTTATGCCTCTTAGAAACACTTGAATCACATGGATTTAAAATCCAACAAACATAGTCTGGGAGGGAGACGACCACTCAAATATCACATATTGAAATGCAAAATTGCACTGTTCAGTTTCTTAAAGTTCCTGTTCCAATTAAATTTTCTTTTGGAGTCCTCTGCTTCTTTTGATGTCCTGCTCTTCTAGGAAAGCTCTAGCTATGGAGATTTTGAGAAGGCCCCTCCTTCCTCATTTGTGGGCTGAAGAGAAATGTCAATACACCTGCCGCTTTGTCCCCCACCCTCCCCTTGCCTTCATAGCCATCAAGGACCAAGTGTGGCTTCAGGCAATTCAAAATTGATTTCACGTTGTGTATCTTCCCCCTCTTTTTGTCTCCCTGCCACCTCTCTTCCTAGCACAGACATTTCGATTTGCTCTTTAAAAGCCTTGTAGTCTTCTTTTGGGCTGGAGTTCAAATGTGGCTGTAGGGGGGAAAAAAACAGAGATAAAGTACTTGCAAGCAGATAATCCATGCAAGGGGCGTCCGATGTAATATCACTTTAAACAAGGCAATCGCTTCTGATGAGTAACACAGGTATGACATTAAATGTCTTTAAATATTACAACAAGTACTTAACATTTATTGGGGGCCAACATAGTGCAGAATAATGCACAGGGCAGAAGAGGAGGGAGACACATAGAGAGAAATTATTCTGTCAAAGCACTGAAACTTGAGATCATCCATTCAAATCGATTGGCAGTAGTTACAGGGCAAACAAAAGCAAACATTTCTTCAAGCAAAACATCAATTAGTTGTAATGCATGCACATTTTCTTCCTAGTATCAACAAACTGGGATGGGGGTGGGAGTGAGGGTGGGGGGAGGGAATACTTGTTTCCCAAGTATTTCCCCCCTGTTCTTTAGTGTTGTATTTTCCAAGATCAGCTATCATTTGACATTAAAAATCTGGTACAAACTGTTCAATTAGCAATAGCATCATGTGTGTGTGTGGGTGGGTGGGTGGGTGGCACTGGACAATCAATAACATTTGATATTTAATGCTTAACAGTCAATACGCAGGGGTAGTCAAACTGCGGCCCTCTAGATGTCCATGGACTACAATTCCCATGAGCTCCTGCCAGCGAACACTGGCAGTAGCTCCTGCGAATTGTAGTCCATGGACATCTGGAGGGCCACCGTTTGTCTACCCCTGGTCAAGAATGACTGCTTATTGAATCACTGATCCATATGGAATGCAGAAAGCCTATCCCACTGAAGTCTTTTTCTTTGCCAAAGCACATCTTCCCCAGGATCTACCCCTAAAATCTCCAGGAATTCCTCAACACAGAGTTGGCAACCCTACAAGTGTTCACTACTGATGGGGAAATGCATTCTATGGTGTATCTTCAACCTCTCCCTTCCCTCCTCTTAATCCCCTTTCCTCCACACTCTGGCTGGCTGCTGATTGGTTATCTCCGGATAACTGAGGTGCCCACCCAGCGACGGCAGTCCTGTTTCCTCCAAGCCTGCCCTACCTGAGAAGTCTCTGCTGAGGATTTCACCTCACCTCCTACTTGCTGATATCGTGTCTCTTTTGGAGGCCAAGAATTGTGGCCACTTTGCCCGTTTCCTTCTTCCTTTCATCAGGGTACAGGGTGATGGCCATAGTGGAGGTTGGGCTTACCAAGGAAAGCATAGGGTTGGGTCTGCCATGGCCTCTAACACACCCTCCCCCACCTGTCTTGGCTCCCGGGAATGTTTGTGGGGTTCTGGAAAGGCAGGGGCCTCCCAGACAGCTTTATTGCAAAGATTTTAAACATGACTCAAAACTGAATATGAAAAGATTAAAGCCAGCAAGATGACCCCCATCCTCCACTGGGCAGCCCTGTAACTATGTTTAGCTCTAGCCACAGCTGGTGTTGTTGAGGGGTTAGTGTCAAACTGGGATCTAAGACAGAGGTAGTCAACCTCTGGTCCTCCAGATGTCCATGGGCTACAATTTCCATGAGCCCCTGTCAGTATTAGCTGGCAGGGGCTCATGGGAATTGTAGTCCATGAACATCTGGAGTACCACAGGTTGACTACGCCCGATCTAAGAGATCTGGGTCGGACTCTGGACTCTGCCCTGGAAGCTTGCTGGGTGCAATTTTGCCTGGTGCACTCTTGGCCTAAGCTACCTCCCAGGGCCGTTGCAAGAAAAACGAAGGAAAGGAGAACAATGTGAGCAGCTTTGGGTCTCCATTTCTGGAGAAGCAGGGGGAGGTACAAATGAAGTTAACAAAAATAAATACATGGATGTGATCTGAAGAGGCTTATTTTTGATTGCTTAATTTTCCTTTGCCTTGATGCACCCCACAAGTCATTTGTATGAATTCTCTAGCTCTAGTTGTCGATAAATAAATAAAAGCCAGCTGGATGTGAAAGCATTGTGGTTGTTTCCATACAACTTTAAAAGACGGAGTTTATCCATAATAGCCATTTGCTCAGCCTTGTAGAACAATTTCCCTACTCTAGGTATTCTGGTATCCTTCCAGTATTTTGCAAGTATAATGCTTATTGTGATAGAAGCTCTTGAGGGAAGGAAATGATTTCATATGAAAATGAACAATGGGGTTGCCTCACTGGCACCCAGCAGGGAAAATCCATTGTAGGAACCTGGCACACAGCCTTCTGCGTTGCTCCAGGGCAGGGGGAAATCAGTCATGCGGGTCTAACCAGATCCACCATTCTAAATCCATTGAAATAAATGGGCTTAAAAGGGTAAAGCTCCATTTTGGATTGCACTGTAAATGCATAGTTTCCCTGCGGATGATTTTGTGAACAATCTTGGCCAAATCACAGAACTGGCTGAACACCATACCTTGTACTAGAGCAGCCTTTTCCAATTTTTAATCCATTGAGAACCTCCTGAAACAGCCTTCAGGCTTCGAGAAACCCCAGAAGTGGTGCAATCATGCAGAATATGCTGGGGAGGAGAGAGGCTATAGCTCTGATCCATGGAAGGGAAGGCCCATAGCACTTGCTACCTGTGCTACGTGGATAAACTGGCCCTTGCCTCTTCCTCAGAGGAGTCTTCTGCATCACTTTGACTGGCATGGGGAACTCAGTCATAATAAGACGCGAGCCGGCTTTGGCATGAACAAGGCCACAGCTTTATTGAATAACAACAACTAGGGGTTGGCCTGGCACGAGGTGTGGAACTCTCCCCGCGCAGCCGTCCGGCTGCTGACATGGGCTCAAGGAGCGCCGGGAGGAAGGATCCCTTGCCCCTTGATGCCCTCCCCTGGGAGGAGGTCAGTCATGGCTGTTGGGCGTCCGCCTCATACAACCACCCTTACCTCCTGGCTCCGAGCCCCTGGCCTTCCCAGCCGGGTAAGGCCGCGCTCGGTATCAGCCGGTCTCTTATTGAGACCCCCACCTCAGGTCCCAGTCGCAAACTGGTCCCTGAACCAAAGCTCTACCTCGTGCCCCCCATTCCGCAGCTGTGACGAAAATTAACAACCGTAACTTAGGGAGGGTGGGAGGGCGTCTTCTCCGGAGCTCGCGGTGCAAGAGGGCGGGGGCCGAGCACATGGCGCTTATAAGCGCCTTGCCCCTGCCCCTTGCATCGCCCGACGCTCCGGGTGTGCATGCGCTCCGGACGCTCCCGTCCCTCCTTCCTTCCTCCCCCGCCCGTCAACTGCGGCCACGTCTAGCCGCAGCCGTTCTTTGCTCTGCTGGAGCTACCTGGTCCAGGACATTCCCCTGATTATAAGCACCAAAACAAGCAACCATACATTTCAGAGAAGGGCTTCCAGCATAGAGTTGCCCTCTCCAGGTTGAGCAATCCCTGGAGATTTGGGTTGGAGCCAGGGGAAGGACCTCAGCGAGGTATGATGCCATGGGATCCACTCTCCAAAGCAGCCTGGAAGCTGGCAGCCCTAGATTCCGAAACTTGATTTGCATGCAAGTTTCTGGTCCAACGTTTTCTCCTTTTAAAAATTAAGCTTGAATGCAGAGTGTTGCAGAAGAGCTTGACTGTCTCCTGGCAGCTGGCCATGTCTTCCTGGGCAGGCCTGCCTCCTCCCTTGGAAACAACTACATCGGAGAACTTAAAGTGCTGGTTTATATCACTTCAAACACCAGTAAGCATTCACACCCACGGCTCCCCCTCCCCAATGTACTTTAAGGCCATTAAAAGTGTTTTACTCCAGATATAAAGAACTATATCGCACAAATGCACACATATCCTGAACTATTCCACAAATATCTTACTGAAATGCCTTTCTTTTGTACTTCAACAGCTTTCTATTGCTGCTTTTGTTACAGAAGCTGCATTATAGCCATTTCAAAGGCATGGGATTGCTCCCCATAGAGTCAGACTTACTACCATGGATTCCTATGCAGGAACAATTACTCCCCTCTAAGCCCATCTAAATCAAACTGAAGTAACTCTACATAGAATTGCTCTGTCAGAGACCTGGCTGGCAGAGGACACCTTCCTGTCCATAGAACATCAAGCGTGAGAGAGTTTTGTGGAGTTGCAGCAGCAGATAAATGGTCCTGCCACTATAAACCATCACACGTGTGATAGCTTTGCTCTGAAATTAGGAAAGGTGAGCAGGTGGCTGCAAAACAGTTTCCATTTCCTCTAGATTATTTCAAGAGAACATGGAGTTTCATCTTGACAAAAAGGAGTGGGCAAGAAGATATGATCTATTGTACATAGCCAAAGGCTATTACCAAGCACAATTAAAACAGTAGAGTACAAATGCAAATAAAACAATATTTCTCCAATATTACACACATAAAACTGTAAACATGGACTGTTGAGTCACAATAAGATAAAAAAATGGCGTATCAAGGTGGAGACTCCTGTACAAATGCTTTGGCTCGAATCTTCCTGGAGGCCAAAGCGAAAGGTGCCACCCTATATGAAACACAGGGGTCGACATCTGATAACAAGTAGGTGGGTTTGTCAAAATCAGAAATAGGGTATGAGTTGGGTAATAACTTGGGAAGGAATTTGCCCCCGGGTTCGGAATACAGGGGAAAGACAGATAGCCCAGAACTTTGCTACGCAGAAAGCAAAGTAGGCCCACCTCAACTAACAAGCTTTTACTTTAATTCCAACCTGAATGCAAATTCCAAGAACCACGACCTTATCAGGGAAAAGGAAGGGACTAAAGACTTAAAATTATGTTCTTTCTTTCTCTCTTTCTATGAAACACCTTACAGAACTCAAGGTAGCTTACATTATTAAAAGAACAAAAAACATAAAAGCCATGCATGGCAATCATAATAATCTGGAAAGTGGGGAAAGGAAACTAATTGGATGCTGTACTGAATAAAGCCTTCTTTGCTGCCTGCTAAAGATCAAACGTTAGAGCAGGGGTAGTCAACCTGTGGTCCTCCAGACGTTCATGGACTACAATTCCCATGAGCCCCTGCCAGCAAATGCTGGCAGGGGCTCATGGGAATTGTAGTCCATGAACGTCTGGAGGACCACAGGTTGACTACCCCTGCGTTAGAGGACCAAGGTGGGCACACCTTCCCAAGGAGACTGTTCTATAACCATTGGAAAGAAGGGCATGCATCCTTGAGAGCACCTCCAAGCGTAAGAAAGAGTGAGAAAGGATCATAATCCACAAGGTGCCAAGTTGAGAGCTCTGTGGAGTGGAGAGAGATGAGGATGGAGGGTTGTGAGCAAGACCTGGGGAGTTACAGAAAGAAAGCAGATCACACCCTGTGGGCCGCTGAGAGCCCTGTAGACAGAGGGGACTGGCAGGGAAAAGGACTGAAAACTTACTATGCTGACTTAAAATTGTAAACCAAAAGAAAAAGGCTTTTCTGCTTTGATACGGCAAGGAGGTCCATTAATGGGATCTCAGCGGTGTACCCCTACCTATTCCCAGGCCAGACCTTAAAACAAATTCCATCACGCATTTCATGTTTGTCAGGCCAAAGAAATTAGCATTCCAGATCTGGACTCCATGCTCCCATCTTTGTACGATCATACAGCCCTTTTCAAAGCCTGCTTGCTCCCCAGGGGAAGCCGTTACTGCAAAGGGCCCTTTTAGCCTTGCAAACTTTCCCTCTGTCAGATCCCAAGGCTGACTCGAGCCAAATGCATATCTCAAAAGTAATAGACTGAAGTGATGGGGCTTTGTTCATCGTCTTCTCAAAATTGAAACCGTTCCAGCTGAATCGAGAAAGCGGCACATTCTGTCTTGGGGCGATGCAGCCCACTAATCTGGGATGCTTTGCCAAAGCCCTGGGATATGAGAAAACAAAACAATTATGAGCGACTGCCACCACCCAAAAAGCAATGACAAAAAAAGAGGTGGGAGGAAGGCGGTGAATCTCTCAGAGGACGGGGCGATTCTCTACGTCTCCACAACACTAATCAAGCCCCGCAGATTGTAATCTTCACTGTAATTAACTTTATCCAAACGAGGAGCAGGCGGAGTGGCTTTGTTTGGGATTTCTTCTGCCAATTTAAATGTCTCAAAAATGACTTGGCACTTCCTGGAGGAAGAAGGGGCAGCCGAGGAAGATGAATGAGATGCCAAATGCTTATTCCCGCTAATAAAAAGGAATGGCAAAGGAAGCTTCATTGTGTCTTGAAGACCTATTTCCCAGCTGGATCTCTGATGGTAACATTGCAGCAGTATCTCTAGCTCTGGCAGAAAAGGAACCCAAGTTCTCCTCTCGCTCTCTGATGTTTCCCAGCCTGTGAACTGGTACCCAAACACGAGTCATGATGCATCTGAAAGTGCCTAATGGCCATCCCTGCCCTTCCAGTTGCTTTCTTTTGCATTTTGGAAAACAAGCTGTGAGTCTGGAAATGGTATCTTCTATCTCATGCATTTGTTGGTATTTTTTTCTTCTTCACGGCATATATGTGTTTATCAAGTAAAACATGTTGCAAAGATACGAGGGTGAGAATCTTAGAATCTTAAGGGGGATTAGAGGATGTAAAGGAGAAGGAGGAGAGGGTTGTCAAAGGCTGGAGTGTAACCTTCACGTACATAGGTTGTCACTTGCTTGGGGCTCATAGGCAGCTTCTGCCTTTGTGTGATGTTCTCTGGTTTCTCAAAACATCTGGTTAGCTACTTTAGAAAATGGAATGCTAAACTACATAGGTGTCAAGGTCATAGGTTGCCTAGGGTTTTGTGGGACCCTGGGGTTTCTTGACAGCCCTGAAATGGGTGGGAGTTAATTTTTAATTTGTTGAACATTTATCCACCTACTTCTTCCCAAATAGTCAATGATGGACCTGGAGGGGGTGGGGTCCCCAGATGCGTGTGTACCCAGCCATGCTTCTCAACCATATTCTGCATGATCATGCTCCTTTTGGGGTTTCTCAAAGTTTGAAGAATGTTTCAAGGATTTCTCAATGGTAAAAAAGTTGAGAATGGCTGCCTAGGGCAGGGGTAGTCCTCCAGATGTCCATTGACTACAATTCCCATGAGCCCCTGCCAACGTTTGCTCCATGAACATCTGGAGGACCACAGGTTGATTACCCCTGGCCTAGGGCATCAAAAATCCTTGTCCACCGACTGGGACATCACACTAAGTAAATCTGGACTAGTGAAAAGGCTGGGAAATGTTTTCGTAGACTGTTCCTTTTTGTGCAAAAGGCCCCAGACAATGAAATGGTTTGACGTTGATAGTGATGATGAAGTCATAAAGGCTATAAGAAGAGGACCAAGTAAACCATAGCCTCGTAAACATCTCCAGATAGGTACTTGGTAACAATTTTGCCTTTGTTTATTTGAATGCGGACAGCTCCTGTGCTAATTAGTAAACTATCATCAAATCTGATGGGGTGGGGGATCATGGAATCAGACATCTCATTAACTGATAAAGGTTTGCTTAAAATGCATGTAACTTCAGAAAAAGAACTCCCTTCTGCTCTTATATGATTTAGATCATCCCCCCCTTTTCAAATTTTCAACTTTGATCAGCAACTAATATGCTAAGAAATGTCCTGCATTTTTTAAAAAAAGAAGCTGAGTTTTAAAACAGGAGGGATTCCATAAAGAAAATATCATGTCTTTCTGCTTCTTTCTTCTTATAGATTTATAGGGCAGAAAATACTAAGGCCAACTAAGGGTGCTTTAGCTTTTTAATGCATCCTTTCTTTTTATTGTCTTCCTTATTGGTTGATGTCTTTAAGAACAATGGAGGCAAAACAGCTGGAAACAACATATTTAACAACGGTTGTTTTTGAAGTTAAAACAATTCTGCCAATCAATCAATCAATCAATCAATCAATCAATCAATCAATCAATGCACATATATTGCATGCAGACACTCCTGATCCTACTGAAGTTCATTTCGTATCAAGTACGGTGCATGTATACATTCAGGACCCAAGTATCCTATATCTTGACCCCACTGCCTATATCCTATATCCCATATCCTAAAGCTTGATCCTGCTGCCTCTTCCCACCCCATATAAATGACACTACTGCATATATACAATATTTGAAAAAAATGTTTTGAAAGGCAGCTGAGTGAAGATTTGACATCACTGATAGCTTGGAAACAATGGATCAAGATGAAGCCTGCTTGGCTCAGACCTAGACAGGACACCAGCAGAGGAGGTAGGGTTGCCAGTCTCCAGACAAAGCCTGGAATTATCTTGAAATTACAACTGATCTCCCAACAATAGAGATAATCTTCCCTGGAGGGAATGGCAAACCACAGGGTCTGTGGTATGCCACAGTGATCACATCCTCATTAAACTCCCTCTCTTACCAAACCTCCACCCTCCCCAGATATGCTGGGCTGCTCCCTCAGGCAGGGTGAAATCTAGGCTGGAGTCCATCCTGAGCAGGGCAATGAGAGAGCATGGTCAAGGGAGCCGAGTCAAAGCTGAAAAGTTCCAATCAAGCAGGTAGGGCAAATCAAGAGGTGTAGTCCAAAAGTCTAACCCAGGGTTCAGAGTTTCAGGGAGCCTTATGATGCAGAAGACAGGCTGGAATTAGGCACAGTGGGTGCCAGCATCATGGCTGGATGCACAGTTGCTTCCACACCAGCTTGGGCCCCCAGCTGTGCTAAAACAGGTATCTTCCGCTGGCTCAGGCCTCATCCTGAGAAGACCTTTTTCCTTGAAGCAGCCCACATGAGGCTAAAAGTCGTGCATTGCATCTTTTAGCTGTCAGCTGCCTGCAATGACCTGCAACTTTCTTGGGGCAGCTGTCAGCCTGTTGAGATACTCTAGTGAGGCTGGCAACTGGTGTTGGACTCCAGTGAGGCTGGCAACTGGTGTGAGGGGTTCTGCAGGCACTCCCAGCTTAGGGTACTGAGCAGCCTGTACTTTGGCTGGGTTTGAACTGGACAGGCCAGGCAGGCTGCTAGGCTGTTCCAACCTCTCTACTTGGGGTTCTGCCTGTCTCGCCTCTCCACAGTTCCATTCATCCTCTGAGGAATCCCTGCTGGTCTGAGGCTGGCTCATGACACCAGGCACCATGCCCAAATAATGAAGCATTTCCAAAGAGCCAGAGTTGGCCACCCTATGCAGATGCATTGCACTTCTCCTTCTGCAGTGCCGCCAGCCAGGTGTGAACCAAGCAGACCCTGGAGCTCTAGGTTCAACCTTCTAGGGGGGAAGGCTGCTGGGAATGTTCCCCAGGAGTTCAGGGAACAGTTCATGACTGTCATGTCACATGAAAATGCATTGCTACCTCAGGCTGAGTCAGACCATGGTCTATCAAAGTCTGTATTTAGGGTTGCCAGGCCAATCCCAGCAAGTCCCAAAAAATTCCTGGCAGTCCAGCAAAGTCAATAACAAAGAAATAGGGACCGACAATTGCCGTGCAACCCAGGGAACCCAGGGAAAGTGGGAAGACTTTAAACAGTCTCAACAACCAGATAGGGAGATCCCAAGGTTGCATTCCAGAGGGGAATGGAGATGGATGCGGAAGGAGAAATTCAGGAAGGAGCATTGGGGTAATAGAACATCTCCAACAGACCCTACATAGCTAGCAGCCTAAACAACCAACCCAAGAACATGTCAGAAACTACAGGGTTCTGACACTTTGCTAGGTTACATCTGCTTGAGATTTGATTTCCTGGAAGTTTTCATTTAGATATTCAGTTCTGTGCTGTCCAGGATTCTCTCTGGTTTCCCAGTGAATTCCTTTCCCTGATTCCTATTTGATCCCAGTTTCCAATAGGGTGTCAGTTGGAATTATTTTTTCTTTTGCATTGTGTCAGGATGTATTCCAATCACATTGCATTCAGGGTTTTCAAGAGTGATATGCATCACATTAAAATTTAGGCAAACTTAAGGTGAATACAGTCAAAATCAAGAGAGAGGTGTGTGTGCAGAAAAGGCCCAGGAATGAATCAAAATCCAGTATGAAATGGCTGTTTCTCAAGGTTTATTTGTAACCCCTTTCCATTCCTTGCTCAGATCTGCCAATAGTCTTGTCTTCAATTCCATTTTCATTTGACCACCTGCCAGGCAGTGGTAGGGCTGTGGCAGCTCCATCACCTAACTGAGCAGCCTGTATTACTGGCAACCCAAGGGTCAGTTCATGGGCTCAGGCAGTCTTCCTGCCCCGTTATGAAAAATTATAAAGAAGCTATTAATGACTTGGCAAGAGTCCAATGCAGGATTACTTAGGATTAAGTCCCATTGAGCTCAGTGAAATTGGACTGGGCTGTTAGAAGCTAGTGAGCTGCCTTGCTTGGTATAAAGCAAATGCTTTGCACAGTGCGATAAGGGATAGGAAGGCATGGATTGACATCACTTTACCCCAAAGTTTCATTTTTCTAAAAAAAATCCACTGTCCTGCTTTGCATATTATTATTATTATTATTATTATTATTATTATTATTATTATTATTATTATTATTATTATTATTATTATTATTATTATTATTTAAAATCATCTCTCTAGGCAAGTGGGCTTGGGGAAATTGACAAAATAGTTAAAACGTTCATAGTCAAAATTTAAAACATCCCACAATTAAAGCTGTCAACCCAATCACCCCACTTGGTCCATACACCCCACCCCAACCATAGTTGTATTCTGCATCATTGCTCTCCTGGTGAGACGAGTTTGATTCTGCACTCCCCATCCACATCCAGCCAGCTGGGTGACCTTGGGCTCAACACAGCACTGATAAAGCTGTTCTAACCGAGCAGTGATATCAGGGCTCTCTCAGCCTCACCCACCTCACAGGGTGTCTGTTGTGGGGAGAGGAAAGGGAAGGCGACTGTAAGCCGCTTTGAGCCTCCTTTGGGTAGAGAAAAAGCGACTTATAAGAACCAACTCTTCTTCTCCTCCTAGAGAGGGTTGCTTTTATTTGAGGTCATCTCCTCTAGAGAGAAATTCCTGGAGATTTGTGGATGGAGTTAGTGGTAGCCAGAGTTTGGGTAGGTTGCCAGCCTCCTGCTATCCTGGTTGATCTCCAGACCACCAAGACCAGTTCCCCTGCAGAAAATGGCTACTTTGGAGGGCGGACACTATGGTGTCCCTTACCCAAAACTTGCTGTCCTGGGCTCTGGCCCCAAAATCAATGGGTATTTCCCAACCCAAATAAGTTGTCGAGGGGAGGGAGCTTAGTGGGGATATAATGCCATGGAGTCCACTCTCCAAAGTTTCCATTTTCTCCGAGGAAACTGATTGCTGTAGTCTGGAATTCAGTTCTAATTCTGGAAGAGCTCTAGGCCCCACCTTCTTGTTGGTGACTCTTTATATCGTCTAACCCTGCCTAAGTTTACACACCAGCATATTTGTTTTTCTGTTGTAAAATAGCATGGATATCTGCTGTTCTGCAAAGGCTGCCCTTCTCTTAGGGAACATGGGGTAAAGGTGGTGGAGCATGGCAAAACATGCCTCTGTCTCTTTCACTGCTTTCCTAAACAATGTGGTAATCCTTCTCACTTCACAGACGATATAAAGACTTTGCCCCCCCCCTCCACCCAAACGCTCTCGCTCTATCCCCTCCCCCTGCTCATCTTTGTGCTTTCCACTATTATCTGCTAGTAAGGCTTTTGTCCAGCTAGACCAGCCTTTCTCAACTTTTTTACCATTGAGAAACCCCCCAAACATTTTTCAGGCTTTGAGAAATCCCAGAAGTGGCGCAATCATGCAAAATAGGGTTGGGAAGCATAGCGGTACACATGCATACCTGGAGCCCCTCCCCTTCCTGCTCCCTCCAGGCCGACCCTTGGCCATTTTGGGAGCAAGGATGGATCAATATGACCATACATGTTCATTTGATCAAATGAATGTTAACAATTTTTAAAGAATATATAAAAATTAATGAACTCCCACCTATTCAGGAAAGCATTCTAGGGCCGTCATGAAGCCCCAGGGTTTTATGAAACCCTGAGCTAGACCAGCAGGCTTCTGCCCAATACCTGGAGTGGCTCAAGCAGCACATCTAGTTATACAGAATGAGAGGCCTTTCCAAGCACGGGCCAAGTGCTATGGGCCTGTTTCAAGGATCTGACAAAATGACTGTAAGCAAAGACCTAGGCTTTGTACTCCCAGCCATAGGAAGCTGCCTGCTCTGAAGTAGGAGATGGAAAATGCCATCAAGTTGCAGCCAACTCATGGTGACCCTGTAGGAGTTTCAAGGCAAGAGATGTTCAGAGATGGTGTGCCATTGCTTGCCTCTACAACACCACCCCTAGACTTCCTTGGTGGTCTCCCATCCAAGTATTAACTTCCAGGACCTGACAAGATTAGCCTGGCCTAGCTGTCCAGGTCAGACTGGGTAGGAGACACTTATGTATTTTTGCTGTTCTTTTAGGTACATGGATAGAGGCTTGCTCCTCCCCCCTCCCCCCGCTGCCAACTAGAGAAGTTGTGAAAGATCAGGGAGTAGGAAAGGATCATCTCACTCATTATGTGAGATTTCCCACCATCTGTCCTCTCCTGTAGAAGCACTAAACATCTGCACATTTCCATCCATATAAATCATACCCCCAGCTTCATTTAGTCCCTGTAAAGCAAAATAAATAAATAAAAAAGAAGCAACTACACTCATTCATATTAAAGTGTGTTTGAAGGGGATGCATTTTTAAACAGGCCCAGAACATGTGTCGGATGTGTGGCAGTGCTGACACCATTAAAACCAACAAATTATAATTATAAACACTGTTGACCCTTATCCCCAAACCTAGTCAGTACCTCCTCCTAGTTTCTCCTTGTGTAAGTGTGTTAGTGTAATTGCATATCTGTGAGTCCATGCCATTATTTGTCTCATGTGTGTGTGTTCCAATAAAAACTCAATCCTTTTAAGAGAGCCAGCTTGGTGTAGTGGTTAGGAGTGCGGACTTCTAATCTGGCATGCCGGGTTTGATTCTGTGCTCCCCACAGCACTGATGAAGCTGTTCCGACCAAGCAGTAATATCCAGGATCTCTCAGCCTCACCTCCCTCACAGGGTGTCTGTTGTGGGGAGAGAAAAGGGAAGGAGATTCTAAGCTGCTTTGAGACTCCTTCGGGTAGAGAAAAGTGGCATATAAGAACCAGCTTTCCTTCTTCTTCTAATATGTGTTGTCTGCTTCAGATTCCTAAAAGGAGATTATTACCTTGTAAAACACTGGCAATAGATCTTGCTAGTTACCCCCTCTCACTTAGCTATTAACATGCATTGTGGGTAGCAGCACATCTGGGCTGATCAAGTAACATGAACCCATTTTCCCCCATGGTTGAGCCCTGCTCCTCCCCCGAAAAGATAACAAAATTAAGACCTGGTCTGTTTTCAAATGGAAAAATCCTTCCTGCAGCAGGAAGTTGGAAAAAATTACAGGAACCGCAGAGTCCTCTTGGAGCCTAACCTTTCATGCACCCAGGTGAACCTGTCCCCCCAGCCTCAGAAACAATGATACGATGTTAGTGTGCAGCCTTGAGCTAGCCAAATACAGGATTTCAGCAGGCTTAAAAAAATAATCAAGAGAATAATGCAAAAGCCATTTTGAAATGTCAAACTTAAGATTTTTCAATTAGACGACTGCAGGGTAAAATGATGGGAGAGAACTGAATTGATTTTGTAGGTGGCTAAACTAATTTTGGAAACAAGTCAATGTGAATCATTTACTCTTTTTTATTTCCCCCTATTTCCATCCTGTCATCGCTCTGGAACACCTTGCAGGAATGACTGATTAGCATCTGCCACGCGCAATAGAACCTGTAATGCATTGGTAATACTGTTCATCGTTCTTTCCTGGGCCAAATTCCGCAGAAGCTTCTAAGTCCAAGTTTAGGACGAGAAGAGAGTGTTTGGCTTTCACTATTGTACTTACAGCCATTTCTGATCTAAAATTGGCCGTATGGCACATCTGGATCGCCACAGTACAGCGATCACCATGTGAAGTAATAATAAAAAGCCGCAACAACAATTCAATGCAGAACTGCATCTGGGCAATTCTATCCTAGCATACTCAGTGGTAGTCCTGAAATGAAAAAATACGGACTAGACATGGACTTAAACAGTTATTGCTTTCAGCTGGTTGGCTTCCATTAGACATCTCCTTTCATCGGCCCTGTATTGCCCCCTTCCTCATCGAATTCACTGTGGTCTGGTGTATCTACTTGGTTTCTTTCACTTCTGTGCTATGTTCTTATCCATTCAACTTTTATGTTTTCTCTCTATAGAAACTGGTCTAGTAGAAAGTGCTGAAGTCCATTTCAAAGGGCCTGCAAAGCTGAGCTGTTCCAGCAGGCCTGTGGTGAAGACCAGATATAAACACCAAGGTACTGGCCTCCCTACTGGAGAGCCCGTCCACCAACATATGGCCCCTCCAAACCGTGACCTATTTCAGAAAGGTGCAATTATTACTAGGAGAAGGCAGTTCATTGTTTTAATGCTTTTATCCATTTGTAGGTTTTTTAAGTTGGTTGTTACCCACTCTGGGCCAACCAGGGAAGGGCAGAATATGATGACGATGACGATGGTCAAGTTGCTACCGACTTGTGGTGAGCCTATAAGGTTTTCAAGGCAGGAGATGAACGGAGGTGGATTTGCCATCTGCATAGCAACCCTGGACTCCTTAGAGTTCTCCCATCCAGTTACTAACCAAGGCTGTTTCTGCTTAGCTTCTGCTGTCTAATGAAATTAGCCTAACCTAGGCCACCCAGAGAGCCTCTTGTGGTGCAGAGTGGTAAAGCAGTTGTCTGAAAGCTTTGCCCATGAGGCTGGGAGTTCGATCCCAGCAGCCGGCTCAAGGATGACTCAGCCTTCCATCCTTCCAAGGTTGGGAAAATGAGTACCCAGCTTGCTGGGGGGTAAACGGTCATTACTGGGGAAGGCACCCCGTATTGAGTCTGCCATGAAAACGCTAGAGGGCGTCATCCCAAGGGTCAGACATGACCTGGTGCTTGCACAGGGGATACCTTTACCTTTACCTTTTAGGCCACCCAGATCAGGGCAAAGCTGACCCTTTCTTAGGTTCAAACGAGACATATTTTTGGACGACCCAAACCCAGCCCCCATTCCCAGGAGCTACATGACAGCTGTGGTTGACTAATTGCCCTGGCACCACAGGGGTCCAATTCAGATCAGGGCTGAGATGCCAGGGATAAGGGACTCCATCCTTGATTTTCTGTGTGCAGACCCCCCCCCCTCCCACAATAGGGCAAATAACACACGTAAGCTTGTTAAGTTGCAATTTAGGGTCAAACCATTTTCTCAGCAGTTTTCTAGCCTTTGGATAACAACAAGTCTGGCAGGTGAAACATTCATAGCCTGTTCTTTTAAAAGGCACAGGTTTATTCTGAAGAAACACATCACATATGCAAACCAACATTACTGTCAAACCTGTGGATTGACAGTAAGCGACCATAATTTAATTCCTTATTTGTCAAAAATATTTTGTGCCTGGCCTTTTGGCTCAAGGCAGCTTACAGTTCCAATATTTAAAATGCACCACCTGCCCCCCCCAACCAGGGAAAACCTTAATTCCCATTAAAAGTCCTGAAAAATTAGCCTTACAATACCTCCTAAAAATGTTTGTCTGCGCTCCCCCACATGCAGCCAGCTGGGTGACCTTGGGCTCACCACGGCACTGATAAACCTCTTCTTACCGAGCAGTGATATCAGGGCTCTCTCAGCCTCACCCACCTCACAGGGTGTCTGTTGTGGGGAGAGGAAAGGGAAGGTGACTGTAAGCCGCTTTGGCACTCCTTCTGGTAAAGAAAAATGGCCTATAAGAACCAACTCTTCTTCTTCTTCTAAAATCCTTGCTCTCCCAGTTTAGGTTTATTTCAGTAATTAATAAATATGATTAATAAATATGATGTTTCTGATGATGTTTTATTGCCAGATTAGTGGTGTTTTAGTATTGATGTTATGTTTATTGCTAGCTGCTTCAAAAAAGAAAAAACCCCTCTCAGGATGAGAGACAAAATAGAAATCGTTTAAATTAATCTTATCCTCAGATATTGCATTCAAGGATACATCAACTCTTGCTGAGACCCTAAACTATTTCAAGTCACAAAGAGAAAATCAGCAATGCATTTGGAGCCGGGGGCCCTGCATCAACAGAGACACGAAATGGAGAGAAGCCAAAATCGCCCTCCCCAGCCCAAGCAGAAACAGTACACTCCCTCCTCCAAGTAGGTACATCTGTACTCTTCCTGAAACTGCTGCTTTTCTTTTGACAGACCAAGCTAAAAGAGCTTCCCACTTAAGAGCAATCAGGTTTACATGGGCTGTTTTAGCTTGATTTTCACAGGGGAGGGGGAAACAAAACACACAAGCTAGTGATTAAAACGGACATCTTGGACTGCGCTACTCGGAGATTGGACCTATTTGCTCTGATGAGATTGCCTCTGTACTAAATCCCTTCCCTGTGCCTGGGATGCACCATGTTTCCCCCAGTCTGAAGAGACAATTCACGTGGCAGGAGGGAGCAGCTAAGTCCCCCGCAGCAGATGATGTATTAGAGTCTCATAGGATAGCAAAGTTTTTAAAAATAATAAATGCTGGAATGACCAATAGCACTCCTCATTAGGTACTGTGGGATGATCCTGATTTGGGGTGGAAATTGTCTCCCTTAACTACACAGAACAACAAAAGCCGGTTTTTAATGTCATTTTTAACCTACTTTGATGGGTTGACACGTCTCCCCAAGAAAATCCAGGGATTAACTGGATAATGGGGCACCATCCCTGAGTGGTTCTAACCAGGGGGTTTGTGTTTCCTACATCTCCATTCCAGCCCTGTGCAGCCACAATACCATTCAAGGCCATGCAGAAATGTTCACGAAAATCCTATGACATTAGTACTCTCCGCTGAAATTGATCTCTTCCCTTACCACCAGGACACATGAAAATGGATTCAACTGGGGTTTTTTTCCCACTCCCCTATTTATTATATGGTGTGTATGTAAAATTGTCCTGAAATTGTCTGGCTGCCAGATCAGAGATGTTCAGAATTGGCTTACCATTGCCTGACCCCGCATCATAACCCTGGTATTCCTTGGAAGTCACCCCTTCCGAGTGCTAGCCAGGACTGACCCTGCTTAGATTTGAGATCAGATGGGATCAGGCTTGCCTGGGCTGTCCAGTTCAAGTTTCACTCCCCAAATTTCACAGCTTATTAACATGTTTGACATGTATTTGTTGATGGATCTCTCAATGGGCTGCCAGAATGCACAGAAACACACAGGTTGCACAGGTTGCTCAATCATCCTCAAAATGCATTTGCTTGCAGGGGCTCATGGGAATTGTAGTCCATGAACATCTGGAGGACCACAGGTTGACTACCCCTGTCTTAAGGGCCTTGGGTTCTCCCCCACCCCTGGGCATCTGCTGACCCTAACTTTGACGTATCCCTTTTTGATCACAGCCACACATGGCACATCTGTCTCTGTCTCCGGCATTCCTCTTCGTATAATTATCACAAATCATCCATGTTTCCTCATATCTAGAAAGAACATGGCTTTTGCAAATACTATCTGCGCTGTATTACTCGGAGCACGAATGTGCCAAGAAGACTTTCCACCACAACTCTCGTGTGAATGGCAGCTATCCTGCCTTGCTACCTGTCCCAACAACAATATGGTGATAATTACGTTACCTTTCATTGTACGTGCCGATTGCTCAAATCATGCCGTAACTCTGGTGGCGCTAAAGAGGGAACTTCACAGAATAGCCTTGGGAACAGGCAAAGGGAGGAAAGATAACTTCTATAAAGACAGGAACACACTTCCCATCATCTTCTTGTACACCTTTGTAAGATTTACATTGTCAGTATTCAGTTTTAACATTGGCTTTTGGGAACATAAAAGGTAAACAACAAACTCTTTTGTTTCTCAGAAATTTAGGAAAGGGAACGTTGCATTCCTCTAATTTGCTGTTATAGTATGCTACTTATCCCCGAATGGGATGAAAAGTAGCAGTCTTGATTATTAGGGTTTTATGGAAAATCCAAGTGACTCAGCTCAAGAACGTGAATGAAACGGCTGTGTTCTTTCTCCCTTTCTCCCTTTAAATAAGCCCATCTGGGCTGCTCATGCTCAGACAATAGCGCCACCTAGTGGCCTTAGATTTCCTCTGCGAGCAGACTTTGGGTAGCTAGTCCTATTGTTCCACCAAGGACTGGCACGAACTAAAGCAGTTAATTACAGTACAGGATTAGTATTTTTTAATTTTGGGCAAATTAAAAAAAAACATCATCTTGTGGGGGGGGAATTATCGTCTTTAGGAAAAATCAGATTAGCTCTTTCGCGAAGCAAAGTAGCGCAGTTGATTTGGGGGCTGTTTCCTTGGCAATGCGTCCCCGCTGTCCTAAGCAGAGCACCGGTGCCACGTGGGGCTGTGCAGCTGCACATCCCGCTATCACAGACAGCATGAAAGCCATAGGGATTAAATTGATTCTGGGATGTTATTTAGTGGCATGCAACAGATTCCTTGGCACATGCAGTGAAGCCCCTGTTTGCATTAAGCAGTTGTTTTGGCACAAAAGACTTACATATATATAATTATCATAACTGAACGAGGATTTGAACCAGCAAATGCTGGCAGGGGCTCATGGGAATTTCAGTCCATGGACCTCTGGAGGGCCATAGTTTGCCCACTCCTGCTTCAAAGCATCCATTTTCTCCAGGGGAACAGGTTTCTGTCGCCTGGAGATAAGCTGTGAAATGAGGGGAGCTCCAGGTCCCGCCTGGGGACCAGCATCCCTATCCCAGTAGTACACAAACTGAATAGACTTTCCAACATGGTTGCCCGATCGAGACTTGGGGGCCCTCCTCGCATGGATTTCACTGGTCAAGCAACCATATCAGTTCTGGCACAATCAGATGTGATGCCACTGTATTGCTAGCAGTGCTCTAGCATTTGGCTCAAGCCTTGGCTCAAGTTTTGGCCAAGTGCTAGGGTTCACTGGTGACACAATGACATCACTTCCGGTCACACTAGAAGTGGCATCATTGTGTCACTGGTGCCTGCTATCTCCTTCATTATCCTCCCCCCACCTCCAATTTTCTAGCTGAGTGGCAGCAAGAATGACTAGCAGAGGGGCAGCAGATCTGGCATACCTGGACAGAGAGCCAATTGACTTCTTTCCCTGCTGATTCTTATTATTTAAGTTTTTTTAAAAAACCAGGGTACAATTGTATGCTGATACAAGGGTATGCTGATATTTATTGTCACTTTTAGCACTGGGCTTAGATTAGACTGTGCTGTCATTAGCGGTGTTGTTCTAAGGATTTAATTAAATACTAGTTATTACTGTTACCTTTCATTCATTATAATCTGTGAGTTTGATGCATTGTTCTCTTACGTTCTATATGAACTGCCCTGAGCAGTTCATATAATGCAGTTCATATAATGCCCCTTAGGAGAGGGCATTATGCAAATGTAATGAATAAATAAATAATAAATCTAAAGGTTCATTTTCCTCCTTGCATTTTCAGTGTGATTGACTATATTTGGGTTTCTCCTTTATTGCTGGGCAGGCCTCAATATTTCAGTTCTACCTTCATGACAAAGATGGGGTAGATTCAGATACCTTTATTGCCATAAGATTTGATATACATAAAACAAGATTTAAAACAGAAAAAAAATTCCAGGCATAGACATATGAACAACAATAATAACGCCTTATGTCGTCTAGTTGATCTACAGCAGAGATAGGTTAGTTCTCGAGATAATTGACAGGATTTTTGCAAGGTCCACTATCTGAGAAGGCTCCTTTACACTCAGCAACATCTTCACTAGATGTTTCTCATTGATGCACAGATACTTCAGTTTTCCCATAAAACCCCCCAGAATAATGATGATGGAACATCTGGAATTTGGGGCAGTTGAATACTAGGTGGCTAAGGGAATCTGGTATCTTGCACCCGTGCAGACAGCTTCTCTCATTTCGAAGAATTTGAAGGAAGCGTCCTCTTGATAGGTTCGAAGGGAAGATGTTTAGGCGCGCAAGGAGAAAGGCCCTTTTAAGGGACTAGTCATCTAACACTTGAAGATATAGGGGCATTGATTTATAAGACCATGGGATGTCCCAGTGGCCTGGTGAACAGATCCTGTGGGTTGATGTGCCTATTATCTGAATATCCTGGTCTTCTAGTCTTTTAGTGATCAGCTGCAGGACTGTGCTCTCATCATAATTAACTCGAAAAATCTAGTCCTAAGCTACAAAGTTTATGGAAAATTACTTTGTTAAAGCCCTTAATAAAATAGGGATCTCCTAAAGTGTTAGAACAAAGATGGGGTATAAATCTGTGGAATAATTAAACTGGTTGGGACTAAACCCTGCATTTTGACAATGTGAAGGTGGAGAGAATTTCTGCAGGCTCTCTCCTTCTGTATCTTGCCTTGGAGCAATGCTTCTGGGGTTGAGTGAGCTGCAGAGAGAAGAGAAAGAGGGAACTTTCCATTCCATGAGCAGAGATATGTTTTCAATACTTTGACCCAGTCGTTTATATTCAAGCCAGTGAACGAAGATTGTTCACCCATGCATGAACATCACTTGGGAACGTGACACTCAATGACTGGCTACTGAATCTGTAAATGGATACTGATGAGAATTGCTGAGCTGACCATAAAGGGAGATGCAAATTCTGTCTGAAGTGCCTGATCTGCAATGGGTTTTCCATATCTGTCACTCATCACTTGGCGGATGTTGTATTTTCAGTGTTATGAATATGCCTGTACATCAGGTAAGAAGTGTCTCAATGGGGAATAGAAGATCTTTGCTTAAGAAAGACAGCACCTTATTTATTTTTGTGGCTCTCCTGTGGGAATGCCATTAAATTTCATATCCCTGCAGGTTAGACTCAGATATCAAAACTCGCTTTGAGTTCATTTCTCTGGCAATCTCATCTTTTCAACATTTTCCATTTCCTGATTCTGAATTTTTCCCCTGCAAATTTTTTAAAAATTTGGTGTTGTTTTTGCACCACATCTAAATGGGATCCAAAATGACAGCAAACAAGACATACAGAAGAAAAGGCTTGCAACTGCATCCTGTGAAAATAAAGAGAAGCCAGAAAATGGTCATTATTGAGTTTCTTTGCTCCCCCTTCTGCCACATTCTTGACTTCCATACTAAGATTAAAATAAGAAGCAGGGCAAGAAAGAACAAAATAACCAGGCCCGTGCTAGGAGCAAAGGCCTTCTTGTGGGCCTCTGGGCTGAAAGGAGGTATTTAGAAACTATTGACATCTACTCTATGGACATGTAGAGCCCAAATAATCACAATGGCAAAGGAATATGAATTAAGCAATATAACTGGTACAGGCAAGTGGCTTAATGAAACCAGTGCAGGAAAAAGAAACATATGGCAACAGAAATGGGCAGAAAATAAGTATTTCTGCCTGATGTCTGAAGTCCAGAGATCTTAGTGCCTGGAGAAATGGAGGAGATGAGATGGAGAAGAGAAAGAGATGCTAATTTTTGAACTTCATCATTGTTTGACCAACTTTGCCATATATAGTGCAATCTGACCGAATACATTTTGCAAGAAAGCCTATTGACAAATTGTCTGAAAAATTTAGACTTCCCTTTTGAATGATATATTCCATACGGTAGCTCAAAATCAAATTAAAACAATAATGACAGAAAACAGTCATTATATTAGAGCAAAATATTAATTGCTGAGAAATCAAGAGTATTAATCATATTGCCCAAGCAAAACAAAAACAAGCCAGAAGTAGATTTTAGATAGTAAACACCATCTAGAACAAAACCATCTTCTCCAGACATTTGAAAGCCAACAAGAACGAGGCATCTTTCCAAATGTTGAGTGATTCATTAGGACAGCACTATCCTAATGAAGCAGAGCTTAAGACTGTGGTGGTAGAAAAATTAAAAACAACAACACTGATAAGGCTATGTCACCACTGAGGGAAATTCACAAGTGATGTAGGATAGCTCTAGGAGTCAATAGAAACTCTATGGTACTAGCATAGTTTCCAGCAATGCCTAGAGCTACCTTTGCCACTTCTGCATTTTTCCTGCAAGTGACAGTGCCATCGGTGACCCTATTTCCCAACACAAAACTCTGTCTGGGCCCCTTGACTTCAGTAGAAGGGTACAATTCTGCTTGGCTCTAATTTCTAGCCTCCTCTGACCCACAGGAGCTTCTGTGGGCCTTAATCTCACCTGAATTTATTAACCCTAACCCTCCATGTGCTGTGATTGTTCAGACTGCTCCTTAAGGTTCTTGCCATCATTTGGAAATCCAGACATACGCTTCAGAAATGGAATATTTATGGTAATAGAATTCTGGCAGTTCTTAAAGTTACTGATATAATCCAAGCAAGAGCAGTTAGGCCCCTTTAGGCCCCTGTTTTGGTTTCTTCAAATATACTGCTAAAAATATTTCATGTTTCCATAGTCCACTCATTTTCTTTCCCGTGGTTCCAATAAGCAGAAATTAGTAGGCACCCTTGAAAGTGGCCAGAAGGGTGAATGAGTACTAGAATTAATTTAGAGCTCATTTGTTGTCACTTGCTAAACAATGCAATCAATAAACTATCAGCAAACAAGAGGCTACAAATCAGCATATACAGATTAAGAAACAAGCACTGCTCCAAAGCTTAATTTTTATAGGTCTGCCTAGGCTTCCCTCTAACCTATGACAGAGGCATGCCATGTTCTGAAGGACTACCCCATACCCCTAGAGAGGCCTGCAGTGCTTGTAGATGCTGTGTGAAAGCAAACAGTTCAACAGGCAATGTTTTCGTCTCCGTATTTCAATGATGGGAAGATCTGGAATTCAAGTCTTGACTTTCTGCCTATCACAAAGCGGAGGAGGAGGAGGAGGAGGAGGAGGAGGAGGAGGAGGAGTCTCAAAGCGGTGAGCACACAACAGACACCCCGTGAAGCAGGTGAAGCTGAGAGAGTTACACAAGAATTGTGAGTGGCCCAAGGTCACCCACAGGGCTTCCTGTGGAGAAGGGGAAAATCAAACTCCATTCTCCAGTTTAGAGTCCACTGCTCTACGCTGTGCTGGCTCTGACATTTTTCTCCAGGTCTGCTGGCAGACCAAGCTAGGCTGTGTTTGTTGTGAGGGATCCCATGTTGCTTTGCAGGTTCACTGCTCTAAGGATACTTCTTTTGCAAAAGCAAAAACAATAAGTAAGGAATCCTATGCAAGTCTACTCAGAAGTAAATCCAACTTTATTCCATGAGGCTTACTCCCGGGGACGTTAGGGTCACGGCCTAAATCTGTTTGAGGGAGGGCAGTCCACAGCTTGTGCAGCAAACACCTAAGAACCAGTAACACCCTGCTTAATTTTTTAAAAAACTATCTGTGTTCATCAATAATTAAAAGATGAAAACAATACAGTAATGGAGATCAAAGTACTTCTGGGTCCATGGGAACACCCAGTTTCCTAATGAGCTGTTGACATCCCACATGGCGCACTGATCAAGAACGTCACCTTGGAAGTATGTGCCACTCCTGCCCCAGACCATCCCTTCTCCATCCTATAGGAAGCTGCAGCAGGGACAGTGCATAATTAAAGAGACAGTGTCAAGATAGCACTTACCATTATTCAAAGGACATCCCCCCCACCCCTGCTGTTTATATTCAGAACATGATAAATCTATTTTCTTTGTAGGCATTAGAATACCAAGCAACAAACATCTGAGCAGCGAAAATAATTCATGCTCCTTGGATTTCCCTTATCCACAGCATAAACCAGCAGTACGTTTTAGCTGACAAAAAGCATGCATGCATTGATAAACAGGTCGTCTTCAGGAAAAGGAATATCCATGATGATGATAAAACTCGGGATTTAAGGGATATGTAAGCAGTGCTCTCTGTGCACGCTACGGTATCCTGGATATATCAAAACGGAGTTCAGAACATGAATCTGCATGGTAGGAGAGGGGGGGTGAGACAAAGCAAGGTTTCTCAAACATCATACATGAGCTACTGGTTTCTGTTTACCTGTTGGCTTTCATTCCTCCACTCACTCATTCGTTTGTTTGTTTGTTTGCTGTTTATCTATTTCCTTAGATTTCTGAGAAAACGTCTCTGTAACGTAAATAATTTTATTAAAAAGCTTTAAAATCTTAAAATTCAAATAAAATACATGATAATTGCCCTGTCAGTTAAACCATCTCCCAGGCCAGTTGTTGAGGCTGGTGAAATTAAGATAATTGGCCTAGCTTTGATGACAGGGGTTTTAAGCAGGGGGGGGGGGGGCTCTCAGTTGTTAAGAGTACTGCCTTGGCCTCAACCAAATGCCTGGGGAAAGAGCACCATCTTGCAGGTCCTTCAGGACTTTGGGAGCTCTGGAAAGGACCAGATCTCATTCCACCAGGCTGTAGCCAGAACCCAAAAGGTCCTGGCTTTGGCAAAGGCCATGTACATTTCTCTAGGCTTACAAATCATAATTAAAGATTCTGCAATGGATAGCAATTAAACCAAATACCTTCCACATCCCAAAGGTATCTATAGCTTGCCCCCCCCTCCCCATTGAAACAGAAAAGTGTTCTGCACGTGGTTAGGGTAGTTCAGAAGGGAGGGGGAGCCAAGCCTCTTTCACTCTTTTCTTGAAGGGGGGGCGGAGAGGAACCAAGCAGGGAGCCTCTTTTTTTTCTTGGAAAGGGGGGGGGAGAGAGAGTTTTTCGGGAAGAAGAAGAAGAGTCGGTTCTTATATGCTGCTTTTCTCTACCCGAAGGAGTTTCAAAGCAGCTTTCCTTTCCTCTCCCCACAACAGGCACCCTGTGAGGTAGGGGAGGCTGAGAGAGCCCTGATATTCCTGCTCAATCAGAACAGCTTCATCAGTACTGTGGCAAGCCCAAGGTCACCCAGCTGGCTGCATGTGGGGGAGCGTGGAAACAAAACCGGCTCACCAGATTAGAAGTCCGCACTCCTAACCACTGCACCAAACAGGAATATATTAAAACACACAAAATGGTTAAGCAAGTGGATAGCTCATACGTATTCCTAGGATCATTTTATCATGTCTTGCGGGTGGAGGAGGAGTTTTTCCCCTTCGCCTCCATTGACTCCTACATGAGTCCAGCTGTGACAAGCCAGCCATATGCATCCACCAAGCACAAGCTTCAGCTCTTCATGTACCAAAGCAAATGTCACTTAGCTAAATCCTTCCTGGAATCGCAGCTCTCCTGCTCGTGAAGACCAGCGATTGCTCTGTGGATTTCAGTTCTCAGCTTCCTTGATGCGTCTCTTCCTATAGCAGAATTGATTCTCTCGTCTCAGCAACGCACAGATGGCATGAAGGTAGTTTGAAATGCCCTGGTAAAGTCCCACCGCTAAGAGCATTAATCACAATACATTTCTTAATTAGGTAACCTTTACGGTGGTTTAAATAGCAATACCAAGTTGCTCCAGCACAGATGGTAATCTGGTATTAATTGATTGCTAATAGTAATGAATGGCTCCGCAATATGGGTTTATAATGTTATAAATAAAGCATCTGACAACTACGTTAATGGCAAGCAGAGTGCGGAAAAGCTCCGGTGGGAGCCTTGCTCCCTACCCACATGGAACGCAAGCTGGCACAAGGTATCCGGAGAGGTTACTATTTAGCTCATATTAAAACACCTACATAGAATCTCCCCTCCCCTCCCCCCTTTAGAGTTAGAAGGTCTGGTTATAATTCCTTCCATTCCACTTAAGCATCTTGGGAAATTCAAAACAAAGGACAGGAGAAGAGAGTCAAGGAAGTTTTGAACATGCAAATCTGAGCCCGTGCACCTTCTAAAAACCTATGGGAAGATCTGAGTTTTCCAGATAGAGGGACAGCACCCATGTCTCCCCCGATGGGGAGATGAGCAGGCTCGCCTTTGGCTATTCAGATCCAGCAATGGGAGAGGAAGGACACTTTTCTCTTTTAGCGTTACCATCGTTGGAGAGGAAAACCACCTCGACCATTCCGGAAGTTTGATATGCAGGAATCATGTCACTGTCTAAGAGAACGAGCATAGTGTAGTGGTGAAAGAGCGGCAGCCTCTAATCTGGAGAACCGGGTTTGATTCCTCACTCCTCTGCCTGCAGCCAGCTGCATGACCTTGGGCTAGTCATAGTTCTCTCTGAGCTCTCTCAGCCTCACCTACCTCACAGGGTGTCTATTGTAGGAAGAGAAGAAGAGTTGGTTCTTATGCCTCTTTTCTCTACCCAAAGGAGTCTCAATGCGGCTTACAGTCACCTTCCCTTTCTTCTCCCCACAACATACACCCTGTGAGGTGGTTGAGGCTGAGAGAGCCCTGATATCACTGCTCAGTCAGAACAGTTTTATCAGTGCTGTGGCAAGCCCAAGGTCACCCAGTTGGCTTCATGTGGGGGAGTGCCAGATTAGAAGTCCGCACTCCTAACCACTACACCAAACTGGCTCTCACAGTAGAGGAAGGGAAGGCGATTGTAAGATCCTTTGAGACTCCTTCAGGTTGTAAAAAGTGGGGTATTAAAAAACAGCACTTCTTCATCTTCTAATTGATGCAGATGAGATTAAAAGAACTACTACCAAGACCTAATCAAAAGCTGGTAACTTCCCCCACATACACACATACACACCCCTAAATGATGTATCCCTGGATTCAGTAGTGTGGGAGGGACACATCTATAGACTTCCTTCATTTAAAACAGGTGCAACACTAGAAATGTTTCAAGGAACAGGGTTATGTAGCCCTTTCCATTGACATAGTAGTTTTATATGTGCCCAGAGTGTTCTATGAAGATTTACTCAGCTATTCCATTTCTCTTCTGCAATCAAAATAGTACAGCTTGGCAGCTGACGATCCAGGGAAGCTTCTTGCTCATCAGTTTGTACTGCTAATTGTAATGCTCAGCACTTGCATAGGGTTGTCCAGTGCTCAAAGTGCTTCACTTACAGCATGTAATTTTAATCTAGCAATCCTGAAAGGGAGGTCAGCATTGTTACCGTCACCATATTGCAGAAGTGGCTGAGGTTCAGAGAAGGTCTTGCCTAAAGGCCTTCAGGAAGCTCGTGGCATAGTCTTTTCACTGTTATGCCTTGTCAGTTCTGTCTTACACGTACTCCAGGTGCACTCTGACCAATGTGATATACAGTGGGACTATGGCATCTTGCCATTTTGATGTGACGCCTCTGTTGAAACAGCCCAAGACTTCTTTACTGCCACGTCACATTGCTTGCTCATATTTTGCTGGCAGCCCACAAATTCCTCAAGGTGTCATTCACACAGAAGTGTGTCTCTCATCGGGTAGGCATGCTTTTAATTTTTGTGACAGATGTAGAACTCTGCACTTCTCCTTATTGAGTTGCATTTTGTTCTAATTTTCCCATTTTTTTCAGCATGTTCAGATCTCTTTGAATTCTCTATCTTCTGGTGTGTCTGCTACTCCTCCCAATGGGGTGTCATCTGCAAACTGAATGAGTAGTCCTTCCACTTCCTCATCCAGATCATTGATAAAAATGTTGGAACAAACCAGGCCCAGTACTGAGGCCTGTGGCACCCTCTGCTTACCTCCCTCCAGTCTGATGAAATACCACTAGCTATTCTTTGAATGTGATTTTTTGACCAGTTCCCTATCCACCTAATCATCCGAATATCCATTCTGCAGCCCTCCAGTTTACCCAACAGAACATCATTGTCAAAAACCTTCCTGAAATCCATATAAACAATATCAACTGAGTTTCCATGATCTACTAAGCCCATCTCTGTCGGTCTGTCTGTCTGTCTGTCTGTCTCTCTCTCTCTCTCCCAGACAGACAGACAGCAGCTTCAGTTAGGAGAGGCAAAAACAAAAAAGGACAAAACCTGCACCTTGCCAGCAACCCTCCACATGCTATCTCCCCAGTTGCTCAGGTTGGAGACTGGGGATGGAGCCTGAAGAAGAAGAGTTGGTTATTATATGGCGCCTTTCTCTACCAGAGAAGGAGTCTCAAAGTGGCTTACATTTGCCTTCCCTTTCCACTCCCAACATCAGACACCTGTGAGGGAGGTGAGGCTGAGAGAGCCCTGATATTACTGAAGAAGAAGAGTTGGTTCTTATATGCCACTGTTGTTCTCTATAGTGTCTCAAAGTGGCTTACAATCTCCTTCCCTTTCCTCTCCCCACAACAGATACCCTGTGAGTTAGGTGAGGCTCAGAGAGCCCTGATATTACTGCTGGGTCAGAACAGCTTTATCAGTGCTGTGGCAAGCCCAAGGTCACCCAGCTGGCTGCATGTGGAGGAGGAGCAGGGAATCGAACCCGGCTTGCCAGATTAGATGTCCGCAATCCTAACCCACCAAACTGGTACCAAGAGGGCAGGTTTTGGGGGCGGCAGGGACTTCAAAGCAGTATAATGCCATACAATCCACCTTTGAAGTGCCATTTTCTCCAGGGAAATAGATCTCTGTTTACTGGACGTGAGCTCTAATTCCAAGGGATACCCAGGTCCCACCTGGAGATTGGCATCTGTAGGAGGGAGGCAAATAGCAGCTTTGATGTAGGGGGAGAGAGAGTCCATAGTAGCCCCCTCTCCTATCCAGAGCAAGGGTGGCAGACAGAAAATGATGATACTCTTGCTCCCCTTTTCCCATCCAGAGCGAAGGTGTGTGCTTTTGTATCTCCTTATCAATCCCATAAAGGAGAAAGAGAGAAGCTGCTGCCATTTTAAAGGGAAGGTTAAGAAAGAGATTGCAGCAGCCCTGAAGGAGGGGCAGAAGGGCCCCTGTTGATTCCTTGTAGAGTGACTGATCACTCCTGAGTGAGTTCCTGCCCATCACCTACTCCAGAAGTTCATACATCTTAGGGAGGTAAATGCTGTTTAACTCCATGGTAGGTTGATGGGGGAAAGCAGTGGAACGGCACACCTATGCATAAAAAAAAAGTTCTTTCACAAAGACCGTTTATGCACTGAGAACTTCACTGCCCCACCTCTCACGCAGGAGCACAAATAGGGGGTAGATGAGACACAATGGGCCAAGTGCTCCCCCATGTAGGTGCAGGAAGTGGTGGGGCAACCTGCCATGACTAAAACTCCAGCCTGCAGCCTGGCATGAAACCTCTAGTGCATAAACGGTCAAAAAGGTGCAAAAGTGCATCAAGTCTATTTACAGCTAGAATGACTGCTTGTGTGATCAGAGAGAGACTGGGAAATCCCAACTCTCTTTTTCATCCTGGGATAATTGATAAGCTACATTACTATAGTTGCTGTTTCCTTCAAATTGGCTCTCCCTTCTGATGGTCAATTTGAAGCTACTCTTTTGTGAACCAGAGAAATGGACAGTCATTTTCTGAATGAGACTCTGAGCCCCTACAAGCCAAGGTCAGCATTCCAGGTAATGGGAGTCTTTGGTCCGAGCTGCCTGTCCTAAGGGTGCTGATAAAGCCGTCCTTATTTGGGGAAGTGAGCTGCATCCACCTCACTGGAGCAGTGAATTAAATTTGTCCTTTGTTGTTGTATCTCGCTGATGCCCAAAATAGCAGCCCTGGGCTGTAATCTCCATTCATCTGAGTCTGCACAGTAATTGCTGGCAGCCATGGAAACTCACTTTCCTTCCCATCGTCATTGATAAACTTGACCCTCTTTGCCTCCTTACTGCTTTGGGGGCTGAAGCAAAAAAACAAAAGGCAGACAGCAGTAAAACCGTGTTTGCAAACTGGCAGCAATTTTTGGCAGCCGAAGTAAGAAAAGTCACTGTGAGGAAATTAATTGTTTCCTGTGAGGTTTGAAATGAGTGTTTTAACAGTTCCCCCGCCCCACCCCCAGACAGGATAGAAGGAAGTTGGGTAATGGCTTTCCAAGCTTTACATCTGCTCGCCTCTAACAAATGCTAATAGGGCCAGCTAGAGGCAATGGAATGTTCAAGCCACACCCCCATTTCCTCCAAGCAGGAGATGGAGAACTTATAAACTTAGACAGCCTCCAGGAATACTCTCCAGGAAGTGCATCTTTGACCACAGCAGACAATATCGAGCTAGATGGACCAATGTTATAAGGCAGCTTTCTATGTTATCTTCACTGAACGGGAGGGGGGGGCAATCATATACTGTGGTGCCTGCATGCGGCAGCTTTGATGGTAAGGGCAGTAGTCACTGTAATAGCATAAGTAAAACCATTCTGAATTATTATTGTTGTTGTTGTTGTTGTTGTTGTTATTGTTGTTATTTTGCTCAGGTATGGACAAGTTCAGGCACAATAGGATTTACAGGTCCTCCATGCACTTTACAGATCCTTCATGCAGACCACAGTGGTTTTTATTCAGTTCCTGATAGATGTTCTTCCATTACAAAAGGGCAGCTCTCTAGCTCTTGTGGCTTTGAGTGGCAAGGAATGCTTCAAAAACATAATATCAAGATATGCAATAGTCTCAGGAACCGCAATTCATATGCAAAGAAGGGTAATGAGGCTGTTGGAGGAAGGTCTTGCTGTGATTTCCATCTTAATAGTTGGTTTTGGAGATGTTAGGGTGCAATTTATTGTTTTTATACTGCAACTTGCCGTTGCGTATGTAAGCTGCCAAGTCCTAAGAGAAAGGTGGTGCATTAATGTTTTAAATGCATATATTTGTCACAGTTTTTAAAATGTGTGATTTCTGATCTGAATGGTGAATTCACTCGTTATTTTAAGCAGCAAACAGAGAGGTAAAACCTTGGAATCAGGATGCCCATGAGATACTCGGCGAGTTGAAGAAGAGGGTGAAACGTTGCAGGATTACACTGACAGCACAATCCTAATCAAAGTTAAATCCTTCTAAGCCATTTGACTTCAATCAAGAGGTTATAAAACTCTGTTTAGGATTGCACACTGAGTAACCTGACAGCACAGGAGGCAGCCAGCTCTGCAAGTTTCAGGTGAGGGGAGGAGCTGGCATGCAGCATCTGCAAATGCTGGCTCTGTGAGTTTCAGGGGAGGGGAATGGGCACATGTGACAGGAGCAGGCAGCCCCTGCTCCACAAATACTGCTCCACAAGTTTTGGGTGGAGAGGATGGGGGGAATACCCTGCATTATTAAACACCCAAAGGAGGGAGGAGTTATCAATGTGGGGGTTCTCCCAGCCCCAGCAGACGTCAGGCATCCCTACATGGATCTGGCAGCTGCACCCTCCCAACCCCCACCAGTGGCCATGGGTTACCTGGCAAGCCTATGTGCAAGAGGGAGGGCTAGTTTGTAGCTGATGTCCAAAAGGATTCCGCACTCATTGGAAAATGCACTTCCAATGTGCTTTTGCAGATGGATTTTCCTGTGCGAAACACAAAAATCTACTTCAAAAGTGCATTTTCCAATGTATGTGGAATGGGCCAAGGGCCCTTTTGTAAAGAGCATTTCCTGATCAAAGCTGAGCTCTGAAGTTCGTGAGACGAGTGGCTAAAATAAGAGGGAGAAGGGCTTATCCGCTGCTCTCTGAATGTTCTGAACATGCATTCTTTGGGTGTAGACTCACTGATCTCTGAGGCCCACAGAAGACAATATGATGTCTCCCTCAGATATTGCATTACAAGATGGCACATAAGGTGATGTCATCATGCCTTGCAGCAGCTGGTGAAGTGGGGTAGAGACAGAGAAGCCAGATCACGCATTTCAAGGAGATGCAGAAAAATACATGAGTTAGAAACAACTACCCTCATGAAAGGAGCGCTGATTCACAAAGGCTTCTGATGAAATCAATATTGCTATTCTTTAAGGCGCTTCTGGGCTCCCATTTCCTTTTGCTGCTAGAGACTGGCACGTAGAATCATAACCAGTAACCTGGGAGTGAAGTTTCTGCTCCAGTTTTTGCTGTTAATACTAATCCTACATTATGTTTTGGCATGAGCTTGTATTATATTATTGTGGTGGAAAGTGCCATCAAGTCAAAATCAATTCATGGCAATCTTATAGAGTTCTTATAGGGTTCTCAAGGCAAGATGGTTGGATGGTTTGCCTAGGATACCCATAGGATACGCCAGTCTCTTGTGGCCCTTCCTTGCATACCCAGGGAATTGCTGTTTGCCACCATGGGATAATAGGTGAATTTCTTCCAGGCCAGGCTGGATTCTGGAGATTTTTGTTGGGGGCAGGATCATTTGGGAATGAAATTGGGGTCACTGTGGGTGGGCAGGTAGTTGTGAGTTCCTGCATTGTGCAGGGGGTTGGACTAGATGAGCCTAGAGGTCCATTCCGACTCTATGATTCTAAGCAAGGACATCTCTGGTGGTCTCCCATTGAAACCCTAACCATGGTTAACCCTGCTTACATTCCAAGATCTGATAGGTCAGGCTAGCCTGGGCCATCCAGATCAGTGCATGTTACATTACATTATAGTACAGCTATAGAACTCAGTGAGCTCCAACAGGGCCTGGATGTTTTCTGGGAGCTCATTCCACCAGTTAGGAGCCAAGACTGAAAGGGCCCACACTGTGGTCAAGGCCAGCTGAATTTCTCTGGGACCAGGGACCACTAGCCTGTTTATGTTAGCGGAGCTGTTTATGTTGGCTCTTCTGGGCAAGTAGCAAATTCCTGTCAAGGCCACAGGCCTGTATATAGATCTATTCCTCAGTGAGAGGCCTGCCAGACAATCCACCCTGCAGATTTCATTGCCTGAGACAGGCATTCTGACATATAAACCTTGTCATGTAAGATACTGATCAAAGGAAGTTTCTAGGACTCCTTCGAGAGCCCTTGATTTAGTTACTGGAAGCACTGGTGATGGGAAACTGACAGAAGCAATTCAGTTTAATTTAATTCAATCATACTTCTATTACCCTGACAAGCAAAAGTCTACGAAAAGGACATCCCCTCAGGTTTCTGTTGAAGGTGTGTAAAATCTGACCAGGATTGAGTCACGTGTATTCAGTTTGGATCTCCCTCAGCCTCCTTCTCACCTGTATCTCTTCTGGAGGTGATGGCAGGCTGTTATGTGACATGACTGACTGGCAAAAAAAAGCAGCAGGAGCAGCCAAATGTAATTCCCTCAGTTTCCTTTTGACAGGGCATCCTGTGACAATTCTGAATAAATTGAGGATGTTATCATCCCTGCCATTGTTCATACTTGCAACATCAGAACAGAAACTCCTCCCACAGAAAATTATTTCCAATTCCTCCTCATTAGACTAAGAATTTAGTTAGTTAGTTAGTTAGTTAGTTAGTTAGTTAGTTAGTTAGTTAGTTAGTTAGTTAGTTCGTTCGTTCGTTCGTTCGTTCGTTCGTTCGTTTGTTCGTTCGTTCGTTCGTTCTATGCGGCCCTCCCTTGCAGCTCAGGCCAGTTTACATTGGAAACATTCATAAAACTGTTCAATATAAAAAGTATTTTGATCTGAATATATAATATTTTTAACAATAGGAACTTGTATCAAAATAAAACAGTTCACAATTTAACATTCAACAAAGGAACATTTGACTCAGCACGGTGGTTCAGTTTCTGTTCTGTGGGTGCAGTTGATGGCGGGGGGCCCTCTGGGCTCTGGTTGGTGGCTTGTTTACTCATCTTGACCAAAAGCCTAGTGGAAAAGCTCCATTTTGCAGGCCCTGTGGAATTGTTTTAGCTCCGGTAGGGCTCTGATGTTGTCTGGGAGCTCCTCCCACCAGGTGGGAGCCAGGACTAAGAAAGCCCTGGTCCTGGCCGAGGGCAGATGAGCTTCCCTGAGGCCAGGGATCACCCATTTCTGATATTAGTGGAGTTAAGTGCACTCTGGGGGGTGTAGGTAGAGAGGCAGTTTCTCAGGTACTCAGAGCCCAGACCTTGAAGGTGATTACCAGATCCTTAAGCTTGATCTGGTAGTCTACTAGTAGCCAGTGCAGCTGTTGGATTGCGGCAACTTTGGCCAAACGTTCACTCATTATCTTTGTCTATTAAAACATTTCTATCTATCTATTTGATCCCTGCTAGTTCAGTGGCCTCAATGGACTCCAGGGAATGGTAGAGGACAATATCACTTGCTCGGGGATTTGGTAGCTTGGTCGGAAATGTAATTAATGCTGCCATCTTTTCTTACTTATACAGCATAAAAAGGTAAAGGTAAAGGTATCCCCTGTGCAAGCACCGAGTCATGTCTGACCCTTGGGGTGACGCCCTCCAGCGTTTTCATGGCAGACTCAATATGGGGTGGTTTGCCAGTGCCTTCCCCAGTCATTACCGTTTACCCCCCAGCAAGCTGGGTACTCATTTTACCAAACTCAGAAGGATGGAAGGCTGAGTCAACCTTGAGCCAGCTGCTGGGATCAAACTCCCAACGTCATGGGCAGACAACTTCAGACAGCATTTCTGCCGCTTACCACTCGGCGCCACAAGAGGCTTATACAGCATAAGGCAGCCTAAATAAAGTAAGACCAGGGTTGTGAGGCTCTTGCCTTGAACACCCCCTGAGGAGTCACCATCAGCCAGCTGCAAATTGACAACACTTCATTATTATTAATTTCACCTCTGCAAGAATGAAATAACCCTCCTTTCCTTTCTCTTGTAATTGTCTTCTAGGAGCCATGCCTGCTTGGGATTTACCTGGTCTATGAAGGAGGGGGTATAAATAGAGGACCTGTATATTGCAAGGGCCCTTGGGAGAGACTTTGTGCATGGGGACACATTTGACATCGGTGCAGACCGCAGGATTAGTGCCCATTAGTGGTGCCACAAACTTCACAGTGAGTATGTTTGATAGGCAAATAAGCTTTCTTCGACAGCTGCATCTGTGTGCAATCCCAACTTCAGAGTTCTTTACCCGGCTGCCATCTAACCTGAGCAGTTGGCAAACAGCTTTGAGGATGCACAGTAGTGGCGGTGCTGGAGTTTTCATTTCCTTCTGCCTTGGCGGTGTTTGCATGGGCATCGTAGGTAAAATTGATTTTACCCCAGGTTCATGGGTGGTCAGGTCAAGTGATTAGATCAGGGGTAGTCAAACTGCAGCCCTCCAGATGTCCATGGACTACACTTCCCATGAGCCCCTGCCAGCAAATGCTGGCAGGGGCTCATGGGAACTGTAGTCCATGGACATCTGGAGGGCCGCAGTTTGACTACCCCTGGATTAGATGACGCAGGAGGAATGGCTATGACTCCCATAACGTTTTTGAAATAACGTCAACAATGCAGACTTAGACAAACAAAACATGGTGATTCAGACAACTGGCTACAGAGTGGGGCATAATGACAAGAAGTCTGTGGATTTGGAGACTGAGACACCCATCAGGCCATGTGGAAAATGCATGTGTGAAACTGTACTGTACTGATTGCTTGAACATGTGGGAAGGATATCCCTGATCAGGCTTGAGCTGTTCATGAACTGTCAAATTGCTCCACACAAAAATCAGATTCTTACTCTTGGAAGAAAAGTTGGTTTCTATACCCTGCTTTTCACTACTTGGAGGACTCTCAAAGCAGCTTACAATCACTCTCCCTTCCTGTCCCCACAACAGACACCTTGTGGGGAACGTGGGGCTGAGAGAGCTCTGAGAGAAACTGCTCTATGAGAACTGCGACTAGCCCAAGGCCACCCAGCTGGCTGCAAATGGAGGAGTGGGAAATTAGACCCAGCTCTCCAATTAGGAACCTCCGCTCTTAACCCCCACACCAAGCTGGCTCTTGAACAGGTGGATGCTTGAACATCCCAAGTTCGCGTCAGGGCATCCCCCAAGCACCACACTTTTCTCTATGGAAGTCAATATTAGACATTAATTTAATAAGAAACAGTAAAGAAATGTACCTGGAAAGATCTGGGGAGGGAGATTAACCTGATTAACTGGTTCTGGTGATCTGAATAGAAGAAGAAGAGTTGGTTCTTATATGCCGCTTTTCCCTACCCGAAGGAGGCTCAAAGCGGCTTACAGTAGTCGCCTTCCCATTCCTCTCCCCACAACAGACATCCTGTGGGGTGGGTGAGGCTGAGAGAGCCCTGATATTACTGCCCAGTCAGAACAGCTTTATCAGTGCCGTCGCGAGCCCAAGGTCACCCAGCTGGTTGCATGTGGGGGAGCGCAGAATCGAACCCGGCATGCCAGATTAGAAGTCCGCACTCCTAACCACTACCCCAAACTGGCTCTCAATAATCTGGAGTGAGGCACAGGGTTGCCTTCTGTTAACCGTGTCCTATATTTCAGCCCATTTACAAAACACTATGGCTGCTGTTAACGGAGAGAGCATTTTCCTATTTACCTATCCTGTGGTCTGCCAGGCCTTGTTGCTTGGCCACTAGTACGTGACACTGGAGTGTGGCAGAAAAACCTTGGGAATGAGCTTTTACATTCACAAACATTAATATCAGATCTTAGACTGGAAATGTTTAGATCTTTAGAAAAGCTTTTGTGAACTCTGTTTCCTGATAATGGACGCATTAGCAAAATAGCAAAATATGAGCAATCTAATGATATTGCAGTTGAGGAACAGCAATGTAATTGATTGGGAGAAGAGCTCACCCATTATGGGTTTTACAGTACAATCCCAAACAGAATTATGCCCTTCTAAATCCACTTCAATGAATTTATAATGGCCTACCTCTGTTTAGGATTGTACTGCTGCTGTTCTTTATATTGATTCCTGAAAGAAACGTTTTTGACTAATATGGTAGGATGAGCTGCGCAATGTAAATTGTTTTTTTCCCCACTTTTTGTTTTGGGTACATCCGAAATCATAATCTGTAGAAGTGACGGAGACAATTGGCTGTTGATTCTTATGGTATTTATAATGCATCAGCAGATTTTTACCTTCATGGATTTATTTATAAAAGGAGACAGGGAGTTGAGGGTCAACGTCAACCTCTGTATTTCTACATTTAACAGGTCTATTCTAAAGGAAAATGGTTTTGTTTTTTAATGGGCCTTGCCATTTCTGAAATGGGAAAACATTGTTGTTTTGAGAACTCTGCCAGGATATTTCCGGAAGACAGACAGAGGCAGACTAGCAAGGCCCGGACCAGCTCTGCCCACGCCTGCCAGCAGAGATTGCAATCAAATCTTCATCCGCCGCGTTGTCTCAACCCAGAAGGACTGTGTGCTTGCAGAGCCACCTTGCAAAAACACTGCTTAAGGGTTATTACTATTGTGTCAGCTTGTGTTGGCCTTTGTCCGTCACAGCTTACAAAATGGCTCACTGAAACATACTTCATACTGCGAGCTCAGGCGTTGGGAGACAGCTTTGTCTAGTCCGGTAATTTAAGGATAAGTAAGCTCCCATGCATCTGTTTCCCCCCCCCCTTCCTTTTTATGAATGCCAATTAAGATGTGCAAGAATTGGTTCATTTGTCAGGACAGGGTTTTTATAGACTCAGCGAAAACAAAATGCTAGGTTCTGCAATTATCTACATGCATTTTGCCTAATTGTTCCCCATATGCAGTGGGTGCTCTCTGAACATCAGCCTTATCTACAAAAATGAAGCTCAAGAGCTGCATTTCTGTCTAGGCATTTTGATTTGTGTTGCCTGAGAACTTCAGAACTTCTGGCTTAACTCTTAATATTTTTCATACAAATGTCTGTTTAGCAAGAGCCATAAGATCACATCTATTTCCTTTGAAGTCTACCTAAAAAGCACCTCAACAGATTGATCTCTGTGGCATTTCCCCCCAAGTTGCTCCTGTATACATCTGTGGCACATCCACCCTTTGAAAATTATCGAATTCTGGTAAGCAACCCCCACCTCACCCCAACTGCTCAGCTATCTTTATTCAGCCATTGATACTGGCATATGTGTTTGGTAGGTACAAGGATCTTATTGCATTTTTGCTGGAATAGACAATATCTGGTGCACAAGGAAGAAGAGGAGAAGACCCTGAAAGGGGAAGTGAGAAGACAATTATATAGACCAGTGAGGAGGACAGCACCTTCTCTTCTTTAAAGTGTCAGCAAAGTACAGTGACAGGGTCCACTCTTCAAAGCATCCATTTTCTCCAGACAAATTTGGATCACTGTCAAGTGGAGATCAGTGGGGAATTCTGGGAGGTCTCCAGGCCCTACCTGAATATTGGCATCCCTAGTTTAGTGTCAGGGTAAAAGACTCATGCGGCGAAGGGTGGTAAGGCAGCCGACATGCTGTCTGAAGCTCTGACCAAGAGTCTGGGAGTTCAATCCCAGCAGCCGTCTCAAGGTTGACTCAGCCTTCCATCCTTCCAAAGTCGGTAAAATGAGTGCCCAGCTTGCTGGGGGATAAACGGTAATGACTGGGGAAGGCACTGGCAAACCACCCTGTATTGAGTCTGCCAAGAAAACGCTAGAGGATGTCACCCCAAGGGTCAGACATGACTTGGTACTTGCAATGGGGATACCTTTACCTTTTTAAAAGAATCGCTAAACATAAAAGAATGCCTCAGTCAAGATGGACATAGCATTTATCCCTGTCACACAAAGCCTTTGCATATAATTCAGTTCAGTGCTACTCTCAGAGAAGAAAGCGGAGAGAATGGCACAAAGGCAGATTATCAACAGTCACTCGGGAGCAATGCCGTATATTGTCAAATGCTATTATTAACGGAGGCCTTCAAAGCTTCCTGACAATGCTTCCTGCATACCTGTAAGAAGCCAGGCCTAGTGAAACACCAAATGTGTGAGGAGCATCAGGCTTAGCCAGAAGATAAAGAGTTAATAGAATAGGTGGTTTAAAAAGGTGAGATGCCATTAAACATATGATGCAGTTAAATACAAAACTTTAAAAAAAAACCCTCCAATTCAACAGCAAATCCAGGGCAAAAGGTAATCAAGGCAAAGAATAAACCTGAGATGTATGCTCCTTGAGGCAGAGCTTCTTGACAAGTACTGGGGAAGAAGCAGGCAACAATTTTAGACTATAATAGTCCATAAAAAATGAGATGGAAATAATTAATCTATAAATGGTAAGCTGTAAATTTATACTTTGGAAAACGTATAGAATTACCTGTTAAAGGTGCAAAAAGTACACCAGTTGAGCTGTGATAAGGGCACAAATCCAGCCTGAATTATCTAAAAGTGTTTGGATTTTTAAAGAAAAAGGACCAAGATGGATCTTAGAGCAGGGGGAGGGGCAGGCACTGGGAAGCAAAGGATATAGAATTGTCAACCCAGAAATAGAAACAGGCAAGATTTGCAGTGTGATCTACATTGATGAGGGTCTCTTAACCACTACAGTTGGGAACGGCGGTATATAAACCCAAGAAATAAACAAACAAACAAATAAATAAATACACTAAACTGTCTCTCTTGAAATGGATATTGCAACCAATGCAAGGCTTTGGGAGAGAGGAAGCCAATCTAGTACAACTTTTTGAAGACAACCAGGGGTGCATAAAACTTGCACTGACAAAATATCAACTCAAGAACTAAATATATGGATGTGTTTTATGACAATAAAGATTTTATGAATCTGATATGGACGTGAAGCATTACCTGCTAAGAAATGTGCAAGAAGAGTTTCCTGAATTGGAATATTGATTAATTGACTATAGATTAATTGACTGCAGATGCATTCACCAAAACAAGTTGAAGTTTACCTAAGAAGGTGAATCTTGTGAACTTTGGAAACTGGACCTTGAAAAGGGGTGTTGGGATCAATGCCAGGTGTACAAAGAAAAACAGAAGATACTGAAGGGGGCAGCAAAAAGACAGACAGGATAGTGAGGTCAGCACCTTCTCTCCTTTTTAGGGTCATTCCTTGTCTCTCTCCAGATTCATATGGGTAGCTGTGTTGGTCTGAAGTAGCACAATAAAATAAGAGTCCAGTAGTACCTTTAAGACCAACAAAGATTTATTCAAGGTGCGAGATTTGAGTGCAAGTCTGATGAAGGATGCTTGCACTCGAAAGCTCATGCCTTGAATAAATCTTTGTTGGTCTTAAAAGGGCTACTGGACTCTGATTTTCCTGTGATTCTCTCCAGATTGCTACTCATAGGGCAATTTCTTCCTTCTCAAAAGATCTTAGTCTCCTTCGCTCTCAGCCAGTGATGTAGTTACGACCGAACAGCTGTCTCTTCTTTTTACTATCATGTATATCCGTTCCTAACTACATATACATTTTAATCAGTTTGTGCACTGTTGCTGTATTAATTACTCTGCAAATGATTTTTAAATAAATTTCTTAAAAATTGAGAGGTCAAAAGTAAGATTAATTTTTTTTGTTGGGAAGGTCAACTCTGATCACAGAGGGAGGTGTTTGTTCTTGTGACTTCAAACTTTAAGAGAGGTTTGTCCCCAGAAAAAGGGACAAATAAATTATAAAGGTACCACTCTTCAAGTTAAAGCAAGCAAAATCTATGGAAAACAAAATATAAATCTAGAAGGAATAAAAAAAATAGAAAGGAAACTTGCTAAAGTTACACAAAACAAATAGCATCCAGATCCTGAGATATGGACAGAGAGGCACCATAAAACTGTCAGACAAAAAAAGAAGACAGGGAAACTAAACTGCAAGGAAGCAAAATAAACTCTTTACATTTATCTTCTCTTTAGAAGACAGAGTATAGAGCCAGCCTCCAGGTGACAGTCATCGGTTACTTTGGAGAATATGGCTGCTATGGAGGGTGGACTCCACAGCATTATGCTCTATGGAGGTCCTTCCCCACCCCAAATCCCGCCCTCTCCTGGCTCCACCCCCAGTCTCCAGGTATGTACAAACCCGGAGTTGGCAATCCTACATCAGAGGGTTGTTCATACATTTTCCTCCCCTAATAGTACCTTTGAAGAACTATCTCAAGCAGAGCAGAAAAGAAACATGTCTTAAAACTTGAGTGACCAATTTAAAAGCCACACTGTTGCCTGGGCTGAGTGGTATTCACAGGAGAGTTGTCAAAGAAATATGAAATTAAATGAGATAAGTGAAATGATTAACTCAGCCATTTGACAGAATATGGCAAGGTGGCATCAGCTCTTGCATCATGATCAGAATGGGGCCTAGTTTGCAGATCTATCCAGCCAAGCCTGTTCACCCCTCAAAACCCCATTTGAGGCACAGAAGAAATTATGGGTCCTGTCACAAATTTGATCAGGGATCTAGCAGAACAGTCGGTGGCCTTGATAAAAAAAATATCATAGAGTAGGTTTCAGCACACCAGAGAAAGAGGTGGTCTAGACTCTAACACAGACATGTAAAAGACAGTTTAGGGGCCCAGAAAAAAAGTAGTGTTGGAGAGAGAGGACACATATCCTTTAGGTGTCTCCCCACCCCTCACCCCCCAGTATTGCAGCTTCTGGAACATGTGTGGACAGCATTTTCAATTAATAAAATACTGAGGTGGATTTTAGGGTGGAAGACATTTCTCCGCAGGACCCATCAGGAAAAAAAATAGATTGATGTTAAGAAGAGGGGGCTTTCTTGGTTGTCTCAATCCTGCTGAGGAGGTGTGGGGACTGGAGAGGAGGAGTTGTGGCTTACCTCTGTAATATTCTAGTCCGGCCTATTTGACATGGCTGGTGCTAAAAGTCAACAGTGTTCACATTCATTTTCCTGAATTGGATGGCAAATTTGATCTCACATTGCCGCCTGAGAACCGTAGCTTGATCCATTAAGTTTTGAACATGTGCCAATATGATGAATGATGTCAAGTGGTGAATGCCACTGACAGTGCTGTTTCCAAGGGAGCACATGCCCTTGAAGTATCCATAACAGAAGCCAAACAGTGAATGGAGAGTATGTGCCATTGGCAGCTTCCTGGCCAGCTCCCATGCCGACTAATACCAACTGTGCTCCAAGGAATGGACTGTGCAGTTTTGTATAATGGTAGGGAGACCAGGGGTGGCCAAACTGTGGTTCTCCAGATGCCCATGGGCTACAATTATAGCATGATGGCAAGTGATCATGGTACTTGTAGTTCAGGGACATCTGCGGAGCCACACCTAGTCACCCCTGGCATAGAATTTGGAGTTTGAGAGGAGGGCAGTAGAGAGTTAGTACTGGGGTAGATAGGGTGCTCTCTCACCTTTCCTTTGTCCATTTCTGCCGCTATCCCTTTGCTACCCAGAATGCTACTCTCAGGGGTTCTTTCCTTCTGGAAACTTCCCTTCTTTCTTTTTCCCTATCTCCCTCTCTCTCTGGATCCAACCATGAGAGCTAAACATACTTTCTACTCTCTCTCTCCATCCTAGTTTAGACAAATAGCTAGAAGCCTTTATTTTTTCTTTCCTATCTAGTATGGGGTTCTCTTACAGTAAAAAAAAAACCCTTTTGTTTCTTTTCTAAATAGTACGCCTAAGTGTGACCTTATGTCTCAAGCAGTCATACAATAGAATTCTGCCGTGCAGAGACACAGTTCTGCTTTCTGTAGTGATGCAAACCCCTTTAGAAAACTCTTTGTTTTAAATTGTGAGTAAATCATCAGTATGTTTGTATGTGGTGGCTGACTTAGGAGAAAATATCATTATAGAAAGGTAAACTCAGGGCCATTTCGCACGGCTTCAAAATAGCACAATGGTTGCTAATTGAAAACGCTACTAATTTGCCTTAACGCACGACGTTGCAGACAATCTGCAACACTCCTGAAACCAATCAGCAAAAAGCGCTTCGTTGTAGCGCTTTTAGGGGAATCCAGAAAAGTGGATTCACCCTCCGGATAGCGATACACTCCTGCAACCAATCTGCAACACTAGCGCTAAAGACCTGTGCGTTACCATTGTTGCGGGTTCTTCAAAGTCCCTCCTCCTGAGCCTGTCCTCCAAACTTCCGGCGAAGCGATCGCCATTTTTTTTCTCCGAGCGAGCGGGGATAAACGCACCAGCGAGCCTCTTTCTGTTTAGAGGCTTCCCTGGCTTCAGTCCTTCACCTTTAGTCACTAAGCACAAACCACATAAAAGCCCGTTTGCTGAAATAAAGTCCCTTTATTTTTTACACATTAATTCAGCCGAAAATCGGGCCCGTGAGAGGGGGGGGGATTTTTTTTTTTATCACTCGAGGCAGCGTGCCAACGATCATACAATCAAACGACAGCTCACATTAGGCAGCTGGATGGGTCTCTCCGTTGCAACGAATCTACCTAGATTCGTTGCTATGGGTGGTTTTTTTTTTTTTTAAACCTTTCTTAAAGGGAAAGGGGCTGTTTGGGAGCATGCTAACGGCTGCCCATTGGCTGCTTGACGGCCAGGGGCGGGACGAGCTTGGCAATAGCGCTTCCTTTCTAGCGATTTCTGCCGAGACCGGAAGCCTGTGGGAAACGCTAAAAAACGCAACTGATTCCACTACAAAGGCAGGTATGCATAACGACGAATTCCACTATTTTAAATGGCGATTTTTCATTCCGCAAACAATTTGCAACAAAGATCCCCGTGCAAAAAGGCCCTCAATTTTCATATTTCTTGTTTCCAAAAAAGCAAAGTATCCCTGCCAAGTATCTCATCATGGACATTTTCTTTAGCAACAGTAAATCCAGAACCACCAATTTTGATGAGACTAGGGACTTTTCTCTATGCACAGCTTAATTTTTATTAAGCTGGTATCCTTTTACTTGGCATCCTGTTTGCTTCCTGTTCCTGCACTCTGAATATTCCTTCTTTCACTACAACTCTCCATACTAATGATAAAAACCAGATTGTCAAGTTTTTTTCCTGTTCTTCCTTTTCTTTTGTGCCACTAGCTGGTCTCTGTTCATGGTTCAAATGTAGGAAGGAATCCTTACAATTGTAAGGAGAGATATTTAAAGCTTCTTTCTCTTCCGAGTTGCTATCTTAGTAAAAGGTTTTCCTGCTTTCATCTTGTCTAAGCTCAAGTACTGGTAAAGCATTTAAATATTTGTATAATGCCCTTCAAGTAAGAATCAGGGTTCAGCTAAGTGGATAAGAGTGGCAACTTCTAATCTGGCAAGCTGGGTTTGATTCCCTGCTCCTCCACATGCAGACATCTGGGTTACCTTGAACTTTTCCCCGCACTGATAGAGCTGTTCTTATCAAGCAGTAATAAAAGGGCTCTATCAACCTCACCTACCTCACAGGGTGTCTGTTGTGGTGAAAGGAAAGGGAAGGCAATTGTAAGCCACTTTGAGACTCTTGGTTGAGAAAAGTGACATATAAAAAACAACTATTCTTCTAAGAGTCATTATAGACAAGCCTATCATGTAGATCAGGGGTGGCCAAACTGACTCTCCAGATGTCCATGGACTACAATTCCCATGAGCTCCTGACAACACATATAGATCCTTCCAGCCACTTCCCCTCCTTCCTCCTGACATTTGCATCACACTCCCAAGACTACTCCCCCAGTAGAGTTTATACTACAACTTTGAGTTGGATGAATATTGAAATATTGGAAACTTGTTAGGATAAGTTACACATAGGTTATCTTTGCATTAAACAAAACTATCAGATAAACTTTTGCATGTGGTTTACATGCTCCAAACTGCAGCCTAAGCTGCATAGATCAGTTTGAAAAATACCAGCCTAGAACTCAGAACATTGTGGTTTAAACTTACCTCTGTATGTTTATTCTTCTTTCTCACACAGAATTTGTAATGCTGAGTTTAATTTTTAATTTTTCTTTCTTTTGAAAACTTCATATTTTAAAATAGCTGTGCCATGTTTTCAAAAGCAAGGGGGGAAAGCAGCTTCAATCTGGTAGGAATTTCCAATAGATTCGACTCTGTCTACTGGTTGATGTTACCTAGGCATGTGTGCACACACAAAAAACTCCCTATTGTTTCCAAAAGAGTCTGAATGGGTTAAAAAAGGTAAAGGTAAAGGTATCCCCTGTGCAAGCACCGAGTCATGACTGACCCTTGGGGTGACGCCCTCTAGCATTTTCATGGCAGACTCAATACGTGGTGGTTTGCCAGTGCCTTCCCCAGTCATTACCATTTACCCCCCCAGCAAGCTGGGTACTCATTTTACCGACCTCGGAAGGATGGAAGGCTGAGTCAACCTTGAGCCGGCTGCTGGGATCAAACTCCCAGCCTCATGGGCAAAGCTTTCAGACGGCTGCCTTACCACTCTGCGCTGTGTTTGGTCAAATCAATCCAACCAAATCTGAAAGAGTATGGCTATTTTTCCCTTCTCAGGCAGTGGAGAGTGTCTCTGCTGCATGAGAAAGGCAGACAGCTCCAGGATTGAGAGCAAGTGCATGACAGAGGAGTCCACACCACACTTACTCTTCTTGGTGACATCTGGATGCCTTGGTGAGGGTGGCATGCTGGACTCCTCCACCCCACACTCACTCTCCCTGATGACAGCTGGCATCTGGCTCCTGGTAGCTCGAGGAGGGTGGGTATGAGCTAGACTACTCCATCCCACACTCAATTTCCCCAAGATGGCTTCCTGCCCAAATTGGGGAGGAATTAAAGGAGGCTGGCAGCATACATGTCATTATCAGCTGTTAGGCAGCTGCCTGCTCCCTTTAAATCCCCCCCACATGCACACACACACCTCCACAGGTAAAGCTGCCTGCAAAGGTGGGGGACAGCACTTAAAGGGAGTGGGTGGCTGCCTAACCACTGATATTAACAGCTGTGCTGCCTGTTGCCTTTAACCCCTCCCCATTGAGTAGCATGCCTGCCGTTAACAGCTGAATCATGGCCAAATTGCTAGATTGCGATTTGGCCAGCCTGATTCAGACCATTTGAATGCACGGAATGGACAGTTTGACTAGATGAGCCCCAAAAGTACCCGAATCAGCATTATCCAAGTCAAACCTCCCATGCCTATGAACATCAACATAATATGTAGGCATCATAAATTGTTTTGGATATGACGTTATTAGATGGTTTTGTTTTAAGAAAAACAAAGAGCCAGGCCCTGATGCCATGATGTCACGTCCAGGTGAGCACATGAAAGTGATGCCATGGCATCCATAATATTCAGGAAATTCCCCAATGTTCTAGAAAGTTCCTAGAGCATCACATGCCCTGTGGTATACATTCTGGTTGAGCAGCTGAAAGTGATGACCTAGACCTCATGCCATCATTCCCCACCCTCATTTATTCTCCCACTGTCCCAACGGGTGAGTGTGATGGATACAGCACGGTGGCAGGAGGTTGCTGTAGGTGGGCAATTGAAAGGCCTAATTCTGCTGTTTAGACTGGTCCTGTCTTTCAGTTTAATAGGCTTTTGAGGCAACCCTACAGGAGACTGGCTGGGGCAGGAACATGGAAGGCAATCGTCAGCAATGGTGTGATGTCATCTCTGGGAAATGGGTGTGACCACTTCTGGGGAAACCTCTCTGGGAATCACTGGAAACTCTGTGGTAAAATTCTTACAATTCCTAGAGAGATGTGGCATCACTCCCAGGTTTTCCCAGTAGTGTCATCATGCCATCACTATGGTCAGCAGGCACATGGCGACCCTCGTTTAACATAAACTGATCTTTAAGGCTAAGTTCCAAGACATTCAGTCAATTAAATACAAGGTCCTCCAGACAGCTAAAGCATTTTCCTAAAGGGCTATGGTTCAGGATAGAAGCAATCAGCTGGGTTTAGTTCATGAGTCATACTTGTTAAAGGCTCAGCCAAGGCCTTAATTCCCCTAACCATGATTAATAAAGGGTTCTGTACACCAAGGGTACATATGAAAGAAAGGTGGTTTTTTTTAAGCCATTAACTTGCTAACTTGCATGTACGCAGACCTGAAAGAGAGGTGCTGGGTTGATAGATGCACTTGTCATATTTATGGTTTGTAGCAGGGTGATTAATGCGCTTTGTGATTTATAATGCAATGCTCATTTAACTCTCCTTTTTAAGATTGCAGTGATTTATTGGATCTAGCACAGTTGTAGCATTTTAATGGGATGACAGCAATATTATGCTATCATGCTGGATTATCAATTAGTTTTGTGATGGAATCTTCCTAACTGAAGGGTTTATGACCCTGATTACAGTAGTGTTAAGCAAAGACAAAGGCAAAACCAAGCCCTTGCATCGATATTTCCTTGCCTATTTAATGTGTTTTTATCCTGCAGTCCCGGTCACCCTGAAGTTCCTTACACAAAAGTTTAGGATAAGTTCCTTAATGAGAACATCAATAATGGCAGATAATACAGTTGTGAGTACATCACTTCTGATCTTCCCTGCACTGTGCAGATCCAGGGCCTAGTCTGCACACAATAGATAATGCACTTTCAATGCACTTTAGAAGTAGATTTTCCTGTTCTGCACAGGAAACTCCAGCTGCCAAAGCACATTGAAAGTGCATTATCCTATGTGTGCAGACTAGGCCCAGGTGAATAATGGCTACATTCCAGAAGATACAGTCTTAGTTCATTCAGGGCTACAACAGGGCTAACAAATCTAGCCTTTGTGAACTGAATGTGCCCCAGCACTAGGTTTGCTAGCTCCAGGTTGAGGAATACCTGGCGATTATGGGGTGGAGTCTGAGGAGGGTGGGGTTGAGGAGGGGAGGGACTTCAGGGAAGTATAATGCCACTTTCCTAGGTGGCCATTTTATCTAGGAAGATTGATCTCTGTCACCTGAAGAGCAGTGGTAATTCCCAGGTCTCCAGCCTCCACCTAAATGTTGACCACTCTGCCTAGCACCAAAGAGATCAGGATGGTATTGTAGCTCTCCACTCCTTCATTTAGTCCTCCTAAAATTCCTATTAGCTAGACAGAGTATGACTGACCCAAAGTGAGCTTCATGGTTGCATGGGAACTTGAATGTGCACCCCCCCCAGATCAAGTAAATCTAACTACAGTATGACATGACACTGTAGATGATGTGAAAGGCAACTACTTGAAGTCCTGAAGAGTCACTGACAGAACAGATAATGCTGACCTTGAGAGACCAGTGTTCTGACTCATTCCAAGGCACTTTTGTGCGTTGCTGTAATCAAGAGCCACGAGACATTTTCTGCTGCATACAGTTCCTATCACCCCCCTCTTAACAATCATAGTGTAGAGCTGGTAAAGGACAAGTAACCTGATCAAAAGCTTAGATTTGTTACCCATAGCAACAGATGTCATCTGGAATGGCACCATTGTGACTCTACAGTCCAGACTCGGGAAACTCGCATTGGCCTAAGCAAAAGCAAAACTCAGACCAATAGCACAATGCCCTCTAAAGAGAGCATCAATGGACAAGCTATGACCAACTGACCTCACTTATGAATTCTGCAATCCTGCACTGACTGAGAAGCACAAACGCATCTTCGAATTTCAAAGAGCATCCTCCTTCCTGGCATTCTCCCATGCCAACCATTGCATTGCTAACATGGGAATGGGCAGATCTGAAGTGCCTTCCTCACCCCAGGAACACCCTTCCTGTCCCCACCATCATGCCAGCCTGCCAAGACTTTTATTACTCTCATCCACTACATATTAGGATGTCAACCCATGTTCACAGTTCCCCTCTTTGATCACTTTGATCTTTGCCTAAATCAATCACCTCTTTTTGATATACCAATCAAAAGGGCAATCACACCTTTTGTCTAAAGCCCACTTCAGCCTACTGTGACTTTTTACCATGCACCTGGCTATGAAAAGGATTTAAAACCCCTTCACTTGGCTCCCCCATTTGCCACTCTGGTACCTTGGATCCTGCCACAAGCCCAAAATGCCATCTCCTTTGTGCTGCTCTGCTCCTTCTCTCTACGATCCCCATGTGCCCTAATTTACACCTTAGCTACCTTCTTTTCCCTGAAGCCTAGCCATTTCCTACCTTATTTCTCTCTGCATACATATGTTAATGTAATTTCATATTGCTTGTCTTGGGTCATTCTTTAATAAAACTAAGATAAAGGTAAAGGTATCCCCTGTGCAAGCACCTAGTCATATCTGACCCCTGGGGTGACGCCCTCTAGCGTTTTCATGGCAGACTCAATAGAGGGTGGTTTGCCATTCCCTTTCCCAGTCATTACGGTTTTACCCCCCCCCCCCAGCAAGCTGGGTGCTCATTTTACCAACCTTGGAAGGATGGAAAGTTGAGTCAACCTTGAGCCGGCTGCTGGGATTGAACTCCCAGCCTCATGGTCAGAGTTTCAGACAGCATGTTGGCTGCCTTACCACCCTGTGGCACAAGAGGCTCTTTAATCAAAATACATTATTTTAAAATACTTCTCTGCCTTAAGTTCCTAGAAGGGTGAAAACACCACATAAAATATTGACAAAATGGTCTTTGCTAGTTACTCCCCTCGCTCTGCTAATTCCCCCACACTCTTAGGGCACTTGGGGTAACAGAGTTCCTGTGTGGAATTACAAAAGTATTTGGTCTCTTTGATCCACGAGAAAGGGAGAAGAAGAAGCAACAGAAGCTTATAGTGATGAATAGTATGGATACAGTGGAAAGATAAATACATTTCCTCCTGCCTCTTCCATATTAGAACTGAGGGTCTGTCATAGGTCCTGGACAGCAAAAGAAGTACTTCTTCACATGACTTATTATTCACTTATGGAATTCATCATTATAAGATGTCAAGATGGCTATAAAAGACGACTAGACAATACCAGCTACAGTTTAGCTTTATAGCTAAATGGAAGCTCTAAGTCTAGAGGAGATATTTCTCTGAATAACAGTTGCTAAAGATAGTGGAAAGGCATCTGGAAGTCCTGTTTCTCCTTCATGGCCAGTTTATGAGCTTCCAGAGGCCACTAGCTGTCCTCTGTTTGGAGAAGAATACAGAATTAGATTGTATGATTCAGAAATACAGTTCAGTTTACCCTTGAGTATCTCTACTTATGAATTCCCCTTCCTTCAGTCTCTACTGCCATTCATTCTCCTGTCTGCTGCTTCTCCCAGCTCCCTGGACAATATGTAGCATCCTTCCTTCTACGTCTCCAAGCTTTGAGTGCAGTCCCCCTCCTGGAGCATGCATCCAAGGAACGCACATCCTTAGCTCTGGCTCACTGAGTTCTCAAGTGATTATTATGGATTCCTAGTACATACATCCCAAAGACCCAGTGTCCCACGCCTTCTTTGTGCAAATCTGTTCTAAGTAGGGATACAAACTGGCTCACAAACAAAAGTCCACAATGATTTTTGACCAGTCTGATTCTCAAATTGAAGAGCTGCCATGATTTTCCATGAGTTTTAAAGCAGCTTGTGGTGGTTCATGAAAAGCAGGAAGCAGGGGCTTAAATGGGAGGAATGGGAAGGCGAATGTAAGCCGCTTTGAGCCTCCTTCGGGTAGGGAAAAGCAGCATATAAGAACCAACTCTTCTTCTTCTTCTTCTAAATGGCTCTGAGCTTTCTGCTCTTCATAAAAAACAGCTGAGTAGTGAGAAGCAGAAAGCTAGGTTTAAATGGCTCCAATGGTCATTTAAACGCCTGCTTTCTGCTACCCAGTGCTTTTAATAGTAAAACTCCTGCTTCCTGCTTCTTGCTTTCCATGAAAAGCATCAGGGAGCATAAATCAGGGGTCATGAACCACTACACATCAGTCCAGTTCATGAACCAGCCTTCTGGTTCACATTGCTTCATGGCTCAGTTCTTGGTTCTGCCATGAAACACAAAACAAACCACAAAAATGCAGTTCGTGCCCAGTCCAGTTTCTGGTGATCCCTGGCTATGTTTTAATGGTTCACAAAAATAATATTAAGTCTGCAATGTTGGGTACACTGACAATCTGTCAGCTCTTCAACACTTAATGGATTCACCAAATATATAGGAAGATTAGCCTGTGCAGGAAGACATACCCAGGATGCTTCAAAAATACGCAGTGAGTAGAATGTTTGCTGGATTTGATGCATGGCAGCATGAAGTAAGATGTTTGCTAAGTCATCTCTCTCCCTCTCTTTGCTTTCCAGGTTGATGAAGGGAGTCACAAAAGGGATGGGCATCATTTCCAGTCGCATACTTGACAACTGTAATGTTTTTAGACCTAAAAGTTCCATGTTAGTGGTCACAGAATTGTGGGTGCCCCATTCAAAATCTGAATATACTTTTAAAAACACCTTGTAATGAAATATGAAGGAGACAATATATTCAGACTGGGAACTTTAACAAACTGTATGAATAAAAATTATAGTGATCAGTACCAAAGGTTGGGTGAAAAAAGGCCAAAGCATCTAGTTGTCTTTCCTCGCGGTCACTGAGAAGCCTCACTCTGTCAGGATCAAAAGCTTATTTCAGAAGATGGCCACTCTTCCACTAATTGCCCCTCCCCCTGTCTCCACAGTCTTTTCTCCTTTTCTCCTGCTTCACTAGAAATTCTCCACCTCCTCAGGAGGAAAAAGCCTTAGCTTCTTCTCTTCCTGCTAGAGTTGCCAGATCCCCCAGTGAAGGTGGGGTTCCCCACTGCAAGGCCCTGCTCCTAAGGTGTCCATCAGCTGGCAGGCAGGAGGACTTACCAGGAGAAAGAGCAAGGCCCAGGCCATGTTACCATCATTGCATGTGAAGTGACATCATCATGCTGTAATATCCAGGTGACAGTCTAGCATTGGAACAAAAAAAAAAAGAAAAACTATGGTAGAAGCCATTTTTACCATAAAATTTTTGCCCAAATGCCAGAGCATCACCCAGCATGATGATGTCACTTCCTGTGCAATGTTGATGACATAGTCTGAGCCTTGCTCTTTCTCCTGGTAACTCCCCCTATCCCCTGTCAGTTGTCAAGAGGGACTTGGTGACCTATCTCCCTGCTTCCCCCTCTTGAAGCTCACCGCCTCTTTCTTCTGCCCTACTGCCAGGCAGCCACTCACCCAGCCTTTCTGGAAGAAGCACCTCCTTCTAGGGGGCAGTGTTTCCAGGGTAGGACACACTATGCCGGTTAAAACATATAACACACTTTTAAATAACACGTTTTTAAAATTGCAAGATTTACACCAGTAGATCTATTTAACAGAACAAAGTTTGAGTCCAGTGGGACCTTTAAGACCAACAAAGTTTAATTTGGGGTATAAGCTTTGTGTGGTCTTAAAAGTGCCATTGGACTCAGACGTTGTTCCATTGCTTCAGACCAACAGGTAGGATTGCTGCTTAAGAGATAGGATTGCTGGCTCTAGGTTGGGAAATAACTGGACATTTTGTGGTGAAGCCTGAAGTGGGTGGGTCTGGAGAGGGGATGGACTTCATTGAGGTCTAATGCCATAGGCCAAGGGTGGCCAAATGGTGGCTCCCCAGATGTCCATCGGCTACAATTCCTATGAGCCTCTGTTTCTTGCTTGGGCTCATGGGAATTGCAGTTGATTGACATCTGGAGAGCCACCATTTGGCCACCCCTGCCATAAAGAACCACCATTTGGCCACCTCTGCCATAAAGTCCACCTTCTAAAGTGGCCATTTTCTCCTGGGAAATTGATCTTTGTTGCCTTATAGTCAGCTGTAATTCCAGGAGAGCTCTAGCCACCACCTGGAGATTGGGAATCCTATTACCTGGGAATTTCCCTATCTTTCTGATGACCGTCCACGATAGTGTCCCATTTTTCAATGTTGATCTCATTTGGAAAAGATTCTGCAGCAGATTGGCATTTTTTCCTACATGTCAGCCGTCCCGTCCCCCCTTACATTAATAATGCCTGATGCGGCTTAACTGTACCTGGACTGACCTTACTGAAGCGCCTAACATCCCGCTGAGCTGCTGCATTTTCACCTCCCTGCTGAATCCCCCTTATCAAGGGAAAATTGAATTTCAAAGAGCACCATCAAGCTTCTGGAAATAAAGGCCTGTGTCAAGGTTAATTGCCTGATAACATTGGAAGAGGACCAATCTGGGCCTTCTGCTGGCCTGACAGCACAGAGAGAAATGTCAGTGTCGGCTCATTATCCTAATATAAGGAGAGCCGCGGGAGCATATTTCATATAGCAAAGCAGGGGATTGGCTGGCCAGGAAGCGCTCTGTGTCAACCTATTGATTTACTGTTCTAAGGGAAATTTAGCCCTGTGAAGAAGGCAAAAGGGATGAGCAATGCTTTAAAGGGCTCCTTGTAACATACACTCCAGATGGCTCGATAGTAGGGCAGGGGCTGTCTCTCTTTTCCCATATCTGTCCCCAGTATATTTATGTTGTATTTTAGTTCGGTTGTATTTTCATTTTTGCCCTGGTTTTCCATTTGATGAGAACAACTCCTGTTGGAACACTCTTGAATGGAACTATGGTGGAGTCCCACTTGGTTGCAGCTCTGGTCACTGCATGTCTTAAAGGGTATTACAGAACGTCAACAAGTGCACAAAAGGTCAACCAAATGGATTAAGGGGCTGGAGTCTCTTCCCTGTGAGGAAAGGCCAAGTAAGGCAAAGGTCCCCAGTGTGGTTCCTGAGGGCACCATGGACCTCACCACCCCCTCTCCTGGTGCCCACCAGGAAAATGTTTTATACAGTGGGTGAGGTTTTTGCCTGGAGAACTGATTGGTTGTACAATTTAAAATGATGTGGTTTCAGCAGAAGTTGCCTCCACAGCCTTGGTTTTTTGTTTTTGTTTTGTCCCTCCCAGCATGGTGTAGTGGATAAGAACAGCAGCCTCTAGTCTGGACAACCAGGCTTGATTCCCCACTCCTTCACATGCAGCCAGCTGGGTGACCTTGGGCTAGTCACAGTTCTCTTAGAGCTGTTCTCACAGAGCAGTTTTCTTAAGAGGTCTCTCAACCCTACCTGACTCACAGGGAGAAGAAGGGAAGGCAATTGTAAGCCACTTTGAGATTCCGTCAGGTAGTGAAAAGCAGGGTTTAAGAATGAATTCTTCATTTGTCTAATATGCATTTTTGGGTTATCCCTCTTCTGCCCCGCATGTGGGCTTTCTTTGTGTTTGTGCATGGCTCTGCCACATTTGGGGTTGTCTCTGCCTCCTGAAGCATCCATTTCATGATTGCACCCATTACCCTAGGTCAAACTTCCAAGGCTCAAAGTGGAGGACCCCTAGGCTATGAAGTGTGGGATGTTTCAGTTTACAAAAAAAAAAAAGAGGCAGATGTGGGGAAACATGATAGAGGTTTATAAAATTATAGATGGGATAGTGAAATAATATTAGAATGCAAAGACATCCAATTAATGGGCAGTAGGTTCAGGACAGATAAAAAGGAATTTAATTATTCAATAATTTAATTATTCAGTAATTAAACTGTGGGATTCACTAGCAGTAGATGTAGTGATTGCCTCAGAAATAGCTGGTTACAAGAGGGAATTAGACAGATTCATAGAGAATAAATCTATCGGTGGCTGCTAGCCATGGTGAGTCATGGGTTCCCCCAAGGCAGCAAACCTCTGAAAATCACAAGACCTTGTTTGTTGGCTTCTCAAGGAAACTGGCCAACCATGATGTGAAAGAAGATGCTGGACTAGCCAGACCACTGTTCTTATGCATTATTCTACCCTACAAATATATGCACTAGTGAAGAAAATCTACAACCACTAGTGTGAAGCAGCAGGTTGGAAATCACCTTTCCCCAAAAATGGAACTGCTTGGAATGCACCACTTGAGTGGAATATTTATCCATATATCTAATCCTCATCCTGGACAAATCTGTGGATACTTACATCTGGAGACTGGAGCCATGAACGGACAAGAAAGATTGTTCTACAAATCTGAGAAAAGTCCCAGGTTTGCAAGGAAGAAAATCTTAATTCTAATATGCACCAATTATATAACCAGCAATTGTTAATTTAAGAGTCATTGCAGGGGTTGCTAGTCAACCACAATAATATTATTAGCACTTTGCCATACAATTCCAAGAGCAACATGACATTACTTCCAGTTTTTATGTGCGGAGCAGTTAGTGTTAGGTAGTAGTCATGGTATTTTATAAAGTTCTTCCACAGTGTAGTGGTGGGGGGAAACAGTGTACAAACGCATGCTAATCTTTGATTAACATATTCTGCCAGTGCTGTCAAAGACTACCATCACTTTGGACAGCATCAACAGACTGTTTTCGTTTTCTGCATTTAAAGGTTATACTAGACCAATTATTCCAGTAAGGTAATATCAATAAGATTGCTAATTATGGCAATTGCATAATGGATCATTAACTAGTGATTATGACTTTGTCAAATTCTGGGCAATTTTATGCAAGGATCACTCAGCATGTCATGGGGAAATGATCCTCTTGGCATCCCTGAGTTCCCGGCTGCAAACAAAATCTCAGACGTTGGAAAGGAGGAGGGCAGAAGTCTAATATACATGCAGCAAAGAAAATAAATTGTAAAAGAGGTTTATGGAGACATAGTGCACACATAAAAGGTTGACGGCATGAACAAACAGCATTAATTATAACATTAATTTCATGTTATTAGTGTTTCCCTCTGATTCTAAAAAATATAAATATAATAATTTGATTCATTATTAATTTCTTAGGGACCCACATGACCTTAAAAGCTTTATGGCGATACAGATTCCTTCACATGGTTGTGTCTGAGATCACTTTGTGGCCCAAATGTATCTGTTCCAATTTAATTGGTTCACTGTTTCCAATCAGTGTCACTAATATTATGTACCATTGTATGTAACGTGTACTGTTCAGTGTGTGACAAGTGTAGCCTATAGGCCTTTTTAAAATGAATTTTTAAGTGAACTGTAACATTAAAGATATATTTTGTTTAATCCTTTTTTATACCTATTTGTACTCTCAGCCTTTTAGATATCTCATTCCATTTTAGAATTGGGTTTTTGACCCTTCTTTTCTGTTGCTTTGAGATACTGCAGGCACACATCTCTGATAATGTGAAAAAGTGATACTCGCTGTATCAAGCTCTGAATATCTTAAGAAAACAGTAGCCCATGCTGATGAAAGGGCTCATGTGTAAGGGAGGCAGTGACCCATTTCTTATGGAACAACTTACAGTAGGGATTGCACAGGGCTCCCTAGAGAGCCTCAGCATGCCATATTTAATTTGATTAAATTATTCATTTTACCTTATTAGTATAATCCAACAGCCTGAAAAGCAGAAGATATACACATGGGGTGAGACAAAGTTATGATGGATCCCAATGCATTTCCCAAGGACAGAGCCAGTTTGGTGTAGTGGTTAGGAGTGCGGACTTCTAATCTGGCATGCCAGGTTCGATTCTGCGCTCCCCCACATGCAACCAGCTGGGTGACCTTGGGCTCGCCATGGCACTGATAAAACTGTTCTGATTGGGCAGTGGTATCAGCACTCTCTCAGCCTCACCCACCCCACAGGGTGTCTGTTGTGGGGAGAGGAATGGGAAGGCGACTGTAGGCCGCTTTAAGCCTCCTTTGGGTAGGGAAAAGTGGCATATAAGAACCAACTCTTCTTCTACTACTTGTCTAGGCTTCCAAGGGGCAGAGGAGCAAAAGGAGAGAAAAATCCATCATGAAATTATATGTATAAATTGTACTATGCTAGACCTTGCCTACTGGAAATATTGCACTCGAGACTCTCTATATAAATATTTAACCAGAAGGCTAACTCTTACCAATTCAGTGACACTGCAGACCATAATAGGAACACTCTAACCATTACACCACACTGGCCACATTAAGGTCATTGTGGGAGAACCTATTCCTGTCAGTTGCCAACTCTGTGAGATATGTCATCATTGGTGGGGTGGAATTTTCATAGGGTTCTTTCACTTCTCTGGAATGCCTTCCCCGGGGAGCTTCATCCAAAATGCTAGAGTGCAGAAAGGCATATTGTACCTATGTCCATTACCATTAGCTCGGCCTTTTATGGTTGAGTCTGGTGCCTCAATGGTAGATCGGACCCCTCTCTAAGGTTATCTGGCAGCAGCTGTTTCTTCCTCCCCGAGATATTGTTGGGTTGTAGCACCACCGCTGCTCGGCTTGGGGACTTTGTGTTTTAGATGGATTTTATTGTATTAGGGGTTTTAATGGGGTTTTATTGTCTGTGACCCACCACAGGCCTTAGGGGAGTCGCGGGATATAAATCTAATAAATAAATAATCACAGAACATACAGTGCTTAGTACAATTTGCACTGCTGGCTTCTATTCATATTCCCAAGAAATGATACAGCTGCCTTCTCCTGTGAAGCCTCTGTATTTCCAGGTTAATCTATAAACCACTTTTTAAAATTTCATGAAGCTTATCAAAAGCAGTGAGAAGATCAGTAACAGTGGACAGACTTCCACAAAATATGGATTTGGGGGGAAATGTTGGATGTGTTGTACAGAAAATTCTCAGTCTGCAATGGTCAATACCCGTTTCAAGCTGGTTGTATATCCTAGAGCATGCCCCAGAATTCTTTGCCTAATCTGTGGTTTCTGTAGCAACACCCATAAGGTTTCCTCAGTGAATAAGGGGATGTGGAAAAGGTTCTCTGAAGGTAGACATTTTGAAATGAGAAGGTATTGTCAACTTGCAATGGAGTCATGGTGATCCCACCAAGGGGTGTTCCAGGTGCATTACATTCCTCCACAAACCAAACTCAGGCTTCCTAGGCAACTCATATCTAAGTACTTACTTTGGCTGCCCCTGCTTAGCTCCTAAGCTCTGATGAGCCTGGGCTAAACTGGGCTAGTGCCCTAAAACACTGTGCCAGAAGTGCCATGGGGATCTCTTCAAATCATTTCAGGCATTGTAAGAAGCATCAACAAGTGTCATATATCTGTTTCTCACGCTTCTACTGTAACTTCCACAAAGGAAACTCACATTTCCTTTATGTGGATAGGCATGTGTCCAGATAAATAATCACCCAGTGGGGAAAGTGTTCATTTTCCCCAAACCTAACATCAGGAGCACAATTTGGCTGCCGAAATAGGCTACCTGAACTGAAGGTTCCTTCAATTTATCCTTTGTTCCAGTGGCTTCCTTGATCAGACATGTCCTTTTATGTGTATTGGCCTGTGACTGTGGATGCTCAAAATGATGGAGCAATCAAATTTGATCAGTTTAGAGCTTATGCAGCCTAGTAGCTGACAATCTGTCCTATGAAGTCTCTGATTCAATTCTCAACTTTGTCATGAACTGAAGAAGAAGAAGAAGAAGAAGAAGAAGAAGAAGAAGAAGAAGAAGAAGAAGAAGAAGAAGAAGAAGACCACCACTACCACCACCGCCACCACCTGGCTCTCCAGGTCTCAGTCCCAGTTGGTCACCTGCAATATGGGAATAATCATACTGACCTGCCTTACAGAACTGTTGTAAGGAATATGTAGGTAATATGCCTGTAGAACTGAAACAGTTCCACAGGGCCTGCAAAAGGGAGCTCATCCGCCAGGCATTTGGTTGAGGTCAACCAAAACTAAACAGCACCCACTGCCCCCCTCCCCACCAAAATCCATGCAACAGACCTGACCAGCCATGGGCCTGTTAGATTGTTCACTGGTAGAATGTTATTCTCTGTGTATTGTTATTACCATTGTCACCTTTATTTTCTATATTCAGTCAGTTTAATGTATTGTTCTGTTACGTTCTGCCCTGAGCCTTCGGGGAGGGTGGTATACAAATGTAATAAAATTAATTAAATTAAAAAAGGGAAGGTGTACAGATAAGCAGGCAGAAAAACAGATACACATAAACATGCATGAAGCAATTGCATCAGACCCTTGGTCCATCAAGGTATGTATTGTGTACTCAGGCTGGCAGTGGCTCTTCAGGTCTCAGGCAGTGGTCTTTCACATCACCTACTGACAGATAATTTAACTTGAGATGCTAGGATTCGAACCTTGGATCTTATGCATGCTACGCAGGTGCTCTGTCATTGAGTCACAGCCCCTCCTCAATTAACTATATAAGCATCATCAGTACACTGAAATCTCTGAACACTCAGTGCCATCTTCCTTAGGGCATATATGCACTACGGATGTAAAGGTGTTTATCATTTATTCCTTGTTCTGATAGAAGAAGAAAGAACGGATAACCTGTACAAGGCACTTTTCTGTCTCCCTTGTCAAACTACAATTCCCAAGGTTCTCTGAGAGGAGCCATGACAGTTAAAGTGATAGACACCTGACAAAGGGTTATAGCTTAACTATGCTCCTTGCCTAGTAGTTTTGGGTGTCGTCAGATGTTGCAGATGTTTAACAGGCATTAAGCAATGATAGTTATTGAAATAAAATGATTGGCTCATAACCTTCCTTTGTCAGCAGTCGTGGCATCAAAGTTCTCTGCCATCCCACAGTTGAGCTAATAATAAAAACTCAAGAAACCCTCGGAGAAGTGATAACACAGAGCATGCACACATAAAAGAGCTGCAAACAGGAGGAGAGACAGATAGCACTTTCATTTTTCATTTGACAAGAATAGATTAATTATGATGGTGCATAGCTGTGATAACTAGAGGGAAATCTGGATTGCTTGTTCTCTGTGGTCAGCATTGATTTACCCTCACTGGATCCAAGAGGCTACGCTTGCACCAAGAGGCTATTTAAGCAGCAATTTCAGTTTCCTACAGTTTAGAGGCAATAAATGGATTTTTGCTTTCTCTGGACGCATTTCTCTGAACAAATTCAGGGAGAAGGTGACTGGTGATTATACTCCAGGACATGTGAAATAATACTTAGGATAACAAAATGTCACAAGTGTATATGTAGGGACATGAAAACTGCAGCATCTTTTTTTTAAAATCTCTGCCCTGCATTTTTTTCCCTTAGGGATTACTCTTAAGCAGGTCTACTCAGTTGTAAATTGTTCAATGGGGATTATTTGCAGGTGTCTTTAGGATTGTAGACATGATCTCCTTTGATTATATGCCCTCATTTAATGTACCTGCCTCCCCCCCATCTCTTTACAGATGGAGGATTGTAATTGTTGAGTAAGGCTAGGTCCAAAGTCTGGTTGCATAATGTAATTCCTTTTGAATCCGTGTTTGGGCTGTCATGGTGCCTTGAGACAGTTTGCTTTCAGTCTAATCATCTCGGAGGTTTTGTGAGCAATTGGATAAGACTAGAGATGGCCACAAACTGGCTGCCAAAATAAAGTTCATCACAAATTTTGGCCTGCTTGGGATTTGCGAACCGAGATGAATTACCTCGAATTTTGATGCAATTCGTGGTGGATGGTTCATGACATCCTGAAGACATCTCCTCTGGCTCCCTGCCACTCAGCTATTTGGTTTAAATGGCTCAGATTTAATTTCCCTTGAACCTGAAAAACGTGTCATGAGAAGGAAGGCAAAGAGAACTGGGAACACGGAGAAACTTACTTGTCTTGCAAACACACTGGCAGGTGTCCGAGGGCTCAACAAAGAAATATTTCCAGCTCTAAATGCCTTATTGTGCTGCTGTTTGCCAGTCCTAAATTTAATTGGGGCAAACAACCAAAAAAAAGAGGAAAACAAATCTGTAATTAATCAGCTAATGTGACTTTCTCTTAGTGGCACAGAAGAGACATAACAGAAATTTAAATGCAATGGCCATCAGGTACAAGTAACTCAATAAGAGCATCATCTAAAAGCCAGGTTTTTGGGTATTTTTTAAAATGTTGTTGGCAGAGATCTTATTTTCAAACCTAATAATGATGTTTGCATTTTAACCACCATGGAAGGCTCAACAGCCCAGGTGTTGCCAATTTTTCTTCCTCTGCAAGCCTAGGCAGGCAGCTGAAACCTCTGCCCAATGTTTTCAGACTTTCTCCTGTTCCTAGGAGCTCTCTCTTCAGGATAAAACAATGCCCTAGCTTTTTGATTCCATTCAGAATCTTTGTAAGCTCTGGGGCGGGGGGTCTATAAATAGAGGTTTGCTTCGTTGTATCATATATACGCATGACCTGGACTTGATGCCTTAATTTTTTGTACACTCTCCTCCAGTGGTTCATTGGAGTCTTCACACTTCTTTGAGCATACTTCCTCCCTGCTTGCCTTCAGAACCAACAAACAGAATGACCATAGACAACAATTAGAACAAAGTGGTTTCTCTTCACCATCAAACTATTTTGTTCTTTAAAGAAGCCCAGTGCTACACTTCTTTTGAACAGTTCCACAGGGCCTGCAAAAGGGAGCTCCTCTGCCAGGCATTTGGTTAAGGTCGACCAGAACGACCACTTCCAATCGCACCCCCCCCCCCAAGCCTCCATCCTACAACCATCACTGCAGACTCCCCACTGGGCCATCAGTAAGTGTTTACTTATTGTTCTCCCCAATGTTATATTGTTATTATTGTTGTTATTGTATCATTATAAACTGAATTATTTGTACTGTTCCTGTTTGATGTAAACCGTCCTGAGCCTTCAGGGAGGGTGGTAGGTAGGTAGGTAGGTAGGTAGGTAGGTAGGTAGGTAGGTAGGTAGGTAGGCAGATAGATAGGTAGGCAGGCAGGCAGGCAGGCAGGCAGACAGGCAGACATTCTAACTCCACCAACATTTTCAACCAGGCTAGCCCCCAAATGGATTGATGTTTCAAATATATCATCACAGAATACAATTCAAATAATGGTGACAATCACAGAGAGTAGCAGAGATTTGCTTTTGGAAGAAGAGAGGAGAGGTGTGCCTTCTTCACTAGCTGAAATTGTATTGGAAACAGGAAGCAAGATGATTAAAAGACCTTGCCTTTGTTCCAAACCCAAACGGTTCAGTTCTAATCCTGCTGATCCAGCTGCTGCAGTTCCTGCTCCTCTTGTTACGCCCACCAGATGTTGAGAGGAGCCAGAGCAGGGGTTTCCCTGGGCTAAGGCAGCTCTGGCTCCATGGTCCCTGTTCTTTTTTTTCTCTTGGGATCAAAAGGCTGGCCATCTTTCTTTTTGCAAGTCTCCTTGGCCTTCAACAGCTGTATGAAAGGTGCACTTTCAAGTTGTGTTATTCTCCTTAAGTGGTAAAAAGCTGGCCCTGATGCATATTTGCTACATCTAAAATCACAGGAATAGGCATCATAGAGCCCCCATCAGTTCGCTTTGGATGATCGGTTCACTTCTTCATTGACCCTCTTGTGGCTGCTCAGCAGGTAGCTTTATTCCTTAGACCAGGGGTAGTCAGCCTGTGGTCCTCCAGATGTCCATGGACTACAATTCCCATGAGCCCCTGCCAGCAGGGGCTCATGGGAATTGTAGTCCATGGACATCTGGAGGACCACAGGTTGACTACCCCTGCCTTAGACCATGCAGTACAGCACCATCTGTTTTCTATGTATGGACATTCTCAGATGGCCCATCCCATTTCTACTTAGCAGGCAATTATTTAAATGATTGGTCACAAATCACATAAATTAGCCATAAATAACAGCTGGGTTTTCATAAAATCCTACTCTTTGTTTGTTCATCTTAGACCCTATCTGCAGTGTCACTGGGGATGCACCGCAGGTCTTCCCAGCTGTTTGGCATGAACCCAATGGAAAGGGGTGATGCGGTTAATATGACTGTCAGACACATTTGCTGTGAAATTAGCAGCATTACTACACAGGAGGAGGGAACTTCTTAACTCTAATATTGGTAATTCCTGTTCTAGGGAATCACATCTGTTAAAAATAGCTCACTCCTCCTTCAATTTCTTCCAGAGGATACACTCCTGTAAAACCTGGGGCTCTTAAAACTGCCACCATCAAAAGTATGCATAGCTTCTGCATATATACGTACATTTCAGGTGGGTTCAAATATTGCTTCATTCCCTCCTGACTGCAGCAAGGAAGTCATATTCTTGATTTATTGGCTGCTTAGCAGACCTTACATTCATTTTTCCCTTGTCACATTCACCCAAATCATTGCAGTGGCATGCGTGCGCACAATCCTGTTTATGGAGGATGCCGTCACATTTCTTGTTGTCAGTTATGTTCACATTTGATTAATTGCTTCAGTTTCCTGTTTCCACAGGGAGGAAACCACCACAAAAGGTCTAGTCGGAAACGGCACATAGGCATGCAGGTTTGTTTGGGGCTTAGATGGAGCCAGTGGTCTTTATATGGGAAGTAAGGAAGCTGTGTGAGGGGCAGTCTAAGGATGTATGCAGTTTAATTCAAGTAGGAAACCAAGTACTACCAGTTGGCCACTGCATGAAACAGAATGCTGGACTAGATGGACGGCTGATCTGATCCTTAGTGAGTCAGATTTCCCCAGACTGCTTAGATTCGTTCTGTCTAGAGTTGCCACCTCTTTTTCTGGTCCTGCTCCTATGCCTTTAACAGCAGCTTAAGGTGAGAAATGAAGGCTGTTTCTACAGGGCAAAGATTCTTTGTTTTGCTTGCATCACTGCTGAAAATATAGAGGCATGGGAATTGGCAACAATGGTGTTTCCGTGCAAGTATTTTCTGCAGGTTTTCTTCCTTGCATTTCCCGCACACACATACACACACTGTGCCACTGGAAGGCTTTTTGGGTTTGTTTGTTTTTTTTATTGGTCATTGCTATAGCATTACAGCACTATAGCAATTACTATACAGTGCTGTAGCAATAGAAAGAAAGAAATCCCTCAAGAAGCCCTCTGGCAGTGCTGGAAGGAAACTCGTGGCCACAGAGAACTGATGACAGGAGATGGCATGGAAAGATGTGCATTTTTACTTTTTTTTTCAGGGCAAGAAAACGTACTCCTTCTTGTCCAGGTGTTCACCCTTGGACAATGATCTTTCCAAAATGATTGGAGGAAAGCTGGCTTGGGAAAGAGCATCCGGAGGACAGGGAAAGGGTTATTAGAGCTCAATTAGGACATGATGCTATTTGGAAAGCCATTTCCCCTTTAAACAAAAAAACAAGCACTGCAATTTGGAAACCAAAGTGGAAGGAAACCTCCTTGGGAATACAGCTGAAAATGAAGCATTCCCTATGTTTTCTTTCCATGGAAGGAAAAATTTCACCTGCTCAATGGGTGGATGTCAGGCTCTCATCAAAAGCACAGGAGCAGGGATATTTGTCAGAGGCAGCAACCTTTGGTCTGTTGTTTGTGCACCTGGCACTCAAATGGAAAGGAGAAGGAACAGGCTGTGCCCTGCCTGAGATGCTGGCACTGAGCCCTCATTAGTTGGCAATAGTAGGAAGGTCACAAGAAGTTGACACAAACACTTAATAGGTTAAATCCATGTGCCAGTGTTGCTGTGAGGAGCCCTTCGCTGTTAGCTATTTGGGGAGTGATGAGATTTCTGTAAAGCTGCTCCAGGCCCTGCTGCCTATCATGTTGAGCTTTGCCCAAGGAAACTGGCTCAAGGGCTGCCCCAGTCAATAGCCTCAAGCAAAAGAGGGGAAATACCTTAAGATGGCTTCTGAAATGTAAATCCTACATGTTTCAAGTCCTACAGACGCCTCCTAAGAAAATATTCAACTGTGTTTAAGAGCAAGAGACAGACTCCCTGTCATTTCTGAAATGTGTATTGTGTTTTCATGCCAGGACAAGAGAAGCAAATCAGGGAGAAGATACTGACTCATTCATTTATTCATTTATTTATTTATTATATTTATATACCACCCTCCCTGAAGGCTCAGAGCACTTCACATAAAACAGAAACAATACAGATAACTTAGATTAACAATAATAACGACAAACAACATAGAACAGTAGAAAAACATTCAATTAACTCATACTGATAGTCCAGTGGGTTGGGTGGAATTGTAGTGGGTGCCATAGGAGGAGCTCTCTTTTGCAGGCCCTGCGGAATTGTTCAAGTTACATCAGGGCCTGACCTCCTGATGGGAGCGCGTTCCCCCAGATGGGGGCCAGGATGGAGAAAGCTTTGGCCCTGGTTGAAGTTAAATGAGTTTCCCTGGGGTCAGGGATCACCAGAAAGTTGGAAATGCTGGAGCATCTCAGTTTACCTATCTGGGACTGGAATGAGTCCATGCACCCATCCCATGTAAACAAGTTTTTAAAAAGAAAAGCTTTCCTTGTATTGACAGTATGCATACATGAAGGACAGATGCAACCTGTATTTGTAAATGCATTTTCATTGCATGTTCTGTGCCTCCTCTGGAGAGCCAGCTTGGTGTAGTGGTTAGAAGTGGCAGCCTCTAACCTGGAGAACCAGGTTCAATTCCCCACTCCTCCACAAGCAGCCAGCTGGGTGACCTCAGGCCAATTACAATTATCTCAGAACTCTCTCAGCCCCACCTACCTCACAAGCAGTCTGTTGTGGAGAGAGGAAGGCTCCTTCAGAAAGCAAAAAACGGGATACAAAAAATAGCTCATCTTCTTCCTCTGACATGAATTTTGAATCCTCCATCCCCCTTTTTCGCCCATAGAATATGTGTTTCATATACTCATAAAAATTGGCAAAGTCTGCCAATCTCATTGGTTTCACTAGGGACAATTGGTGAAAGAAATGGTGAGCAGGCAGGTACTCAGGTACTACAGAAACGGAGGAGTTACACACTACCAAACTGGCACCAACCACGTCCTGGTAAAAAAGCACCTGGGTCTAGTCAGGGCAGAATAGGCCCGCATTTGCAGGAAGCCAAGAGAGGAATGGTTTATCCCGCATCAGCTGGAGGAGGTGCAGTGATGTGAAAAATAAAATTAAACCTGTGATAGTTGGGAATACACATGAATGGAAGTGGAGGAAGATTAACCAAGGGCAATTAAGGCATTTTAAATATGTGCATGATTTTGGCTGTAATATACATGTTGAAACTCCTGACAAGTAGTATTTTTGGAAACCAAAAATCATAGTTTGCTGTGCCTGGTTCAAAGAACTAAAGAGAAATCCAAGGAATATGATATTTGGGGATTTCCCTTTTGAGATTCCTAGGGGGAAAGAACTTTGTAAAGCCTTCCTTATGACCATTTCCATACTGGGAACTTCAGTGCTCCAGCTCCTGTGCAGGAGCACAAATCCAAGGTAGACAAGGTGCACCAGGCTAAATGCTCCCCCATGGAGGAACATGAAGAGATGGGGCCACCTGCCCTGGCTCAAACTCTATCCTGCAACCAGGTGCAATGCCTCCGGTGCAGAAATACAGATTCACCATAAACACAGGCTATTGCCTTGCTATCCAGCTCCAGTTCCCAATTATATTCCCAGTACCCATGTTGGGGGGGGGGGAGTTCCTCAGCAGAAAACACCACTCTGGCTCACTCATAGACATGTGAAACGTCACTAACAATCTCTTGTCACATGAGATCATTTTTCATACAAATTTTTTTAAAAGAAAATGCAAGGCAGAGGTTCCAGTAAAACAATGAGGTATGCCAAACGACATCTTGTATTCATGGAAATATAATGTTCTCAACATAAAACCCAGTCATGATGATGAATTAAGCTGCCGTTTAAGATTTCATAGCTACACCACTGCCAGTTTATGACTTCTAGAAACACTTTCTCCTAAGTGTATCTCGGGGAGTTTTTAATAGGCAGCGCGATGGAATTTATCAAATTAAATTTTAATGCCATGATTTCTGCAATGTGTATGTTGTTGGCAGATTGTTATTTTTCCTGTAGAAAAACAGTTTTCCATATCAGATATTTTATTCAGAGTGCAAGGGAAAATGTGGCCCCTATGCAATACAGAGAAAGCCTAGAAAACACTCTAGGAACTCTTATGGAAATGCAGATGCAAACATGTAATTGCATGCCTCGGATTCTGCTGTTTGAACGTCTTGACCCTTGGGTGCCACTCTTTAAGGCTGAAACCATACCTGATAAAGAGTAAGTCCCATTGAACTGAATGAGACCGACTTTGGAGTAGTGGTGCTCACAAAATCCCCTACCTCTGACTCTGAGCATCTTAACTATGATCCTTTTAACCATAAGCAGAATACACTGAAATGTACTCATCTGGGGGGGGGGGGGGAGAGGTTCCCCACTTTCCTCATTTTGTCATCTCTGAAGCAGCAGACCAAAGTTTCTGTCCAGGGGCACCTTTAAGACCAACCAAGTTTTATTCAAGAGATAATCTTTGTGTGCAAGCACACTTCTTCAGATATAATGAAACAGAATTTCCTCAACCATACCTATTGGTGGGGGAGGTTGCTAATTGCCAGGAAGGTTTGGCTAGAGTTCAGATGCTTAATTCACTGGCCAATTCTAGCTGAGATAAGATTGAGGCAGTTATCAGAATCTTGCAAATGGCTGTTTATCAGCATCCAAGTACAAGGGCCTTTTCGCACGGGGATCTTTGTTGCAAATTGTTTGCAGAATGAAAAATCGCCATTTAAAATAGTGGAATTCGTCGTTATGCATACCTGCCTTTGTAGTGGAATCAGTTGCGTTTTTTAGCGTTTCCCACAGGCTTCCGGTCTCGGCAGAAATCGCTAGAAAGGAAGCGCTATTGCCAAGCTCGTCCCGCCCCTGGCCGTCAAGCAGCCAATGGGCAGCCGTTAGCATGCTCCCAAACAGCCCCTTTCCCTTTAAGAAAGGTTTTTTAAAAAAAAAAACAGACCCATAGCAACGAATCTAGGTAGATTCGTTGCTACGGAGAGACCCATCCAGCTGCCTAATGTGAGCTGTCGTTTGATTGTATGATCGTTTGCACGCTGCCTCGAGTGATAAAAAAAAATTCCCCCCCCCTTCTCACGGGCCTGATTTTCGGCTGAATTTATGTGTAAAAAATAAAGGGACTTTATTTCAGCAAACGGGCTTTTAAGTGGTTTGTGCTTAGTGACTAAAGGTGAAGGACTGAAGCCAGGGAAGCCTCTAAACAGAAAGAGGCTCGCCGGTGCGTTTATCCCCGCTAGCTCGGAGAAAAAAAAATGGCGATCGCTTCGCCAGAAGTTTGGAGGAGAGAGCCAGGGGGAGGGACTTTGAAGAACCAGCAACAATGGTAACGCACAGGTCGTTAGCGCTACTGTTGCAGATTGGTTGCAGGAGTGTATCGCTATCCGGAGGGTGAATCCACTTTTCTGGATTCCCCTGAAAGCGCCACAACAAAGCGCTTTTTGCGGGTCGGTTTCAGGATTGTTGCAGATTGTCTACGACGTCGTGGGTTATGGCAAATTAGTAGCGTTTCCAATTAGCAACCATTGTGCTATTTTGAAGCCGTGCGAAATGGCCCCAAGAGTTCACCTACAGAAGGTTTGAGTTCGGTGGTAGCCCCAAGGTCAAAAACCTTATATCTGAAGACGTGTGTTTGCACACAAAAGCTTATACCTTGAATAAAACTTGGTTGCTCTTAAAAGTGCCACTGGACTCCAGTTTTGTTCTGCTGCTTCACACCAACACCCACCTATCAAACTGCTGTTTAGCATACGGTTGCTTGCATATTTACGTACATATCTCTCAGTGTGGTGCCAGAATGTCAAGAAGCCCCCAGGCTAATTCTAAAGGGTGATGTTTCATGTTTGCTATCTCGTCCATCCTAAACAAGCCTGCACTCAGACACACAGCTTGGGGAATAGTGTGAGACGGCAATATTAATTCAGCCAAATGCTTGTAAAATGTCACATCAAAGTCAAATGGATGTTTTTTTTAGTGAAATGCCCAAATGTGTTTTCGAAAGAGAAAGGCTAAATTCATATGGCCATATGTTTTCTATAGGCTTCTATTTGATTGGCTGGCTAACACCACTGAGAGGGGTGCAGTTTTTTCATTATTTGCAGAAACCAGCCAGATTTTCTTAAGAGTCAGCATTGGAGGAAGGAACAAACAAACCCCACGAGGAGGAGGAGGAGGAGGAGGAGGAGGAGGAGGAGGAGGAGGAGGAAGAAGAAGAAGAAGAAGAAGAAGAAGAAGAAGAAGAAGAAGAAGAAGAAGAAGAAGAAGAAGAAGAAGAAGAAGAAGAAGAAGAGTTGGTTCTCAAAGCAGCTTACAGTCGCCTTCCCTTTCCTCTCCCCACAACAGAGACCTTGTGAGGTGAGTGAGGGTGAGAGAGCAGCCCAGTGTGGCCATCGCCATGCAGAATAGGTATTAATCACACTTCTAAATGTCCAGCCTTGTTCCTGACTGGCACCCACTTTGTCTTATTTTATGTCTTGCACCTATGAATTTTTGGGAGTGCTGTATGGGGAAGTATTTCTACCTCTATGAACTATAAACTGGCCCTCTGCGAAAGGAGGGATGAGACTGCTAACAATCCAGCTGGCTGTTGTGTGAAGCAGGATGCTATGCTAAAGAGAGCTTTACAGTGCAATTCTGTGCATGCTTACTCAAAAGTAATACCATTTTATTTCATGGGCTGTACTCGCAGGAATGTGTTCCTGGGTTTGCAGGCTGCATCTGATCTGACAAGGCTCTGGTTACATTTGGGGATTACCATCCCATCCACTGAACCTCTTTAGCAAGTAAAGGAAGACAACTGGAATGGTTGGTCTGGCACAGATGAAACTTCAGCCTTTATGCTGATATTTGATGACTAACTTTTGTTTGTCGCTTCTGTCTGTCAGATGGAAAGAGAGAAATTACAGCGCTGTCTCCTTGTCCAAAGATTCTTTTCATATCACGCGTTCCTAAAAGTGCAGTTGAAGTTTTAGATCATCAATGGAGATGTGAAACATGAATGCAAGCTTTTCAAATCTCATCCAATTCACATCAGTTAATGCTTCACCCTTCTCTTCCCTCTCTATTGAGTGATATTTGCATAAAAGTTTTGCACTATCTCCCCCCACCAAAAAGAAAAAACAACCAACAGAGAGAAAAACAATTTCCTCCTATTTAAAACCTAATTGCAGTGGAGCAGCTGAAAGAAGAGATTGGCATAATGTTTTTCTGCATCAAGAGAGGCATTTTCTCTATTCAGTCAGGAATGTAAAATAAGCATTTGCTAAGCAGATCGATGGCACAAATCTCCATGAACTACAGATGTAAGGTATAAGGCAGGCTTTCTCAACCAGGGTTTCATGAAACCCTGGGGTTTCTTGAAGGCCCTGGAAGGGTTTCTTAAATAGGTGGGAGTTAATTAATTTTATATATATATTTAAAATTTGTTAAACGTTTATTGTGATATGACAATATATGGTCATCCGCCCCTCCTCGTCCAGAAATGGCCAATATTGGGCCTGGAGGAGTTTGGAAGGGGAGGCATCCCAGGGTGGGAGCATACACAGCTATGTTTCCCAACCATATTCGGCATGAAAGCAACACTTCAGGGGTTCCTCGAACCCTGAAGAATGTTTCAGGCGTTTCTCAATGGCTAAAAAAGTGGAGAAAGGCTGGCATAAGGTTATGCACATACATAAATGCCTCCAAGTTGCAACCAACTTATGGTGACCCCAGCAAGGACTTCCAAGCAAGTGAGAACAGCGGTGGTTTGCTATTGCATTCCTCTGCAGAATCTTCCTTGGTGGTCTCCCATCAAAGTACCAACCAAAAGACCTCCTCTTCTAGCAAGGCAATTATTGCCCTTCTCTAAATCTCTCTCTCCTTTCTCCATGGTTTTCTTAGTTAGTTCTTCTGCGTGTTTCAGAATGTGTATGCATTTTTGGTTATTTTCATTTTCTTCTTAATAAAAAAGCTTTCCAGTTGAGCATCTGCCTGGTTTATTTCTTAAGGAAAATCCTGGGCAGAAAATTCCAGTTACCTGCCTTTTGCTCTGTCTCATTTGCTCTTTCCCCCAACTATTTAGGAGGCTGCCTGTTTGAGTAGTTGTAGACGCCTAAGTTAGGGCAATATAAACCTTGATAAGAAAATACAAAGCTAATCCATTCATATCCTAGATAGCCAGTGGTGCAAAATAGCATGCCACAGTTGCCAATGGCAACAAACACTGGGTTTGACTGAACTGCCAAAGACAGCAAGAAGCAATCTTCTGCTTGTCCCACGTGTGCTACGGCACACTAAGTTTCTACAAGAATTCTCCTGATGTGTCTCCACATCATGTCTTCACGTGACTTGCTTCCTTCAGTCCATGCTCCTTTGAAGGCGGGCAATGTTCCCACATCTCTCCACTGAGTGAGATGGCATCATTTAATCATTCTTGACAAAGAAGCGGAATGATGTGACTTTAGAAGATGCTCCCAACTGCTTCACTGCACAAGACATTACTCTGCATGTCCTTCCTTCCAGGCAAGGTGTGTGCGCAAAATGCAGAAGCAGGAGGTGGGCTTCTCTAGAAAATCCCTCCAAATACTTTGGGCCGCTACTAAGAATAGCATGACCCTGCCATGGTGGAATGAACCCGATGACGCGTTGGCAGGAAGGGCAATGGTTTTTGAGTTGGTCTTCACTGGCAAGCGATTCAGTAGAGGGGGAAATGCTCCTTGTAGTCCATCCTGTTACAAAGAACTCTCTGTGCGATGCCTCCTGGCTTTGACTCCGACAGGAACTCTCTTTATCAGTGGTCCCCAACCCCCGGTCCGGAGACCGGTACCGGGCCGTGGATCAGTCAGTACTGGGTCGCAGCTCCTCCTCGTTCTCCTCACCAGCTGCTGCCTCGGGGGCTGCCCTGCCACTCTGCCACCAGCTCACCTTTGGTGCTCTCTAGCGGCCGCCATGGCTGGGGCTCCCCCTCAGTGTGGCACTGCACAGCTGCTGTTGGCAATGGGAAGTTAGGTACGCCAGTGGGAAAGCAAGTGGAGCAGGGGCTTAGGAGGCAGTGGTGATGTCCCTTGGCAAAAGACTACCCCCCCCACACACACACCGGGCCTCAGTAAAATTGTCAAGCGTTGACCGGGCCCCAGTGATAAAAAGGTTGGGGACCACTGCTCTTTACCACAGAGTTAGTGAGATAGGAACACTGACCATTCACCTTTCTTATGTCACTGACCCATTTCTAGAGGGCTACATTCCTCTCTCTCTCTCTCTCTCTCTCTCTCTTCTCCCCCATCCTTCAAGCCTGCAACATAGTGGGAGCAGAGCGGTCTCCGGTATCTCTTCCCATCCAGCTATTTAGATTAGAATAGGAATCTCCTGCTTACCTTTTTATGTGTAGCATTAAGTATACTAATAAATAGTTCTTATATTAGTTAAGTAGAACCTTGGATGATGTGTTTTTTCTTTGTTTGCTGTTTTCTTTTCTAACTGGAGCCAGCTGGGAATTGATAGCACTGAGTTATTAGTTGCAAATGAGGTTAATGAATTCGGGATGGTTGGCTTGGGGTTTTTTTTTTTAATATTATTTATTATTTGAATGGACTTCACTGCTGGTGATCTTGGGGGAACTCCTATGCTTTTCAGCACCAAGGCAATATTTGAGGACCGAGCTTAGGAATGAAGGGCTCAAATGGCTAGTTTTATGTGCAGGTTTTATTGACTTTTTCCTTTTTATATGGTAGTATAACTGAATAAAAGACTGTGTTTCATAGAGCAGTAATCTGAGTGACTGGGATGGGGGTGAATCAAGGAGGGAAATTCTATGTAAACATTGTAGCCCACCCCTTCACTTTCTGTAGGAGGTGAACATTCACTTCCAGTGCATCAGTGGCCCTTCCACTAGGCAGGGATAAGTGACTGACAGGTTTGGGGATACCTTTAAGAAGGACAGAAAATTATCATTTCCAGTGTAATTATAAGCATAATCACATCTGAATAAATCCATTGAAACCAATGGCCACAGAACAGTATAACATGTTTGGGACTATTATTAAATCATTTTTACCATTCAGTGCATGGCTTAAGGATTTTCTGCCTTGGGTCTTATAATACCCCGAGCCACCCCTGATCAGTTACCCAAATAGTTCCTGCGTCCAAATTCAGTGCATCTCTCAGGTGTAAATACATTATCAAGGCTCAGTTCCACAGGGCCTGTACCATAGAACTCTTCCGCCAAGCCTTTGGCTAGGGCCAGTGATCCTATAACATCTAACGCCCCCCGCCCCAATAACCTCCCCCCCCCCACACACACACAAACACACACAGAACTTCTAATCTGGAAAGATCTAGAGACCATGTCAGGAACAACGATGACAACTGAGGCTGCTGTTAAATACAGATGCTGGTTTAATGTTTTTAATATATAATTAATTTTAACTTAAAATTGTATTGTTTTTATTATGTGCACCACCATGAACTGGCTTGCCAGGAGGGCAGTATAGAAGCGGAATGAATAAACAAACAAACAAACAAATAAATGTATCCCACTCTTCCTTCAAGGAGTTCAGTATGGTGTATGGCTCTCTGTTCCCCCATTTTATTCCCGTGTGATTTAGATTAGGCTAAGAAACCATGAGGAGCCTCTTGTGGCGCAGAGTGGTAAGCAGCAGAAATGTTGTATGAAGCTGTCTGTCCATGAGGTTGGGAGTTCGATCCCAGCAGCCGGCTCAAGGTTGACTCAGCCTTCCATCCGAGGTCAGTAAAATGAGTACCCAGCTTGCTTGGGGGGGGGGGGGGTAAAATGGTAATGACTGGGGCAGGCACTGGCAAGGCCACCCTGTATTGAGTCTGCCATGAAAACGCTGGAGGGCGTCACCCCAAGGGTCAGACATGACTCGGTGCTTGCACAGGGGATACCTTTACCCTTACCCTAAGAAACCATGAATGACTCAAGGTCACCCAGTGAACCACATGATGTTTATTATTTGTCATAAGGCATGTGTGTTATATACCCAGGAGATCTTAAAATTGCAAGCCAAGAGAGATGTTTGGAGGTAGTTTGCCAATGCCTGCCCCTGCGTCATGGCCCTGGTATTCCTAGGAGGTCACCCTTCAAAGTGGAATGTGGATTTGATCATGCCTCTCCTAGGTCCTTGACTGACATGCTAACCATTACACTGGCTCTCTTGCTGCACTGTCATCTTTGGGAGAATGAAAGCGTAATGGAGCCTACTGGATACACCTCCAAAACTATCAGTACATCTATGCTCAATCTGGAGAAGCCAGGAATCTGTTTCTGTTCGAAGATTAGAGAGCATCATCACATTTCCCATCACACAAATCAGCACAGACATGGGAACTGACCCTGAGATAGCACGGGATGCTGAGGGTTGAAACTCTTTGCTTTTCAGGCTCTCAACCACAGAAAGATCTGTAGAAGCCTCAGTGAAGGTCTGCTGAAGGTCAACAGAGCGGTGTGATTGGATTTGCATAAGATGAACGAGTGCGCGGATGAGAGCTATTTCGCTCGCAAGGGTGAACGGTTAGAAGGTGGCATGTCAGAGACATTCAGGATGATCAAAGGTTTGCTGCAAAATAGATTGATTCTTCCTTTTTCCCCTTGTCCCGCAACATTACATGAACAAGCAGCCGCTTTCCAAATTGAAAGGCCAGCAGGTTGTAAACCAATAACACAAGAAATAATTCTTTGTGTGGCACAGCATTAACCTATAGAATTCATTGCCCTGAGAGGTCAGTCCAGCAAACACTCAAACTAGATTTTAAAATAAGCTGGCTAATTTTATCTGTTTGCTAATAACTTCTTCTTTTTTTTTTTTTTTTTTACTATGAAGGCAATAAGAATAATGAGGGAAATAAAATTTCAGGTCATAAACTGATTGCCTTCAGTGTTAAGGAATTCATTGCCCTGCAGATGTCCTCCGTGCCTGTAGCCAGGCTCCTCTGGATACTTGGGAAAGCCTCCAACTCTCTCTCTCTAATGTCAGCGCCTTCAAATCCTTCCTTGAGCCTAATCTCCCACTGAAACCATTGGGAATTTGGCTGCTGAGTTCAATGGAGTCCAGATTCCACCCTAAGAGGATTAAAGCATTATCCCTTCAGCTCAGTAACAAGAAGAACTGATATTAGTTAATGCTTTCGTGGAACATCTCTGCTCTGCAAGTCAGAAATGAGTCCGTCTGTTACAGGAGCCTGGCAACTAAAGCTTTTTGAAACACCCAGTGCCTAGCTAATGCAAACATAACACAAAACCAGACTTTATTTTAACAATGGTTAGTTTGTGAAGCCAGTACACAATACGCAGATAACATTCCGATCTTGGTTTGCTTCAACCTTCTCCCTTTCCTCCATCTCTCCTGCACAGGCTCAGCTGATGTCATGGCCTATTGTTGTGGCAATGGCCAAACCAAGATGTCTGTTCTTGTAGCTCACAAGAAAATCAGTCTTTTCTTTGGTGCTGTTTTCCTGACCTGCAACAACCCCAGAGAACTGCATTTTGGCCTCCTGAGGAAACCCATGTAAATTCCAGAGGACATGTGAGTGGCCCACAAATAGTGCCTCCCTAGATTGTGTCAGGTTGGCAAAATGGCACAGGAAGGAAGGCCAAAGCTTCCATGTGCCATTGTCCATTGAAGTGGACACGGCATCCACCGGAACTGAGAAGAACCTGCCCCTTCCTGTCTGGATTCTTACACCTGATCCAGAATCTTGACTCAAACTTACTTATATGTACTCTATAATGTGTGAACTGGCCCTTCAGTGGAGTGGCTTGTGTTCAGATAATCACACTAAACATAAATAAATTAAGCCATGGCACTACTTGACACCTGACTGAGTTATTTTTATGTGCTAGCAAGTGAGACAGTCTTGATTATTTGCACTCTGAAACCATGCAAAGTCCTGCATGGCCCAGACTACTTTGATCTTGGAAGCTAAGCATTGTTGGTCCTTGCTAGTAGCTGGATGCAAGACCACCAGGGAAGTTCAAGGGTTGCTACTCAGAGACTGGGTATGACCAACCACCTTTGTTCACCTTTGTTCATCCTTAGTCTTGAAAAAGTTGGCTGCAAACAATTGCACTTTTGACCACTAATACATGAAGTGAGCAGGACGGAATACATGAAGTCAGCAGGACAGAAATCATGATATCTTAAGAGCTAAACAGGGTCAGCACGGTTAGTTTTGGGATGGAAGCCCACCAAAGAATACCAGGATTGCTACCCAGGGGTAGAAAATGGCAAATCATCTCTGAACATCTCTTGGCTTGAAAATCCTACAGGGTTACATGTTGCCTGGGACTTGACAGCCCTTTCCACAATTAATAGCAGCAAACATTTAACACTGGGATTCATATATCTTTAATTTTTGAAAGGAGGAATATCAGTAGGATTAGCTGAAGAAATTAATTCTAAACTATTAAATGTACAGGAAGCCAAATGTTAAGAGTTTGGCTTAGGCATGGGCAGTTTGGGTACTGAATGCTGATTTGGGTAGTCAACTGGGGAGGGATTTAAAGGGAGTGGGCGGAACACCTGTTTGGTGAACAGCTGCTTGGTGGTGCTCTCTTTCCTCCCTCTTCTCAGGCAGTGGAGACGCTGCTTCCCGGGAAGGGAGGGAGGGAACAGAAGCATGTGTACAAAATGCTCCCGAACCCAGAACTGGGATGGTTTGATAGCAACACATAGTGGAGGTTTGTACAACTCATTTTTATGGGGAACAGAAGCCACAAATAAGCTATTCATGTTACATAGGTAAAGAACCAAAGATTTCTACTGTCCTTACATTCAAAAGGGGGCTGCAGCCAGTCCTGAGTCATTGAAGTGTTACATTCATACACACATACATTTTTAGGCATCCTTTAAACCAGGGGTAGTCAAACTGTGGCCCTCCAGATGTCCATGGACTACAATTCCCATGAGCCCCTGCCAGCATTTGCAAGCATTTGCTGGCAGGGGCTCATGGGAATTGTAGTCCATGGACATCTGGAGGGCCGCAGCTTGACTACCCCTGCTTTAAACAATGCAGATGTACCCTTAAAATATTACTGTGCTATCTTAAGCAAAGTTTCATGCTTCAGTATCCACCCAAGTTGGATATAATGCCCAAATGTCCATGGACTACAATTCCCTTGACACTCATGCTGGCAGGGGCTCCTAGAAATTGTAGTCCATAAACATCTGGAAAGCCACAGTTTGGCACCTCTGATCTATGGAATGGAAGTTAAAGTGAAGAGATTCTCCACACAAAGAAAGCCCTGTTTTTTGGGTTGCAATTGTGGGTGAACCATATACAGCAGGGGTAGTCAACCTGTGGCCTTCCAGATGTTCATGGACTACAATTCCCATGAGCCCCTGCCAACAAATGCTGGCAGGGGCTCATGGGGATTGTAGTTCATGGACATCTGGAGGACCACAGGTTGACTAACTCTGATATACAGGCTCCACCTGGGCTACCACCTACTATTCAGTATCTTGTCCTAGCATTTATTAATTTATGTTGGTGTCTTTCTCTTCAATATATAAATCTAAGATTTGTTCTAATGCTATTATAATAACAGAAAGTACCGGAAACATTTCCGACTAGAGCACAGCATTTCCTCCTTGCTTATATGGGAATCCCTAATGAATTCCAATGGGCAAGTGGCTGTGAACAGAATTATATCCTGTCCCATTCACCAAAGCCTATACAGGTCAGGTGTACAAATTATCTTTCCATCTACAAATGCATTTACATGAGCCAGTGAGTTGTGATGGGGTTCTCGAAAATGTGCTTAACCCAGCCTGGATATTAGCTAGCCATTCAAATTGTGCTTATCAGAAATCTATTACGTTGATTACCATTTTTATTTTCAGAGCAGCGAAGGTGATTTTCTTCCCAGCTAGCATACTATCTACTTTTATAGAATAAATTGCTATAAATTAAGTTAGGAGCAGCATAAACAGAAGTAATAGATCCCTGTCTCTATAGTAGCAGCTGACAGCGGTATGCAAATGCAAGATGTCATGTCTATTTCTGAGTTTATTCTGATGCTGATGAGTCTCCATTAATGTTCTCCTCTCACTTTAGTTCCTCTTTTCATTCTGAAGCCTTGGGGACAGCGAATGTTTATCTCCATAGATTTCTCTTGATGAACTCAGAGATAGCCCTGAAGGCTAAACAGAGAGGGCATATTAGGCAACCTTATTTATTTTAATAAGAAAACTATGTTGAGCTAACGGGGGGGGGGGGGAATCTGATGGCACTCAGTGCATTTAGACCAATAAGTGCTTGATAATCTAATTGCATAGTAATGTGCAAAGATAAGAAAATCAAATCTCAGATATTAGAAATGCTGTACGAATATGGCCAATTTGAACTTAGTGGCAAATAAAGCAAGACCGTTTCACAGTCTTTTGTTGCCTTGAGGGAGGCGCACAAGCATTGTTTTCTCCTGTGCTACCACCTGCCCAATCATTATAACATTATTATTACTTGCTTTGTACCCCACCTTTCTCATCAATGGGGCCTCAAAGCATTTCCGCCCTTCTCCTCTCCTCCGTTTTATGCTCACAAGCAATCCTATGAGGTAAGTTAGGTTGAAAGAGTGTGACTAGCCCAAGGTCAAACAGCGACCTTCCACAGCCCAAGTGGCAATTGGAACCCAGGTCACCCAGATGCTTTTAACTTCAGTGCTCTTGACTACTGCATCACACCAATGCATCTCTACTCTCTTCATACTGTCATCTGCCCCCTCTTCCCACCTCCCTTATGAGTTAGTATTGGGAGAAGGGCTAGGTTTTTGTATTTTTTTTTCTGCCGTTCTTCTCTTTTATATCATGTTCATCGGACTGTGATGTTTTTATGTCTGGGGTTTTATTCAGACTGATGTAACCTGTCATGAGCCACTGGGAATAGGGGCAATAAATCAAAGTATTATAATCATCATCATCATCATCTCAAGCAGGTGCAGATGTGAGTAGACTGGAGAACTGACCCTAGAATAAGATTTAAAAACTTGTGTAGAGAGAGTTGTTTTTATATCCCACAGCATACGAACTCCTTCCCTTCCTCTCTCCATAGTAGGTACTCGGTAAGGCAAGTGGGGCTGAGAGAATTCTGAGACAACTATGGCTGGCCCAAGCTCACCCAACATGATTAATGTGGAGGAGAGGGGAATTAAACCCTGTTCTCCAGATCAGAGTCTGCTGCTCTTAACCACTACCCCACACTGGCTCCAAGAGATTTCAAATACTTAAAGAGGGCTATCATGTCCCCTCTCAACCTCCTTTTCTCCAGGCTGAACATTCCCAAGTCCCTCAACCTATCTTCATAGGGCTTGGTCCCTTGGCCCCAGATCATCTTCGTCGCTCTCCTCTGTACCCTTTCAATTTTATCGATGTCCTTCTTGAAGTGAGGCCTCCAGAACTGCACACAGTACTCCAGGTGTGGTCTGACCAGTGCCGTATACAATGGGACTATGACATCTTGTGATTTTGATGTCATGCACAAAGTCCTGGCTTTTGACTGCTGTTGACCTGTTCTTGTTTATTACCCCTTCTGTTCATATTGCTATACATGTTTTAAATGTACTAGTTCTGCTGTTCCATGTACACCACCCTGAGACATTGCAATGAGGGGTGGTATATACATTGAATATAAATATAATATAAATAAAACTTGAAAGATTCTAACATTCATCATTGCTTGTTTGACTAGTTTTCCATTTGCAGGGAGTTTCAACATAGAAGAGCATTTCAAAATGTGATCATTTTACCTGCAGCCAGATGTGGTCCAGTCAATTTGGCCACTCGAGAAGGGGTCGTGGCTTAGTGGTAGAGCATCGGCTTGGCATGCAGAAGATCCCAGGTTCAATCCCCGCTATCCCCAAATTTAAAGGACTTGGGTCATGTGAACAACTGTTGCCTGACAGTCTGAATAGACAGTACTGACTTTGACGGACCAATGTCTGATTCAGTATAAGGCAGCTTCATGTGATGCATGACTTCAGATATCTTCCCGCTCTTTGCCACCTTTCCCTGTGAATCAGGCCTTACAGTCTGAATTATGAAATATTATCAGTGAAATTGCTAAATTACAGCCTACCTAAAAAAAACCTCACACGCCTTCCCTCACTGCATTTGTTCCTGTTTCTCAGCATTTGAAAGCTAGTTAAAGGAAGCTGTTGAGGGAGAAGGGCCGAGATCACAGTAATGTAGCAGCAGGGAATATATACATTTCTTCCGTGGGCTTGGTTTATGTTCCCTTTTAATGCAGAATTTCCAGATCTGAATGCCTGTTTATGTCTCGATGCTGTGATTACACGTTAGACAAGTGTGGCAAGGACAACTGTAGTGCTGCCATTTGCTGGTTTTAATAGGGATTGCGGAGGAAGAAACAAAGGCATGAATATCTTGGTTAACAGCCCCACCAAGAGCCTGTTTGCAGAAACAGGCCAGCCGCTAGGGCATCGATTCCAAAGATAAAGCTTGCAAGATTGCTAATGTGAGGGCACCGTGTCAATAGATACTAGCTGGCAATTAGCAGCAGACTCTTCCCACAGACCTTAGGGAGATACTGATGGCCCATTAGATGCCTTTCCCATTCCCAAAGTATTAGCATGTACAATCCTTAGTGTCTCTGGCATCGTGCTTGTGAATTGGCAAATGCAGACTTAATTAGGAAGAATTCAGCTCATTCCAGGTTTCCCTGAAGGGGATGAAGTTAGCATTCATCATACAATAGACGGGACAACCACCGAAAGAATGGCAAACTGTGACTCAGGGGTACAGCATCTGCTTTGTATGCAGAAGGGCCCTGCTTCAATCCCTGGCTTTTCCAGTTTTAAAAAGATCAGGTAGTAGAGATGCACTCCAGTCCGAGTAGACAATACTGACCTTGATAGACCAATGGACTCACTTAGCAGAAGGCAGTATCATGTTTGTAATACTGTAATTAGACCACATTTATTTACTGTCAGCTCATAAAGGTTATCTACAGTGGGACCGTTTCTGCATGAGAAATCACCTCCTGGATAGCCTTCGATTGCTGGCAAGTTTTAGAGCCCACTCCACATGACATCATCCGCATCCCAAGGCTGTCCAGGGGCTGGCTGGAGTTTTGGACAGATTTGCCTCGGGATATGAGAAATCTCAAAAAGTGGATTTGCCCTTTTTTATCTCACGTCCCATCAGTGATCAACCAGGGGGGGAAGCAATGTTCCGACAGGAGAGGGAGCTTTTCGACAAGTTGCAAGACAACAGGGAGGAGGACACGCTTAAGAGGGAGGGGCCACAGTAAGAAACAAAGGAAATCGAAAAGCTAATAGATACATTCTTCAAAACTCAAAATGTTCTCTCTGAAATTTATTCCAGTATCATAATCAAAACAGGATCCCAGGTAATAAACCCATTTTCCAGGAGCTTCCTCGGTGATTACTCCTCAGTACATGATCACATTAATGATCAATTTCATAGTATCAGTTAGGCAGCTGCTCAACGTCGTGGGGTCCATTCATATGAGTCAAGAAACCCTGGAAGTGATGTCAGCAGGCCAGATCTCCTTGTCACGCCCCACGGAGTCATGTCATCGGAACTGACATCACCCAGACACTCCTACCAGATATAGCATAATGCTCCATCACCACCACCCTCCAAACCAGGAACAGCCCAGCAGCCTACTCCACTGGGCCAGGAACAGGGAGTTGAGCCTGAAGAGGGTGGTGTTTGGGGAAGGGGAGGGACCTCAGCAGAGTATAATGCCATAGTTATAATGCCACTTTCTAAAGCAGACATTTTCTCTGCAGGAACTGATCTTTGTTGCCTGGCAATCAGTTGTAACAGCTGGAGATCTCCAGGCCCTATCTGGAGATTTGTGGAGGGTGCAATCACAAACTGTCTACCAAAAGAGGCAGAGCCAGCTACAAAATGTCAGAGAATAAGGTTATGCATGACTCTAATAGCAAGTCTTTCAAGCAGAATCTCTGCTTTAACAGAATGGCTTTTTAAATGAACGTGTAATTTAAAAATGGTTTCTTGCATACCCACAGGTTACCTTCAGTGAAGAACCTTGTGCTGTGGCAGCAACTGCAGCCAAGTGTTTTGTTTATTTGTTTTTTAATCTGAATGACCTACCAAAAGCTTTGCTCTACAAAAAGACCCATCTTTCATCAGCATGGTATAGTGGTTAATAGCCAGCTGGAAGACCTTTGACTAGTCTCAGTCCTCTTAGAGCTGTTCTCACAGAGCAGTTCTCCCAGAACTCTCTCAGCCCCACCTGTTTCACAGGATGTGTTTTGTGGTGAGAGAAAGGGGAAACCGTCAGCTGCTTTGGGACTCCTTTGGATAATGAACAGTGGGGTATAAAAAAACAGATCTTCTGACTTGGATAAAAAGACTCAGATCTCCATTCTACTGGAGTATGACAAGAAAGCTCTGACTTATGAAAGGTTATACCCTGAAAATAGTGTTGGTCCCTAAGGTGCTAATGGACACGAATTAAAAATCTTAGCACAAAATGTGAGTCCAAAGGCACTTTTAAGGCCAACAAAGTTTTATTCAAGTGTGCAAGCTTATTTGTGTGCAAGCACAGTTCCTCCGACAATGGAACAAATAAGGAATAAATTAGTAGTAAATTAGTAAACAGCATCACAACAACAGCGTGTTTACCAATTTACTACTAATTTACTCCTTCTTTATATCTGTAGTTATAATTTTTGTTCCATAGCTGAGGTGTGTGCACGCACACGAAAGCTCACACCTTGAAGAAAACTCTGTTGGTCCTAAAGGTGCCACTAGGTGTCACAATTTGATCTCCTACTTCAGACCCACAGGGCTGCCCAACTTGAAAATCTCAGAATCCCGGAATGTAAAACCTCGATCTCTGGAAGATGGGTTCTGTTCATTCCGAAGCGAGCATGCTGCCCGCTCCCAGGACACGCTGCTGCGGGGAGTCCGCGGGCCGCCCTCCGGCAGGACGCGAGGAACAGAGCGGGCGCGCCGCGTACAGAAGCAGCCACCCCCTGTCAAGCGAGGCGCTCGGCGCTCGACTACAAGTTGGCGCGGCCATCTTTCTGAATCAGGCAGATGCGTTCGGCGATCGACTCGTTCCCCTTAGCCGCTGAGAACTGGCGGGCGGCTCTTTCCCACACTAAGATGGCGGCCGTTGGTACCGGTGAGGCGGTGTGAAGCTACCAACCCCCCCCCCTTCCGCTGCGGGACGTAGAGGGGAGGGGGAAGCCTCTCCTTCGCCGTGCCTCGCCGCCGCCTCTACTTACTGCTGTAGCCCGTGGCGGAGCAGCGAGTTGAAGTCCGCCTGGGTGAGAGAGCGGGCAGGGTACGGAGGGAACTGGGCGGTCAGCGGCAGTGCCAGTTCAAACGGAGGCGGCGGGAAGAAGGGGGCCCACGAGGTCTCCCGTACACGTTAAGGGGATAGCGCGCATGCGCTCTGGGGGGTAGGGGGAGCCGGGTTTCCCTGCAGAGGGCGTTGGTGCGCCACGCCCCGGTGCAAGAGGCAGATGTGGACAGCCGGGCTCCAGCTGTTTCCCACAAAACAGCTGGGTGCCTTTTCTGCTGGGGCCAAAGGCTCCATCCGCTGTTTTCCTGGTCCCTGGGACTGTCACGTTCAGGGCTCCGTTCCTTGCGTTCGGCATAACCATCCAATTATTACTTCTCTGCAACCAATTCAAGTTACTGATGTTGGTTTTGTTTTGTGTCAGATCAGCATTGCCAAAATAAAGGGAACTCTGGTTCTTTTTCTAGGGACTTTTATGGTGTTGTGTTGGGGAAGGTCCACAGGGCAATGGTACAGCATCTGCTTTGCACTGCAGTGACAAGTGTTAGGTTGTGGGTGATGTCAAAAGACCTCTACAAAATCTATTTCTGGCCAGCCACAATAATTAATATTGACCCCGATAGTCCAGTGCAGATTTTCTCCATCCTGGGTTTCTTGATGGCCTTGGAAGGGTTTCCTGAGCTGGTGAGAGTTAATTAATTTATAATATATATATTTTAAATTTGTTAAACATTATTGGGTGATATGATCATATATGGTCATGCTGACCAAAATGGCCTGGAGGGGGTGGGAAGGGGAGGGCCCAGGGTGGGCATGTACACAGCTATGCTTCTCAGCCATATTCTGCATGATTGTGCCACTTCTGGGGTTTCTCGAATTCTGAAGAATGTTTCAGGGGGTTCTCAATGGTAAAAAAGTTGAGAAAGACTAGTCCAGTGGCTTAGTATGCAGTACCTTCCTGGAGTGCCTGTTGGTTTTAGGAAAGTGTGATGAAATGCATGAGACAAGGGATCCCTGTTACAAAGTGAACTGGGAAGCTGTGGTGTCTTGATTCATGGAGCAGCAGCAATGGGATGGAGCAGCAATGGGATGTTGATTATTTTCTGTAATTTCTATTAAAGATTATTAACTAGACTTAGAGTGGTGTAATTCTGTTCAGGACTGCAGTGTTAGTAAGCCAGTTTCATTTATGTATGGACACACAAACATAAATACCACTGTTGCTAAAGAAATATATACCTTCCCAGAAGAGAGAATCTCTGGATTTAAAATATCTATGGTACAGTAGAACAAAGCTTGAGGCTAGTAACACCTTTAAGACCAACAAAGTTTTATTCAAGACTTTTGTGTGCATGCACACTTTCTCAGATACAATGAAATGGGAATTACCCTGTCCGTACATATAAGCAGAGTGACCAGTAAATTAGCAAAAATCATAATGAAAATATTTAACAAATTCAGAGACCAAGCTGGAACAATAAGCTTAGCATTTAAGGTTATCATTTGTTTTGGTTAGTTACAGGGGAAAACATAGTAAAGAAAATGAACCTGTCAAAATTGTGTATCAATGGCCAGATGTATCCTTCATTGTAGAATGCTAAGAGTAATTCACTGAAATCCTGCTGTTCCTCTCAAGCATGGATGCATTCTAACAACTTCTTCTATAAGGGGAGAAAATGCTGTAAACATGCCTCCAAGCTTGAGAGAAGATGGATGGAGCATAATAAAACTTTGTTGGTCTTAAAGGTGCTTCTGGACTCCAACTTCGTTCTGGTGCTTCAGACCACCACAGCTACCCACGTGAATCTATGGTACTGTGGTGGTTGTGGACACTCCCTTATAAAACTACAAGAAAATACTAGTCAATGTTTGAATTACACTGTTCCCTTACTGCTTTTGAAACCTCATTCTCTCATGTACAATAAATCTTGCTAATAATTGCTGTAGAGTTTGATTGTATGTATTATCCCTGTGGATTGATGGTTTCAGAGGCAATGTGAGCCAAGCATAGTGAATGCAATAGGAATGAGGTAGTGGACTTAGTGAACAATAGTAGAACAAAGCTTGAGTCCAGTGGCAAAGTAAAAACTTTCACTTCTCCATATTAGAGATGCTGCAATGATAGTAATTAGCTACAAAACCAGAGATGCACAAATCTAGTAGTTCTAAGGGATGTTTACGCCTTGATCGGCTAGTAGGGCCACTAAACTACATTAACTGCAGTACAACATTTTTGCCAGAGATTTCATTTGTGTATATATTTAGCCTGAAGCAATATATTTATAGTCAGAACTAAATTCTGGGTTTGGTGGGTTTTACTGCCAGGGGAGAGAACATGGGGTTGTAGCCTTAATAAAACAGTGAACAGGTTCTGCATAAAAAACAGTTTATATAAAAATGTCAGAATCTAAACTATTTTGTCTAGTTATATGAGGATCCTTTTCAGAATGGCTTTTTTTTGTTTGGATGAAAAGCAGAATATAAATCTTTTAACATATGTGATAGAGAGTGATTGGTTATTTTCTGAGTTTTAACCAGCTGGCGAATTAATTGACATAAGAACAAAAGAGCCCTGCTGGATTAGAGCAGTAGTTTGTCTCATCCAGCATCCTGTCTCACACAGGGACTAACAACAGGACATAGGGGTCAAGGCCTTCCCCTGATATTCAGAGATTTAGTGACTCTGAATTTGGGGGTTCCCTTTAGTTGACAGTCATATAAGTTGTGATATTGATTGATTGATTGATTGATACAGTATTCCAAATGAGGTTGTACCATAGATATTTGCAGAAGTATTATAATATTAGCTATTTATTTTTAATTCCTTTCCTAATAATCCCTCATAGATTTTACCTTTTTCACTCCTGTGGCACACTTGGTTGACACTTTCATTGAGCTATCTGATACAACCCTCTCTTTTCCTCCCAGTCAATACAAGTTTAGACCCCATTACAGTATAATTGAAAGTGGAATTTTTTTTGTTCCAGCATGTATCACCTTACACTTAACCTACAGTAAACATAATTTGAACATTAATGCTCGCTCACCCAATTTGTAAAGATTCTGCTAGAGCTCTTCATAGTAATCCTTGGTTGTTACCATCCCAAATAATTTTGTGTCATCTTCACACATGGCAACTACATTACACACACCCCAGTTTCAGATAACTTATGAACAAATTAAATAGCATCAGCCCCAATACCCCAATATCATTGTGGGAATCCATTGCTTGTTGTTCCGTTATGAGAACTGACCAACTATTCCTACTCTTTGCTTCCTATAATTTCACCATTTTTTAATCCATAAGAGGAAGCTTTCTCTTAACCCATGAGAGTTAAACTTACTCAGGAATCTTTGATGAGGAATCTTGTCAAAGATCAGTATATAATGTCTAGTAGGTCACTACTATCTACCTGTTTGTCCACTTTTTCAGAGAACAAAAGTTTGGCAAGGCAGGACGTCCCTTTGCAGAAGCCAAATTTTCCCTCAGTAGGCTTTGTTCCTCTGTGTGACAAATAATTCTGTCTTTGACTACATTTCACTAATTTGCCTGGAGTAAATATTAGGCTATCTGTCCTGTCATTTCCTGGCTCCTCTGGACTTAAAAAAAATGGTGCCTTGAGTAAGGTTAAGAGCAATATCATGGAAGTATTTTCTAATGAAATCAATACGTTTCAAAGTACATGAGTTTCGAGTTGCAGTGCTGAACCTTATTTGAGCATAAATTTTCACAGAATTGGTGGTAAAACTAGATAATCTCTTCAGAGAATGGGAAACAGTGACTTGAGTTTCATTGAACTATCAGATCTGTCAGATCTGTCTTGAACTATCAGATCTGAGAGCCAGTTTGGTGTAGTGGTTAGGAGTGCGGACTTCTAATCTGGCATGCCGGGTTCGATTCTGCACTCCCCCACATGCAGCCAGCTGGGTGACCTTGGGCTCGCCACGGCACTGATAAAACTGTTCAGACCGGGCAGTGATATCAGCGCTCTCTCAGCCTCACCCACCCCACAGGGTGTCTGTTGTGGGGAGAGGAATGGGAAGGCGACTGTAAGCCGCTTTGAGCCTCCTTTGGGTAGGGAAAAGCGGCATATAAGAACCAACTCTTCTTCTTCTTCTTCTTCTTCTTCTTCTTCTTCTTCTTCTTCTTCTTCTTCTTCTTACTTAATGATTGTGCACAAGGTGTTTGTAGGCTATGGTACTCTGAGAAAATCCAGCCAAAGTTAAAATACGCATAGAATCATAGAGTTGGAAGGGGCCATACAGGCCATCTAGTCCAACCCCCTGCTCTACGCAGGATCAGCCCAAAGCATCCTAAAGCATCCAAGAAAAGTGTGTATCCAACCTTTGCTTGAAGACTGCCAGTGAGGGGGAGCTCACCACCTCCTTAGGCAGCCTATTCCACTGCTGAACTACTCTGACTGTCCCATTGATTTTCAAAGCAGTTCACATTTTTTCATTGGAATCAGTGGAATATCAAATCCTTATCTTTGGCTGGATCATGTTCTTGGTTTGCAATATTATTGTTCTGCTTTTAACATAAATTTCTAACAGTTTTAAAAGATGGGTAAGTATGTGTATATCATGGTAGGGATAGGATCACAACATGCAAACTTCTGGTGGAATTTTACTGAAAAGAACCTTAAGTGCCATTTTTCAATTTCATCACCAACTATAAACCATCATAGTTCACAAAAGTGCGTCAAGAGGATGTGGTATGACGAAGAAGAGGATTTTATTTTTATACCCTGCTTTTTACTACCCAAAGTGGCTTACTCTTGTCTTTCCTTCCTCTCAATAACCAGTACCGTGTGAGGTAGGTGGAGCTGAAAGAGCTCTGAGAGAACCATGAATGGCCTCAGGTCACCCAACTGGCTACATGTGGAGGAAGAGTGGGAAATCGAAGCTGGTTCTCTAGATTAGGAACCACTGCTCTTAATCACTACACCAAGCTGGCTTATGAGAAGTCATAAAATGCAGGTTTCCAGGTCATTAAATTCCAGTTGAGCCCTTTTCACAAAGAAAATCTGTGACTAAGAAAATATGTTTAAAACTAATACTGAAGGTCTGTAAATTTGAGCAAAGCATTTGAGTTTAGAATTTGTGATTAAATGCCTATTGCTTCTTTTTCATAATTTTGATTTTGTGATTGTGAAAACTGGTTCCGGTTTTTGCTGTTTCCTGTGTATTACTGCCTCAAGCAATTGCTGTTTAAACCACTGAATTCAATCTCATGAACTCTGTCACATGCCTAATGCTACACTCATTCAAATTTTGATAATCCTGGTCACAAGTAGATTGGCTATTGTGATGTCTCCTTATATTTATTATGATGACCTACACCTCTTAGATGCCTTTTTGTGCGGACTGTTATCAACTTACACAATGTAATCCACTTTGATTGTCAGCAAGAAATGCAAACTGTAAAGATAGTAAATAAAACACAATTACCCTCTACCAGCTATGGGAAGTGTTTCTGTCTTTCTTGTTCATGTGTTAGCTGTTGATCAGCTTTTTTCAACCTTTTGACCATGGAGGAGCCTCTGAAATACATTTTCAGGCTTCAAGGACCCCTGGAAGTGATGTCATCTTGCCACACCCACAGAAGTGACATGTCACCAGAAGTGACATCACCACCCACACCCTTTGCTTTCCTTTTGCTCCCTGCCTTTACTACTACTAATGTAGTTCTGCCTAATGTAGACTAGAAAGAAGGCAAGAGCTAAGAAGACAGCCCAGACCCACCATACCATGGCACAACTTATTCCCCCATTCTTTGATTTTTACACCCACAGCCTACCCACCAAGCCCTCTGGACTGAGGCAGCCAGTTCCCTAGCTTGTGGTCAAGTGCATTAAGGCAGGAGGAGAAAGGCTGCAGACCCCTAGTTGGGAATCCCTGCTGCAGACTGACATGAAGAAGTATCTCTTATCCATGCCAGGCAAAGCTCCACCTGTTACATCAAGGCTGCTGTTGAAGGCACAAGAGTAGGGCCGGTGGAAAATAAAAAGGTGGTAGTCCCAGCTGTGGGAAAAACATAGCCGTGATTCTGCAGACTTGTTTCGTTTCCTAATTTAGAGTTCCCAGGTTGACATTCAGAGAACTTCCACGTTTCTTTTTCAGGCCTGTGGTTACACTCACACACACTCCAAGGATGCCTCTTGTCCCATTGCTTCTCCTGTACCCCTGTGGAAGCAAATAGGGAGAGAGGGTTCATGGCAGGAGCACCTTCAGAGTATTCTCCATTGCCATTTTGGCATTCTCTGCAACCTGCTTACCCTCCCTATAACCCAAGAGCCCTGCTCTGCATCAGGACTCATTCTGCTGGGTTGGTGCATGTGCCTGGTTGTCTATGCAAGATCTGATCTTCTGCCTGTCAGTGCATCTGGGAGCGGGGATTTGAGTTTTTTGCTTGTGTGCAAACAGGGTTTCTAAGCTGCTTTTGTTTTGTTTTTTGGTTTTTGGGTAAATCTGTCACGATTAACAAGCATTAAATGATTGGTGTGCTGCTGTATGTACTGTTGTACAAATTCTTTTGATAAGATGGAAGATTATTCTCTGTTCTCTGTGAATTGTATCCAAAACATTGCTCTGTTATATTATAATTCACAACTGAAATTTGTTGATATTTTACTACGCATGAATTGTTTGTAAAAGACATTACTGTTAGTGGGCACAAAATAAACTTACCTGCCCCAAGAGCACAAACTCTGATTCATCATGTATGGCTGCTGCATTTAAAAGTGGAAGGCTAAACTGATGTTTACGAAGGAAAGTGAGACCAAAATCAATTAGATCCAGGAGCTGAATCTCTTAAAATATTGTGAGACTCAAAAAAAAAAAAATTAACCCTACAGCTGTACTTAATGAGAGCATGCATGTCTGTCATGCAGCTCATTTCTGTCACATTATGAGGCAGAGTGAATTCTTCCATAACAGAAACTGTCCCCTTACCTGGACTAGCATAATTTTGCTTCATTTTATCTATGGGTTTTTTTGGCAACTATGAGCCAGGTGGAGGAAATCTTGACCGTTTGAAGTGACAGAGGCTGGAATTGCTGCAGAGGCCCTGGGAAAAGGACTGCTTCTTTCAGTCTACTCTCTTCCTCCCACTACTCTTTCTTTTCCTCCTTCTCTACCTCAAGATAGCACTCAATACCAGCATGGGTGTGGGGATGTAGCACTTATGCCTGCTGTTGCCACCCTGCTGGTAGCCTCCCTAGAGCTTTTCAGCATTGTACATCAGGTGAGCAGAGGCAATCCTTGGTACCCTGCTCTGAATTTTTAAAAACTGTAATGGCTAGGTTGCATAAAAGAGATGCTAACCTGGATTCTTCTCATCGGTCATCCAGTTTTATCCTAGAATGAAATACTATCTGATTCAGCCCTATTTGATTAAAGGATGCCTAATACCAGCTCAGCCTCTTGTGGCGCAGAGTGGTAAGGCAGTGAGATGCTATCTGAAGCTCTGACCATGAGGCTAGGAGTTCGATCCCAGCAGCCGGCTCAAGGTTGACTCAACCTTCCATCCTTCCAAGGTCGGTAAAATGAGTACCCAGCTTGCTGGGGGGTAAGCGGTAATGACTGGGGAAGGCACTGGCAGACCACCCTGTATTGAGTCTGCCATGAAAACACTAGAGGGCGTCACCCCAAGGGTCAGACATGACCCGGTGCTTGCACAGGGGATACACCTTTACCTTTTACCTTTTTAATACCAGCTCACTTTGTTAAAGTCCCTGTAATAATACAAAACACAAAATGAGCGGTCACCTCTGTGCCTTATTATTAAAATATATAACATCAACTTGAAATTACTGGGAAAGGGGCTTGATTGCCATCTTAGGGGGGGGGGAACACATTCCTCCCCTGCTTTCCAGAAATCCATTCCAACAAACTGGCCCTGGAATTTAGTGTTTTTCACCAAGCCTAATCAAAAAATGCAGGCACACTTCATCCTCTTCCTCCTCCCCATTTCATCTTCATTCAGTTACTTTCCTCATTACGATTCCTCTTTATGGGAGGGTTATTCTCATTCTCTGTTTCTTAGACCGTGTCCTGTAGACGGGAACGGGGAAAGGAGCCCAGGCGTAGCAACACATTCCCAGGCCCCTGCAGGACCACCATGGCTTATGATGACTCCAAGAAAAAAGAAGGTAGGATTGTTTCATACTCTTGAGAGGTGTTACAGTGAGCATACCATCCCTAGGCTTTGGAGTGAGAGAGTAAGAAAGAAAGCCAATGTCCTGCATGGACTGGGTTTCTGCAGCATTCCAGATCCTTTCTCCCGCCCCATCAGAGATCTGAGCAAACCAAGACTTAAACATGAGTCTCACAAATAGTAATTTAACATGCTGGGTCACGCCATTGAATCCAGATCTTCCTCACAGCACATCACTGATCCCTGTACTCTTAAGCAGTTCCTGGAAAGAAGATAGCAGTGCATTCCTATGCAGTTACACCAGTGTAAGGTCACTGTAATTAAGGGCCTTAGATGGGAGTATCTCTGCAAAGGAGTGCACTGTAAGAATAGGAATAAATGCAGCCTTCCTTACGGCGGTAAAAAGCACAGTGCCTTTCCGCAGTGGAGAGGAGCAGTGCTGTGACTTCTGTCCTATTGTTTGTGTTCTTGCTTAATTTTGTGCTTCGTGCTTTATCTTTGGCCGAAATAATTGTATGTTAGCAAGTAATTGATTTATTTTTGACAATTGCACTTCTTCCTTCAGATTATTTAGAGAGTGACCAGAGTGATGGTGTGGGGTTGGTAGCTGGGAGAACCCAGCGAGAGAAGAAACGTTCCTACAAGGATTTGCTTCGGGAAGAGGAGGAGACAGCTGCTGAGGTTAGGAAGAATTCAAAGAAGAAGCTGAAGGTGAGGTAAAATGGGAAACTTGCCATTCCTTCTTCTTTAAAAAGGCAGCAGGGTCCTCAAGAATGCATTGGGCAACATTTAGGAAATCCAGGCATTTTCCTTGTATAATGTTGATCAAGTGAAGGGATTCACCTGCCATTAGGTAAAACAGATCAAATAGAATAAACTGGAATTGAGAACTGCATTGCTGAATCAGTTCAAGAGTGGTCCAGCCCAGCTTTCTACCCCGGCTGATTCTTCTGGAGGTTTCCACATGGACCACTGGAAATCTTCACCTCCTTATATTTAATCCTAGGTTCTGCCACTTAGGAATATATTACCAGTTAGAGGTTTCATTTAACCATCATTGCTTATGGATGTGACATCCTTTAATCTTGTAAAGTCATTTGAAGCACTTGACACTCACTGTACTTTGTTTATCCTTTTGAAACTAAAAAGAAAACAGGACTCTCAGGACTGTACAAATCTTGATATATATGTCCTTTCTTGCTATTTAGTCATTGTCAGAAGATTTGGGCTTTTAAATTTAGGAAAGCAATCTTCTTTAGAATAAAAAATAGGAGGAGATGGATGTGATCTTATATATCCTGTTTATCTTTCAGAAGCCTTGTTTGCTGAGCTTATATTACAAAGGTAGTTAAAATTCTCACAAAAGAAGAAATAGAATTATAATTGTACAAGTATATTTTTATGGCTTCTTACATAATCTTTGGAGTGTTAGTAAAATGTAAATTGATAACATTGTTTTTTCTGATCTTGCGGTTAGTCTGAAAAATATCTCAGAGGTATGACCTACCTCATTCTACTCCTTGGAAGTGTTTTACTGAAAGCTTTTCTACAAAACATTCCCCTTTGAACTGAAATTTCTGCAATCACTCCTGAGCTGATTGTTTTTGTTTCCTTCCATTAGGAAGTGTTATTTTCTGTTGAAAGCACATTTTCCAACTTTAATAATACAGGCCATTTTCAGATTTGAAGCAAAAAATGCTGTTTCCGTGAGAGTGTAATTAGGCATGTTTGTTTCAGAATATTCTCTCTCAGCTGCAAGTTTCCCTTCATTGCCTTGCTCTTTTTTCCTTTTTAATTTGTGTTGTGTGGCAGGAGAGTGACCTCTTCTTACTAGGGACAGAGTCTCACAAGAAGAAGAGGAGGCACTCCTCCAATGAGCACGATTGCAGAGGTAAGGATGGAAATCTGTAGCAAAGTCCACAAGGAAGGAATATAGCATGGACTGGAAGTTGTCTGGTACAATTGGATCCATAGTCCATCTCGCTCAGTCTCCTCAGACTGGCAGCACCGATCTTGGTTTTCAGACAAAGAAAGATCTTTCCAGCTCTGAGATCCTTTAGGCAGAGATGCCAGGAACTGAATGAGGGTAGGGCCTTCTACATGCAAAGCATGTGCTACTGAGCCACATCAGTTCCTGAGTTCCTGGCCCTAGAGAAGCGCGCCTGGCCTCGACCAGGGTCAGGGCCTTTTCGGTCCTGGCCCCTACCTGGTGGAATGAGCTCTCGGGTGAGCTGCGGGCCCTGCAGGACTTACCATCTTTCCGCAGGGCCTGCAAGATGGAGCTCTTCCACCAGGTTTTTGGTTGAGGCCAGGGTCAGCGAATGAGTGCCAGCATTCTCTCCCCCCCCCCCCTTGGACCTAGTAAGTTAGATCTCCTCCCTACCCTCTCTGCCGCTCTGGTAGCAGGGGGTAGGAATAATGAGAGCTTCCGCCATGTTGTGATTGTTTTTAAAGTCTTTTAATGGGTATTTTAATGGGGATAGGACTATTGTGACCCGCCACGAGCCTACAGAGAGTGGCGGGAAATAAATCTAAATAATAATAATAATAATCAGTGGAGAGAGACTCAATGTGCATAGTACTTCATGAGGGGTAAAATAAAAGAGCCGTTTCCCATAACACTTTTGTACTGCATAAAGACAGAATCATGGGGTAAAAGGTGAAGAGAAAGGACACACACATATATATAATCAATTAATTAATTAACTCCCACCCATTAGGGAATCCTTTTCAGAACCATCAATTAACCCCAGGGTTTCACGAAAACCTGGTTGAAGAAGCCTTATCTAGACAGAGGTCCTTGCCTAGAGCAAATAATGTTTTCTCCATTCCAAACCCAAACTGAAATGGGTCTTCCCTTTGTTCCCTATTGTACTAGCATACCAGAACCAAAATAATCTCTGAAATGAAATGTGGCCTTATTCTTATAGCTCCATCAATTTGAATTGGCCCCCACTGATTAATCAGCTACAGCTGACAGTCTTGCTTCCAGGACCAACTCCCTGCAAAGGATTACTCCCGAAGTTCCTCAGCTGATATGTAGGTGATGGGATGATTGATATTGTGTATGCATTTATCTCCATTATTCATTCTCCTTTGCATATTTTCAGATCTTTCTCCTTCTGATTTATCTCTGACTTTGGATCCCTCTTCAAAGAAGAGAAAAAAATTAGCGTCTAGTCCACCGTCAGTTGATACTGCCATGGATTTACTTAAGGCGATCACTTCTCCTTTGGCCACAGGCTCTAAGTCTTCTAAAAGGACATCTGAAAAATCGTCTCATTCTTCACTCACTGCCTCTGGACATTCAGAGGGCAAGAGAGAGCATCACAAAAAAAAGCCAAGTGGGAGCAGTAACGACCTGTCCTTGGATGATGGCTCTTTACACAAATCCAAAAAGATGAAGCCTCCTTATGTGAACACGGAAACATTGACTTTGCGTGAACCTGATGGCTTAAAGATGAAACTTATCCTTTCACCAAAGGAGAAAGGGGGGAGCACAGTAGAAGAGCCCTTTCCGCATGCAGCACCACCAGCATCAAAAAAATCCTCCAAAAAGTCATCCCGAGATGAACATGGATCATTCCTCCCAAGTCATGATACGCACAGCTTTCTGAAATCATCCCGAAAGAAGCACAAGCCACTGCCAGACTCACATCCCCCTCCAGTCACTGAGAGCTTTGGCCCAGAGGCTCCCCTTTTCCCAGAAGGACAGAGCAGTGAGTTTGAGCTTCTAGGCCTGGAACCACAACTGGAATCAGGTTCATCCTCTGGAGGGGAGCTGGAGGCTGGCGAGTTGGTGATTGATGACTCATTCCGTGAGATAAAGAAGAAGAAGAAATCCAAGAAGAGTAAAAAGAAAAAGGACAAGGAGAAGGAGAAGGAGAAGCATAAGGAAAAGAGGCATTCCAAATCTAAGAAGAGTTCTGGGATGTCTTCTTCCTTGGTGGTAGCCGAAGGAACACCACCACTGCCAGTTGCTCCAACCAGCCCACAGTTTGCTGTTCCCGTTCCGCCACCACCTCCCCTTCCTCCTCCTCCACCACCCCCGCCTCCACCACCCCCTCCTCCTGTTTTTCACACAGATGGTCAGAGTGAGAAGAAGAAGAAGAAAGAAGAAAAAGAGAAGGCAGAAAAATTGGAAAAAGAAAAGGTAAAAATCTACAACTGGCCAAATTGATTACATGCCTATGATGGCTAAGAAAACGTAATTGTTTTTGTAGGACACCAGCCCAGACTATTTTTTACTCCCAGACCCATAACCAAAATTAATTTTCTATTTCAAGAAATGTCAGAGGTTTAAAAAAATGCTTTTGCTGATTTGTTTTTAACTTTCAAAATATGAATGTAATATATAAATCAAACTTGCTGAGAGCCAGAAATACTTCATGCTGGAGAAGTGCCCATTTTGCTCTGGAAGGCATCTGATACTGAAGCATTATTAGCTTGTGATATAAACAGCCCCCTAACACACGCCATCCAGAAAAGGAGAGCAAAAGCAAGTGACTAGCAACTTCTGAAGCAAAAGATTCTCCAGATGTTTATATGGTCTGTTTTTAAAATATATTCATCAGTATATTTTATTTTATTTCCTTTTTTGCGTTTAGCCAAAGAAGAAGAATATGTCTGCCTACCAAGTATTCTGTAAGGAATATCGAGTGAATATTGTTGCTGAACATCCAGGAATAGGTAATAAGAGAACAACTCTGTAAGGGTGTGTTCTGCTTTCTTTTTACTGCCTTTAAACACTTGGAATGAATTTGTGCAGGGTTGAAACTAGGGATGGGCACAAACCATGTTTTTTGTTGTTCATGGCTATACAAAACAATACAAACCAAGAGATTAGTTCATGAGCCATGTAAAGTTTTAACCCCTGCTTTCTGTTCCCCATGAAAAGTCACAGGAAGCTGAAAGCTGGGGTTTAAATTCCTTCCAGTCATTTATATACCAGACAGCTGACTGGTGGACAATTGCCACAATCTGCATTAAAATTCATGGAAGTTTCTGGTAGTTCTTAAGTTTGTGAACATTGCTTCATGAAGCAACCAAAATTTGTGATGAACTTTAGTTTGTCAGCTGGTTTGTACCCTGAAGTCTGAAGAATGTTTCAAGGGTTTCTCAACAGTTCAGAAAGGCTGCACTATACCTCTGCTAAGAAACAAAATTTATTTGCATTTAAATTGGGAATATCAATGAGGCAGACACTATGCAAATACAGGATGGGGGGATTAGATGACTCCAAATATGATTAAATAAAGGAACTGCCTCTGTAAGCACACAGATGGGATGAACTGCTTTGCTGACTTCCAGAATGGAGCTTTGTCCTTTAAAAAAATTGCTAGATTCTTGCCTCAATGGAAATTACCCCTTTATATGAATTTTTTAAAGGTATGTGAACTGGGGAGGGGGGAGTAGTTGTGGCTTATTCCATCTTGGGACTCTTTGGATGGCATTGAAAATTACATATCCTCCAGTGTGATGCTGCCTCTATGAATGATAGGCAAACATTCACAGTCCAACATTCAGGCTCATCCAGGCATTGTCTTGGTTCAGTACTGGAGTACTGGCTGCTGTTACAAACAGACTTCATGTCCAGATTTTTGCTTGCAGGAGGAAAAATACTTTGCTCTTAACGTTTTCTGGCAACTGGGGTTTGTTGGGACTACATGGGTATTAAATTTTAGGTGCCCATCTTTAACCACTCCTAGCGGAGCGGATAATATATTTTGTTAAGGGCACCAAAGGTGGGCCCTGTCTGTGATGAGGAAGGGTGCCCATAGGCCCCTTCTTCTGAAATGACAATTGCGGTGCCCAATCGGCAGCCGCAAAGCGTCTGAGCCTTCGGGGAGTCTGAGCCTTCGGGGAGGGCGGTATATAAATCTAAATAAATAAATTGTCAGTCCGGCAGCAAGGGATCAATTGCGAGCCGTGCACAGCGCGGCTCCCAATTGGTCCCTTGCCGCCGGACTGACTAATCAGGAGGCTCTCACTCAGCTGGACTCTCACTCAGCTTTTGGACCCTGCCAGATGTAAGTTTCTCGATCAGCACATATTACAGTCTCATGTGGAAAGAACTACGACTTCACCTACGACTTCACCTGTGTCCCTTCTGCATAGATACGTTTTTCAGGAATTCAGATCATTTTGTTTTTACGATAGTGTGTAGTTCAAATGATAATTTTAGTAATGGACCAGACTATAAATATGCATAGGCCAAATTCCTGAAGAAAGCTGGGAAACCTGTTTTTGTTCTGAATCTTTTACCGTCTCTAATTTCCTGTAGATTTTGGAGAGCTAAGCAAAAAGCTGGCAGAAGTTTGGAAACAGCTGCCAGAGAAGGATAAGCTGGTAAATATGAGATGCTTCCATTAAAATTACACATGTAATGAGTCACCTTGTCTTGGCACATTGCCACCATGGTCTTCATATTTATTAACTCCTCATTTCCCTCAGATTGCATATTTCTCACTTGTGTCTATGGGCATGATTGTAATATTTGATATCTGCTGATGAAAAATAATGTGGTTGTTCATCTTCCCCAACTCTTTCATTTTGAAACAGCTGGTGTGATGTTTGTAAACATGTTGTGTTTCCCTATTATTTCCAGGTTTGGAAGCAAAAGGCTCAGTATTTGCAACACAAGCAAAATAAAGCAGAGGCTACAACAGTGAAGAGGAAAGCAACCTCATCAGAGGGTGCCCCTAAGCTGAAAGGTAATAATCAAACCTGCTTTCACACAGGATTTGTTCTCTGCATGGAAAAAAGCAGACCCCCCATGTTTGTTTTGGAGCTTCCAGACAGAAGAAGAACTGGGGTTTTGTACCCTGCTTTTTACTACCTGAAGGAGTCAAAGCAGCTTACAATTACCTACCTTTCCTCTCCCCTTAGGTGAGGCTGAGAGAACTCTGATTGGCCCAAGGTCACCCAGCTGGCTGCCTATGGAGGAGTGGCGAATCAAAGCCAGTTCTCCAGATTAGAGGCCACCATGCTTTACCACTACATCACGTTGGCACTCAGATAGCATCATATTCATTCCAAGCACAACTCCTGGGCCTTTCTCATTTGGAGCAAAAGGAAATCCTCCTTTGATACAATTCAAAGGAGGAAATGTGGGGAGACTTTATGCAGGAGTGTGGACACTCCACATTCAGCCAATCTGGGAAGAGGCAGAGCTAAGTTCTGCCTTGAGAATTGCAGTGTTAAGTTGTGCAAAAAAGGCAGGGTGGAAGGAAACACGAATTTTAGCTCTGCATTTCCTCCTTTAAAATACATTTTAGGGGGTTTTACCTGTCCTTGGTGGAGCCATGCTTTAACTGTGGCTCACTTAGAAGTGGGCCTAACATGACACTGGGGTGACAACTAGCAGTGAAAAGCACAGTGACAGGGCATGAAATAGCAGCCTTCATTTCCTACTGTTTCTACCATGGGGGGACCTTGATGTGCCATGTAGAAGCGGCTGAATTCTAACTTGATTCTTAGTCTTATGATATGACTAGCTGCAATCAGAAATTGGAGAGTGCTATTTTCTCCTGAGCTATACTGTTATATCTTATTGCAGTGTTTTTCTGTTTTTAGTAAAATGGTTACAAAACCTCTGACTTTATGTGTAACAACCAAGTGTTGTTCCATAGCCTGTAAAATACGGACATAAATGACAGTGTTCAGTTTCATGTAGTTTCAAATGCCTTCCTAACCTGCCTCAACCCAATACTAGTAACTTGGACATTTTGGTTTGGAGAGCACTAGTCACCCCCTTCACTGGACATTAGAAAACTGTTCAGATATATAGTGTGTGATGTCTGCTTAGAAGATACTTAATTCCTTTACATCCTACCTTTCTTCCATTATGGACATTGCAGCTTCTCTAACAGGCATGCTTTTACCGCATAAGAAGTCGCCGTCTAGTACTGTAGTATTACCTTCATCACCCATCAAAGTTCCTGAAACAGATCCTATCGATGTCGCTGCACATCTACAGTTGCTGGGAGAATCTCTAAGCCTCATTGGCCACAGGCTGCAGGAGACTGAAGTAGGTGCTTTCATTGGCTAATAGAGCTATTTTATTTATAACAGTACAGGCTTCTTCCATGTCAGGAATTGTAGAGGCAAGAGGGAGAGAAAAATGTAGGGGCATGAGGGAGAAAAAGAATTGGGACATTTCCATCTCCTTTTTTAGGATAAAATATGCTCTCCGTGTCTTGTTTGAGCCTAGCTGATTGCAACATTTCAAGGGGCATATTCACTCCTCATCAAGCCATTTGTGGGGAAATGTTTTCTGATTTAAAAGCTTAAATGTTTGTGCATAGCTAGGGAAGCCCCTGAGTATACAGAAACAAATCTTTGTCTAAGGGTGGGCACTATTTCCTGCTTTCATGATAGGCATTCAGCTACAAATTTGATTACGAGAAGGAAATGTTGAGTCAATCAAAGGAATAAACAGTTTGGATCCCCTCCTCTCTCAGTACTCTGTAAACTCTGAGACTTAAATGTGCCAACTCCCTGTTCTCCCCCACCCAATCTCTCTGCTTTTTTTTTTCGTTGACTGGCACTCAACATATCTTGCTTGTAATGTGCTTGTACAGAACAGAGTTGTCAGCCATTTAAGGAAGCGGCTTAGAAAATATGACTCTTAAGGCAAGGAATAGATTGACACTTACACTGCTTTCTTTACTAATCTTTTATTCACCTTTTGTGCTTCTTAGGGCATGGTGGCTGTATCAGGAAGCCTGTCAGTGCTCCTGGATTCAATTATCTGTGCCCTGGGCCCTTTAGCATGCCTGACTTCCCAGCTACCTGAGCTGAACGGCTGCCCCAAACATGTTTTGGTGAGTTGCGTGCAATGGTGTGGATTTTCCAGGGGTGGGGGAATATGAATTGGTACTTTTTTATGCCCTAAATAGATGCCGACTCTGATCTAGCATGTTTTGATGTGGACAAAATTTAAAATGTATTTATTTGCTTCTTTTGTCATACACCTTTCTCACAGCCATGAGTCACAATAACAGCAGATATTTGAGATTTAACATAATAATAACAAGTGTTATTTAAACAAGCAAATGCAAACCTTTATTTTGAAAATTGGAATTATTCATATAGAATTAAATACAGTATCACTGTACAGTATACAGTACAGTTTCTCTTACATTTCTTGTGTTTAACTGGGGGAAACAAAGATACTTAAAATTGTTGACATACTAACAGCACAGTCACAAAGTACAGCTGCAGACTTCTAAGTTTGTAGAAGTCAGTGGGTTTAGAAGGTTACAATTCTGCTTTGGAATTGTATAGTAATTAAAGCATCCCCAAAGAACTCTGCATGATGTGGTGGGCCCGTAGTTGTCCACTAATTTATTCCTATAAAATTTACCTGTTTTCCATGGAGGTCACTGGGGGAACCTCCATTTCTGTACTTCTTTTGCATTATTCGTTAGTTCTATATCAGATCGTTGATGAGGGTATCTTTTTGAGAAGCCAAAAAGGTCAAAATAAAGGAAATGAATTTAAGCCTATCTAGGGTAGAACACAATTCTAAAATTTACTAATATTTATTAAATTAAAAACCCAAGCCTTATCACATAGCCTCAGAAAATCAGTGCATACATACATATCAATGCCTCCACTGACCAGACACATGTTGACATTACCACCTGTATCAATTATCAGACATGAAATTAAAACAGCATATATAAAATACAAGAATGACGAAGATTGTTATATACAGAATTAGCTCCTATACGTGAAATTATATAGGACACTATGGACCTTGGTCAGTTCTGTGGACCAGAAGGCCAGATAAAACAAATTGAGGCCTCTGGTGTTTCAAAAGCAGGCCCTGGTCAAGGTAAGCACTTTCAGTATCCAGTAAATGCCATGTAGGAGCCAACCTTTATCCAAAGTATGCCTGAGCTGTATGCTGGAATGCTTTTGAAACATTAACTGCAGCTTTGAACTGCCATACTTGTGTTTATTGTTAATTTATGAAACAGCAAATCTTTAAAAATGGAGCATATTCTGCTAAAAAATAATTGGGCACTGGATAATTCTCTACCCCATATCTCCTGGTCTGTGTCGTATTCTGCCTGTAAACTGTAGCTTCCTTCTGTACATCTTCCAGATTGGAGGCTTGGTTTTAGTATGTATTTTCACATAACAGTGCTTCTCCACGTGCTGCCTTTCAACAAAATTCTTAGTGCTAGTATACAGTTCCTCACAGTTCATGTAATGCAGTTTCTGAAAAGAACATTTCAATTGTTTTTTTGCTGGGGCTGGGGGAGAAAGAGAGAGAGAGAGAGAGAGAGAGAGAGAGAGAGAGAGAAAGAGCAGACAATTACAGGGATCCTGAAGCTGAATATAACAGGTTGTTTGGCACAATCATTATATTGCTCATTAAATACAGAATGTGTGTCTAACTTTCTGTGCACAGTACATGGGTCTTTCCTGGTTGAATGTCTATGCAAGAGATAATGTGAAAGCTTTGATTTTGTATATGTGAGAAAATCAACATAGCGTCTTTTCCTCCTTGCATTGTGACCTCACCCTGTTGGATGTTGTGCGTGTGCTGTAATTAGAAACAAGTAATAAAATTGAGTACCCAGCTTGCTGGGGGGTAAACGGTAATGACTGGGGAAGGCACTGGCAAGCCACCCCGTATTGAGTCTGCCATGAAAACGCTGGAGGGCGTCACCCCAAGAGTCAGACATGACTCGGTGCTTGCACAGGGGATACCTTTACCTTTACCTTTAATAAAATTCTGCCCCTTGAATACGCATGCCATTCTGCAAATTGATCTTTCAAAATGTATTCATTTGAAAGCCACAGACTTCTCTCTTGCACAACTCTAGCACAGAAGAACGTGTTCATTAAGGCAGGGGTAGTCAACCTGTGGTCCTCCAGATGTCCATGGACTACAATTTCCATGAGCCCATTGAGCCTACAATTTCCATGAGCCTACAATTTCCATGACCACAGGTTGACTACCCCTGCATTAATGTGTTTGGGGGAAGATGGAGGGGGGGGGGGGGTTTCAAGGAGCAAACAGCAGCCAAGCTAATCCCATATATGTAGCAAAATTGAGTTTAGAGGTGAGAAAAAAAAGAGGTAGTAAACAATAGCACAGCTTCCCCACAGCAAGGGAATGCTACCCTCCATCTATTATACATGGACAAAACCCCATGGTTTTGTCATTTAGAAGGGCTTGTACCCTCCTGACCACTATGGTGATCTTCTGAGACCCTGCTTTAGGTGCCCCCTCCCTCTTCTAAGATTAGGCAGGTGGTAATGCCAAAGAGGGACTTTCTAGTCATGGCACCAAAAGTATGGTACTCCCTCCCCAGGCATTTGACAGTCCCTCTATAATTGCTTTGTCCTGCCCTATGTTTTAATTATTGGTTTTGTGTTTTGACATTTTTACTTGTATATGTTCAGTGTGATGCAAATTACAGCTGCAATTATGTGGAAAGACCATTTGTATGCCCCAGTCTACATGTCCCTATGAAAAGTTTATGAAAGACTGTACCTCCCCTAAGCTGCAGTTTCTACATTTTATCTGCAGGTGACACTCAGACATTTTCTTCAGCCCTTGCAGTGTTAGCAAAAATGTATTTGACTTATTTAAACTGTTAATATTCTCACTTCCTGGTATGTATAGAAGGTAGCATTCCTTAAAAAAAAATTAAAACCAAGTGTTTCAGATTTAAAAGATACTACAACTGGTACAGAATGCTGCGGCCAGGATTCTCACTAAAACATCATGGAGATCCCACATCTGGCCGGCACTCCAACAACTTGGCTGGCTCCCAGTTGAATTCCGGATTAAGCTTAAGGTTCTGGTAATCACCTTTAAGGCCATACGTGGTTTGGGCCCAGTGTATCTGAGAGATCGCCTTCCTGCCTATACCTCCAAAAGAGCCCTACGCTCTGCCACCTCCAACTGGCTGCAGATCCCTGGCCCCAGAGAAGTGCGTCGGACCACAACAAGGGCCAGAGCCTTCTCGGTCCTGGCCCCCACCTGGTGGAATGAGCTCCCTGAGATCAGAGCCCTGCCCGAATTTCCACAGTTCCGCAGGGCCTGCAAGAGGGAGCTCTTCCACCAGGCATTTGCTTGAGGCCGACTGACTCAGAACCCCTGCTGGTCCCCCCAGATGCCTGCCCATGACTCTCCCAAAATTACTGTTAATTGTTATTAGATTATAATTGTGGTTTTGTAATCTTTTGATGTTTTTTAAAGCTGTTTTGATGTTATAGTCTATATGTTTCATGTAAGTTATAATGTTCTGTGTAAACCGCCCAGACCTGCAAAGAAATGGACGGTATAGAAATCTAAATTAAATAAATAAATAAATAAATACTAAAGACCAGCAATCCATTTAGATCCAATAATCCATCATCAAAAGGTATCAACAGTTGCAGATCTCCCTCACTTCCCTCTCCCCATTATTAGGGTTGTAATACCCACATGGAGTAACAGCCCTGTGGGTTGAAGGGCTGAATTGACAAGGGGAGCAACATCTCCTTTCTTGTAACAAAGCAGCAATTTCACCCCCTTCCACCCTCTTCACTGAGGCCGGAAATGGAAATTACTTCTGGGAGGAGGAGAACATAGGGAAGATCCACCAGCAAATCAACAGATCAGTCACATTGTATATGATTACCGACTGCGTTTTCTTTCATTCACTTGTTCTGTCTAAAATATATCAGTTTTAAAAGCTACTGAGTTAAATGAGTATGTCATTTCTTTTCTTTCCAGTCAAACACACTGGACAACATTGCCTACATAATGCCTGGACTCTGACAGGAAGAGGATTCTGAGTCATGAATTGCAACTGTGCAACTAGTGTGTGCACATATCTTGCATTTTACTGGCATTCTTCAAGGATTCTAATTGGTAAAGTTTTACCATTTCAGCCTGTAATGCATAAAACAGCCGTTCGGCGTTTCACTTGGTTTGATGAATAGTCGCGGAGCTTAATTTGAGAGAATCCATGTTTTCTCCTATCCAAATGCTTAATTCCTGTTTAGCATTAGGACGACTTTTGACACATCAGCCTTAATTTTGAAAACGTAAATGAAATGAGTTTTACTTGGAAACATCACCCTAAAGAAATGTTACAGATGAAAGACCTCTTTTCTACGAAATGTTTTAGATATAAACTTTCTACTTCTCTGAGAGAAGTCAGTTGGAAGGGAGTTGTGATGAGTTGGCCTGCGTTTTCTTATTGCTGGGAGAAGAATGCTGTTTTGCCTTAGGACTTGTGCTGGCACCAGTAAACCTCAGCTTCCCCATTAAACCTTCCAGATATTTATGGAGGAGGAAAATAATGAATTAAAGGTTCTCAAATGCCTTGGAGACAGTAGTGGATTCTTGAGTTATATGAGTAGCTGACCTTGGTGAAAATATACATTGCTTCTTCTCTGCTGACTTCAGTATTTAGAAATGCTCATCACCAGCAGTAAATGGACAGTGTCCTCTTCACATGGTGCTGCTGTATAAGTTTTAAAGATAGTGTTAAGATGAAATGAAAGGGCCTATGACTGACATAGAGCAGAAAGATCTTCTGTCCATCATACAGGAGCTTCAGTGTTCAGAATTCCTGGTCCTCATTGGGATAGCACTTCATTTGTATACATAGCCCCATGTGTTGCATTCTGATCATGTGTATTTGCATCTTCATGTATGTAGTAGTTTTATTTATATTGTATATTTCTGTATATAGCTGTAATTTAAAAACAAAAGTTTGTTCCACCAATACTATATGAGAAACATGTGCTTGCTGTTATCACCTAAATGCTCTTGGGCCTAGACAGAATGAGAAAAAATAGTAGCAATAGGATTTTTATGATCAATGGAAATGAACATGTAAAAACGTTATGTTCTGCCCTGATCCCCTTTATTACTTGTAATAATGTAGTCATCTGGTAATGGCAAAAAAGGTAAATACTTTTGTTTCCAGGACTTAATTTCACAGTCTTTTTGCAGGCACTTAGAACTGAGCTGTTCCTTATTGGCAGACTGTTAGATTGACTGACTGGATTTAACAAGGCATTTAACTAAAACTGTTTCTGTACTCTGTGGTAGCAGTTAGATAAATGATCTCCTTTTATGTTTTTCCTCTTCCGTAAGCCCAGTGAGGACAAGACTAGCTATAATAGGTGCTGTTCTGTAAATTAACCTATGTGCTGGTGGCTAATGGTTTTTATAGTTTATTCAGATCTTTATACTTATATGAATAGTCCAGCAGCATGTAATAGGAGAAAGGAATCTCCCTGAAGCTGGACAATTGTCTCAAAAGATTTCTTACTAGAGACATGTGATACCTGGTCTTAAGATTTCAGATTTTAATTATGGAGAGCAATGTTAGTTCTCTGTACATAAATATATTGATCTCAGATTAAAGAGAAGGTGATCTGCTTCAGTTGTGCCGTGCGTATTATGGCAGACTTGAAGGTTTTAAACACAAAAGACCTATTCATGTATTCTTATTTAAAATTTGTACATATTTGTATAATCTCTATCCTGTGATATTTGTAACTAGAGAGCCTTAGACTGAGACTCTAGCAGGTTTTTTTACATTTGTTGTTTCCTGCCACTTAATAAAAATTGTATAGACCTTTTGCTAATGTATATAAACTTTGTAAGAACTTGAATCATGTGTCTTGATTAATTTCAGAATTTTTTTGCACTGGTATATCAACAAACTATTCCTTTTGCATTTGGCTATCAGAATCCCTGGCATTTTTCTCTCCAGCTGCAGTATTTTCTGTTTACTTACTACATGTCTCATTAAGAATCCACTATGCACTAGCACTTAACCGTTGTTTTTTTTCAGTCATTTCTCCACAGATTTTGGTCAGTTGAAATCCAGGAACAGCTGCTATGAAAAGCTATTGAAGAACACATTGTATTGACTTGGTGGTTAGCAAGATATAGAACTGTTTAGGCACAATGGTGGTACATTGATATCATGATTCAGACAGTTTTAGATTCAGGGTCCTATATTTTCTGATCTTAGAGACTGGAGCTAGTAAATACTACAAAACACTTGAGAACAATTTCTGACTATAGCAGGATGCTGCAAAATGCAATATTTCAACATTCTTACCTAGATACTTCCTTATAGTGTTTAGACATAAGTTTCAGGGAGAATTTAAAACTGAAAGACCTGTTCGCAGAGGTTTCAGCATACCAAGGAAACCACTGCTTGTTTGTCCTGTTTTGAAATAATTAGCAAATGGAAGGCATTTTTTAAGGTAGTGTGTTATTTGCACGATATAGGTGGATTTATTTTTTTAACTTAGGAAAACAGTAATCTTGAAGTAAAATGCTTTGAACAGTGTAATGGAAGGAAGTGGAGGAAGGTACCTTTTCCTTACTAGAAAAATCTCTTATACCATGGTTTCCTGAGAAAGCACACTGGTCACCAGTAACCACACCACTAAACAACTGAGAGGGTATCTTTCTAGTACAGTACTAGACTAACAAAGTAACAGGGCAGAAACTCTGGAAAATACCTTATGAGAAACTGTAGCATCTGTGCGATCTAGCATGTGGGGAAAAGATGAAGAGAAATATCCCAGTGAAAAAGCTTGTACCAAGTAAAGCCAAAAATGATGCCTTTATCAAAAGGGTTAATGAAGATGGGGTAGGGGAACAAACAGGTGGTTGTAGTCAAAAAGTGGTGGAGAAAGGACAAAACAACGTACATTCTTGTCCTTCACTAGTTTGAATGATTTTATTTGCATCATGTTGGAACTATAGGAAACAGCAAGTTTTGCTGCAGCAAAATGTCAACACTTGTCTTCCAAGTCAAACTGTCTGTCATGTAGTATGAGACAGTCTGTCATATGGCTTTTCCGCCACTGGGAGTGGTGGTATGGAAATTGAAATATAAATAAATAAATGTCCTCAAGCCATAGAAACACATTCCCCTGTTCTTCCTCTTGGCTCATGGTAGGAAAAGAAGCACCCATCGGCAAATTGCACCAGAAGGGCTATCGCATAAGAGGTGGTGCAGGCCACAGGCTGCATACATTATCTCAGCAGGGCAACACATGCCAAAGGCCTGCTTCAAAGTTATTCTGCAGAAAGAAACAGACTCACCCACCCAGCTGCACTGTTTTCAGGAATTATATACTTTTAAGGCTCATAGTGAAGAACTTTAAATTGTTCAAGAGTTTCCATTCCTTGGCTCAGCCACCAACCAAAAGGGACAGGGCACCCAAGAAATGAGAAAAGGATTGAGACTGGGAAGGCAGCCATGAAGGAACTAAAAAAGATCCTGAAGTGGCACTGGCAAGTAAAATCAAGTTACTTCATGCCATAACATTCTCCACTCTACTGTGTATGGGTGTGAAAGTTGGACAGTAAAGCAGGCTGACAGGAAGAAAGTGGATTCCTTTGAAATGTGGTGGGAGGAGAGTTTTACGGACACTGGGGACCGCCAAAAAGACAAATAGGTTCTAGACCAGGGGTAGTCAAACTGCGGCCCTCCAGATGTCCATGGACTACAATTCCCATGAGCCCCCAGTGGCAGGAGCTCATGGGAATTGTAGTCCATGGACATCTGGAGGGCCGCAGTTTGACTACCCCTGTCCTAGACCGAATCATGCCTGAACTCTCCCTAGAAGCTAAAATGACAACCCGAGATAATAATATTTTGGCCACATTAGGAGAAGGGAAAGAGTCACTGGAAACGACAGATTCAAGCGGGCAGCCGTGTTGGTCTGAGGCAGCAAAACAAAAACTGAGTCCAGCAGCGCCTTTAAGACCAGCCAAGATGAGCCGTCGAAAAGACGACAATGCCAGGGACAGAGGAAGGCCCAACGCGAAAGGGACGGGCTCCGCCAAGGATGCCAAGGCCTCAGCAAGCCAGCGCACGACAGGTGATTAATGCGTCTGGTCGCCGTAGTGCTGCAAGCGAGCTGTCCGCCCTTAGCGCCGCACTGCCAGGCGCTTCTGTAAGGGGGCGGCCACGCGTGTGACCCGTGGGGAGGAAGAGGAAGGTCTCGCGCCCTTTCCTCGGGCTCCGCTCGCGCTGCCTTACGGGTTCCGTTTAGAACGCGCCAGGCGCCGCTGACGTCACGGGCGGGAGGGGCGGGCCGGGGACACACCCCGCTCGATCCCGAGTGGGTCACGTGACACGCCCTCGCGGCTGCGTCAGCTGATCCCTGCTGAGCTGCGGCGGCGATGGAGTTTCTCTTGGGCAACCCTTTCACCTCTCCCGTGGGCCAGCGGATCGGTAAGGCCGCCAGACTTGCTCGTCCTCCCCGCTTCCCGCTTTTCCTCCCCCCCCCCGCGCTTCCGCAACTTGAGCGTCTATCTCGGGCGAAGGGGGGACTCGGTTGGGCGGGGCTGCTATTCCTTCGGGGCGGGGGTAAGGATGGCTGGAGCCAACCAGGACGCCGAACTATTTTGACTGACTGGTCGCGGTAGCCAATGGGAAGTAGGAAGGAGGCGGGCTGTTGGGGGCTGCCCTCCTAAGCCAATCCTGGTGTGGGAAGGGGTCTTAAAGCGAGGAGAAAGTTTGCTTATTTAAAGGGGCCGCTCCCCCCTTGAACTACTGCCACGCCCCCCAGGAATGGGAGTGGCAAATGCTATTCCGTGAGGTCCTGATTCAGTAGAGAATTTGTGCACGGGTGACTGTCTAAGCACCACTGTTCCCTCGGTTCTTCCAGGGATGCCAATCCCCTGGTGGGACCTGGGGATCTCCAGGATTTACAGTTGATCTCCAGGTGACAGATATCAGTTCCCCTGGAGAAAATGGCTGCTTTGGAGGGTGGACTCCATAGCATTATACTCCACTGAGGTCCCTCCTTGCCCCAAATCCCACCTTCTCCCAGCTGCACCCCCAAAGACTCCAGGTATTCTCAAACTCAAAGCGGGCAACCCTAACTGCATGTAGTAGTGGCGTGGAGGAAGTAAATACGTGTTGCACCGGAATTTGTTCATAGGCCAGTTTCGGTGGCTGCTTCACCATTCCTTGACCACCTTCTCAGAGCAGTTTTCCAGGAAAATTAATTGACGATCAGAATCATATAAAAGTAACACAGCTAATCCTTAAAAGACTGCTGTAATATTTGATATAGAAAAATAGATTTCTGGTAATAATTAGTGGCCCACCAAATCTATACTTGTAATGGGAAAGGTTAGTTGATTCCAGATGCAACCTGTGGGTTTCTTCTGACCAGAGCCAGTACTGCTTGGTGCTTTTTAAACATGAAGGCACAATGAATGTTGTTGTTTTCTGATCTTGGATTTTTAATCTCAAGAATTATATGGGTAGAAAGGAGGCCGTATGTTCACTTGGGAGCCACTCATGGCTTCCAAAGAGAATGCTGAGTTCTCTTACAATACAATACAAGCGTGCTTGTATTGGTGGCTTAATAGACAAAAGCAGGCCCTGAGTGACTCACTCATTGCTTCAGTAGATCAACTCCTTCCTCGTTTCATCATGCCCTGGCTCAAACAAGACCTTGCCATATGATATTAAAACATGTTGAGTAGAGTCACTGGAAATTCCTGGCAATCCACAACTAGCTCATTTAACAACTGGGCAGTAATGGAATAATGCTGTCATTCACTTCCCTCCTTTGGCAATCAGGGATTAATTCATAGTACTTTGTCCCATTATATACAAGACAAGAATGGTAGTCTGCTAATTACTATGTGAATCTGGTAATAATGCAGCCAAGAAGAGTGGTGTGTGTGTGTGTGGGGGGGGGGGGTTACTACTTTTACCTTCCCAAAGGAGTCTCGAAGCAGCTTACTATTGCCTTCCCTTCTTCTCCCTACAACGACACCATGTAAAGTAGGTAGGTCTCAAAAAGAACTCTGACTAGCTCAAGGTCACCCAGCTAGCTGCATGTGGAAGAGTGGAGAATCAACCTGGTTCTCCAGATTAGAAGCTGCCATTCTTAACCACTATACCACACTGGCTCTTGAATCAGTGTCACTGAATGGATTAATGATCTTGTATTGTTGAAAACATCCTATGGGTGCTGATTCGTTAAAAGACTGCACTCTCTATTCACCATATATTTTATTTAAACAGTGAGCAGCCATTGGATAGTGATGGATCAAGAAAAGACAGTTCAGGGCTTGGAAGCTGGAGCAAGGGAGGGAATGTGTCATGTCATTTCTCTTCTACCTATAGTGGACCTTATGATTTGGGTTGCCTGGGTCACATTCAGGCCTATGCAGGAAGTGCAGCTCTCTGCATGTTCATTCACAGGTGGCCCACTTTGTTTATCAAGATCTACTTCTAAACACCTGTTCATAGGATTGCAGTCTGGAAAAGATCTCTAATCCCCATACTGCAAAACTGGCAAGAGATGAACCCTTGTTCCTTTCCAAATCAGTGTAGTTTTGCTGAAGTCATTACCCAGTTGTATTTGATGATTAATCGACTGAATGAAACATTGTTGTCTTTTTCTATAAGATGGGGTTCTGAGACCAACCTCTGTACATAAACCAGTTGCTGTGGTTTGCAAAGCCAGTATAAAAGTACTGCATAATTCAGGGGAGGCGCATAAATTGCTTGTATCTACATCCTTCAGTTTAGCACTTGATATGCAGTCCTTACCTTGAAATGCTATTAGTGGCACTGAAAATCTGCACTGACTCCTTCCATGTCACTTTCCTTTTGAAAGCCTAGCATAAACACTTCCATTTCAGACTGTACCAGAACCTCTTGAAATAACCTGTATAATGTAATGCTTTAATATTATGTTACCAATTGCTGGTCTCATCATCACACACTGGAGCCAGTCCTGCCTCACCAACCTTTTGGAGTTCTTTGAGAAAGTGAACAAGCATCGAGACAACAGTGACCTGATAAACATTATATACCTGGACTTTCAAATGGCTTTTGAAAAGATACCTCACCAAAGACTCCTGAGTACAATTAGCAGTTATGGGGTAAGAGGACAGGTTCTCTTATGGTTTTAAGAATAGTTAAATGACAAGAAACAAAGCGTAGGAATCAATGGACAGTACTCACAATGGAGAGAAACAGGCAATGGAGAGAAATAGGGGTCCCACAATGATCGGTATTGGGACTGGTACTATTTGATTTATTCATAAATTATCTGGAACTATGGATGAACAGAGTAGCGTACAAGCTTGCAGATGACACTGAGTTATTTAGGATGGTGAAACCCAGGGCAGACTGTGAAAAACTCCAAGAGGACCTCCATAAACTGCGTGAACAATGTGGCAAATGAAGTTCAGTGTTGGTAAGTATAAGGTGATGCACACTGGGACAAACAATCCCAACTTCAAGTATAAGCTAATGGGATCTGAACTTGCTGAGGCTGAGAAGGGAAAAGATCTTGGGGGTAATAGTGAATCACTCTGTGAAAAAAAACAGCCAGTGTGCTGCAGAAGTGAAAAGGGCAAACACTCTTTTAGGGATCATTAGAGATTTAGAATAAAACAGCCGATATTGTAATGCCCCTGTACAGAGAAGTGGTGCAGCCTCATTTGGAATACTGTGTCCTACTTTGGAATACTATGTTACTGTATTGCAAAAAGGATGTTGCAGAACTGGAATGTTGAAGAGCATGTCCCATGTTCAGAGTCACTAATCCTTTGAATCCCAGAGCCAAAAGAAAACATCAGGGGGAGGCTTTGGTCTCTGTGCCCTGTTGTTGTCCATCCAGAGGAACTGGTTGGATACTGTTTGAGACACGATGCTGAACTAGATGGATTATTGGTCTGATTGAGCAAGACTCACGTTCTTTGAGGTTTGCCAGAGATGCTCACACATGTTGTCAGCTTGGAATTTTCAGGTCGCCGACTTGGTTAGCCCTTACTATTTGGAATGTTTGTTGTCCAGTAAGAGTCACACTTCTGTGCCCGCTGTTGAAGTCAGCCTTCTATGCAGAAGTCATGTGGAGCTGGCTTAGATTTCTGGAGGTGTGGATGGTTCTAATGGCCGCTTCCATCGTTGAGCTCAGCATCTAGATCTTTCATGTGACCAATGAATAGCCTTTGTGTTCCTGAAAAGCTTAAAGGAGTAAAGTCCAGGATCCCACCCCACCCACTTTTTAATGAAACGTATTAAAACAGCACTAACTCAAAATCCATTCCATGGGTTTATAAAAGTAAGGAGCATTTTTTAGGTAGTCGAGAGGTTATCAAAGTCTAGCCCCTTGAAGTAACAGTCTACACGTATGGGGGGAGGGTTAGTCACAGTTCACTAGAGGCCTGTAGAACAAACTAGAGTGACACCTGTGGCTTTCACAGTGTGGTACACTTTCTAAAGTGGTGATGCAAGGAATTGCTGAGTCAAACAACCTCTCTCCTTGACCTCCCTCTCCCACTATTCTGCAGTGCTGGGGACTGGGAAGCAGAATGGTCCCCTCAGAGCCCTCTCCATAGCTATGTGGCCTGTATTATTTATGGGTAGTGAGGAGGGAGTTCATGAATTTCCTTTAGGGCTTCTGCAAGTAATCCCAGGTAGCAGTGCTTTCCTACTGACCCACCAATTCCTTTTGGGGGGCTTCATCAGTTTGTTATCCATCAAGAACAGGAACAAGGGCTGTGAAATGACCAAACTGTAGTTGAGTTTAATGTTGCAGGGTTTTCAGTTTATTTATCCAGGTGGGCTCTATTTTCAAGCCCTGAAAAACCTTGATCTAGTCTCATACCACATTATCAAGCTGTGTGTCATGTGATCCACACATGCACGTCTTCCACAGCCGCATCCACTTAAGCTTGGAAGGTCTTTTGGGAGGTGTGCCAATATTTTGCCTATCAATTGACAGTTTTCAAAGGAAGGTGGAAAGTGAAATTAGAAAGCATGATAAGATGCCATCTGCTTGGATCTGGAAGAGTGGTTATATAGTTATACAGTTTTTTAACAAAAACTTCATCATTATTGCAAAATTATGTACCTTAAATTTGATGTAGAGCCAGTTTGGTGTAGTGGTTAGGAGTGCGGACTTCTAATCTGGCATGCCAGGTTTGATTCTGCGCTCCCCCACATGCAACCAGCTGGGTGACCTTGGGCTCGCCACGGCACTGATAAAGCTGTTCTGACCAAGCAGTGATATCAGAGCTCTCTCAGCCTCACCCACCCCACAGGGTGTCTGTTGTGGGGAGAGGAATGGGAAGGCGACTGTAAGCCGCTTTGAGCCATCTAGTCCAACCCCCTGCTCAACGCTGGATCAGACCAAATAAGAACCTACTCTTCTTCTTCTAGCTTAAATTTTGTTTTATGAATTAGTTTAAGTTAAATCATTTATGGGGAATGACAGACCTATATAATTGTCCCTTAGGCCAGTGGTCCCCAGCCTTTTTATCACCAGGGACCAGTCAATGCTTGACAATTTTACTGAGGCCCGGGGGGGGGTAGTCTTTTGTCGAGGGACGTTGCCGCCGCCTCTGAGCCCCTGCTCCACTCCGACTGATCTACGGACCAGTACCGGTCTCCGGACCGGGGGTTGGGGACCATTGCCTTAGGAAATGTGTTTCTCCTTACCTACTGAAGAGGAGACAAATAGTTACTCAGCTCCTAGAAATCTGATAGAGGCCTTCACAGACTGGCCAATGAGCTCAGTTCCAGGTTGTACTGACTTCTCTGCACTTTTGGCGGCACAGATTCCATCCAGATAACCTAGTTTCTTCTAGCTCATTCTAATCCATACACTTTGACTCCAAGTGTTGCTCTTGTTTCTGTACTGCCTCCTCTTCATTACACAAATGCACACAATTTATTCTGAAGGCAGAATTTAGGTTTTACTTTGGGTGGGTGTAGATCACATGTCAGCCCCCGCTTATACTCTTTTCCTTCCTTTGGCATTCTTTCTTATTTCTTTGGCGTTCTTAATCGCACTCATGGCTCACTATGTTCTCTCTTCCCTTGCTCTCCGTTGTGGCTTGTGTGTCCACTTACCATGCAGCAAAGTACTAGGAACCTTTCATTGTTGATAGTCAAAGTGAAATTGGATTCCACTCCAGTGGCTTAAGAGTCTCTGCCTAGAATTATAGCCATTTGGCTGAGGCTGCGTTGGGATTTTCCCTTATATGTGAGTTTCTTTCTCAGCCAGCCAGATGAGTATATGTGTCTGGTTTGCATTCCTGTCTGCAAAGTAAATATTCTGGAGAATCCCTTTGCATTGGGGAAAGGCTTAGCAAAAATGCTATAAAACCTGGACTCTTGGAGGTGCCACTGGGCTCAAACTTCAGTCCCCACATCTGTTTGTTAACTCTTATATTTGTATGCCCAATTATTGCCTTTCTCAGATCTTATTAACTGCCTTAATCCAATCCAATCCAATCCGAGCTATAATTACGCAGTTACTTATGTATCTTGACTCTAATGAGTTCTTCCTGGCAACCCCCTCCCTTGACCATAGATCATGGTGAAGGAAATTCTGTTTCACTGTATCTGAAGAAATGTGCTTGCACACCAAAGCTTATCTCTTGAATAAAATTTAAGCCAGTCTTAGAGGTGCCACTGGACTCTAACTTTGTTCCCAAGCTATGGAATTCTGTCGGTCCTAAAAGTCTTGCTTCGCACGATTCAGCTAAGAGTCATCTATTCCAAAGGGATTTTATGAGTTTGAGCACTGATATTTCTGTTTTTTCGTGTTGCCAATTGGTTATTGTTCTTGCTGCTTCAAGGGGTGTTTGCTCTGTTGATTGGGACGTTTGAAAACATTCTTCACATGGTCTATGTCCCATCTCTTAACTCCTGTAAACATGTGTTTTGGCTGCTTTTACTTGATTCAAGATTCTTGATTGTCATAGCTAGTGCTGTTGTAGGCCAGACAAGGATAGTCATGCTGGGCTTCTTCAGGATTCAGAGACCAGGTTTGGGGGCTGAAATAACAGCATAGAATCATAGAGTTGGAAGGTACCTCCAGGATCATCTAGTCCAACCCCCTGCACAATGCATGTGGCACAGAATTGTGATACTCCTACGTAGATTCCAGTCTAACATTTCTTTTCATACAAAAATGGTGTCTATCTCTTACTGGTAATGGGGGGGTGGGGGAGTCAAAGATGGAATAGATCTTTGAGGACTGTAAGTCAATGACTAGTTGGTCATTGTGTGAGACAGGATGCAGGACTGCATGGACTGGCAGAACTCTTCTTACATACTTAAGACCAGGGGTAATCAACCTGTGGTCCTTCAGATTCCATGGACTACAATTCCCATAAGCCCCTGCCAGCATTCGCTGGCAGGGGCTCATGGGAATTGTAGTCCATGGATATCTGGAGGACCACAGGTTGACTACCCCTGCTTAAGACTGAAGAGGTTTCAAAGATGTTGTTTTCATGAAGAAAAGCAAGCATTTGGGAGTCTTCCTGTAGTTCAAGGTGTGTCTGCTTGGAGTTTCATAACTCGGAATGTTTTGTTTATGTAGAATAGTATTTCCATAATCTCCGTTGAATGCAGTATGCAGTGAGGGCAGAATTCACTTTGGCTCTAAGATTGCCGGCTTCTGACCCACAGAGAGTTCCAGCGACTTTGATAGCTGTGGCATTTTACCAGCTGGATATTTTCTCTTGCTAGACATTTAAAGGGCAAGGGCCACCCATCTGGGCCCATTGCTACTAAACTCTTTGGTACTGAGTAAATCCATAACTTGAGTTAGCCTCCTTGGCTGTTCTTTCAAGGTGGGTGAAGAAAGAGGAGCTGAAGAAATCCCTCTCCCCAACTCTTGTACCGACCGCAGGAATTAGAGGAAGTTTTTCATGCCATCCACATGTGGTGATAGGAAAAAGCAGGAAGTCTCCCATTTTGGCTTGTGCAGCTATGAAAAGTATAGGAGCATTGCCAAGTAAAATAGTTAGCAACCCTATCCTGTACTTCCAGATTAAATCTTTGGCAATCACCCCCTCTCTCTTAGCTGCTGCAAGTCTTGCAAATGCTGCCATGAACCATGGATTGAGTTGCTCACCCACCCATTTCTCTTTCTTTCATTTGTTATTTCATTTGCTCCCTGCTGGCTTGCTGTCCACTTTTCCTTTGAAGGTTGACTGTCATCCTGCCTGGACTGACTCGGCCCAGTTGCCAATGGGCCTTGAGGCTGAGCTGATTGCTGGGTGGGGACATTGGTAAAGCTAGAAATAACAGCATGTTGCTCACTGCTTTTGCCATGAGTAACAGTCCTGGCTAGCGCAAGAGCTGCTAACGGAATTGGGGGGGGGGGGAGGCATTTACAGATAAGGGCTGAATTGGCCCTTGCATGATTCTGCTACCCTTTCCGTAAATGAAAATGTCACTTCTGCCAGTCTCTCTGAAGAACCTTCTAAAAATGAAATGGCTACTGTTCCCTGAGTCAAAACATGCAGCTCCCCCACCCCCAGCTTGCCCAATAACAATCCAAGCCACTGACAGTCTGTTGTATTTTAATAGTATCCCAAAATACGGCTCTGTATTGGGCTGTCCCATTTTGTATCCTGGCAGGGCAGTCACAGGGCAGGAGTTATTCTAATAACAAAGGGGTGACTCATTTCTGTGCTTTCTTATGCATGCATCTACTTTTGCTCCGAGTTTGGTTTAACGGACAGGACTGCTATGGAAGTGATCGTAAAAACATAAAGAAGGGTTGGCTAGTTTAGCATGCTGTCAGCATCTGGGAATTTATTTGTTTGTTTGTATTTATCTCACTTATGCCCTATCTCTCTTGCCAGTGGGGACCCAAGCAGCTTGCCTCCTTCTCTTCTTATACATTTTCAGCCTCACGGTGGCCCTTCGAGGTAAATTAGGCTGTGTGTGTGTGACTGGCCCAAGGTCACCCCAGAAATTCAGAAGCATGGTGTCGAGAGAGATGAGCCAACGTGGTATAGTGTCAGGTCTGGACTCAGGTACAAATTCCACTCAACCACGAAGTTCAGTTGGCGCTCTTGGGTTAGTCATTCTTTCAGCCTCATTTACCTCAGGCAGTTGTTGTGAGGGAAGAGGGATGTATACAGCCCTGATCTCCTTGGAAGAGAGGTTCAATACAAGTGCATTAAACTTTAAACAAAATATCGGGGATGACTATCCTTAGCGTCTGCTTTCTCTTTTTTTTTGTAGGTTACGCTCCTAGTCATCCTGGCAAAGTGGCTCATGGATACAATATAGAGAGGAATTACAAAATCTTCCGTGTTCCTCAGAGGCATGGAAAGAGAGCTGGCGTGGGGTGGACCGGCCGGCAGGAACACCTGCCAGAGTCAGCAGCTGCTACAGGCAGCCACACTGTTTTGACCACATAGTGCTGCTTTCTTGGGCCGACTGTGTGAACTAGTCCTAAGATTCTTAGGGAGCGGGTTTATATTTATACATTTCCTTCATTCAGTGTTGTAAGCAAACATCTTAACAGCAGGGAAAGGCACCTCACTCTGTTTCAAAGGGACATCCAGGGCTAGTTAGCTGTTTCATTTTTAATTATTTTCTTTTTTTTTCCCAGAGAAAGCTACTGATGGCTCCCTGCAAAATGAAGACTGGGCCCTCAACATGGAGATCTGCGACATCATTAATGAGACAGAGGAAGGGTAAGGGAGCTGATACTGCTAGGACAGGTGAAGTTACCTGTGTGCTTGGACATGTACCCTGACACACTTTTGAGCCCAACTTATTACGTATTGCCTATGCTAATGACTGGAAAATCCTCTGACTGTATCCGATTCCGGCTGGGTTTCTGTTCTTCGGAACATTAAGAATACAGTCAAATTACAAAGCTGAACCTGGAAAGAAAGTGACATTTCCCCTGATCTTCTGTGCCCCCATGCCACGTATGCCAGGCAGCACAGCGCTGACATTTCAAGAAACCTGGGGAATGCCAACCCCATTGATGCTGAATCCTATAAATAATTTGCAGTGGGCTCACTGGTGACCTCAGCAAAGAAAAGAACAGCATGTGCTGGAAATGGTGCTCCGTGGAATGCAAAGCTGTGATTACATGGCTGCAACTGCTCTGCCACAGAGGAAAATAAGGAAGGCCTTTAAGTTCATTTCATTCATGCAAAATCCAAAGCCGGGTTACCTGTTTCTTGAAAAAAAATACATCACCTTCACTTTGCAGCCCTCCTGCTTCTGTTCCAGCCCCACGTGTGCTCAATTTGGCTCCTTAGCACAGGGGTAGTCAACCTGTGGTCCTCCAGATGTCCATGGACTACAATTCCCATGAGCCCCTGCCATCATTTGCTGGCAGGGGCTCATGGGAATTGTAGTCCATGGACATCTGGAGGACCACAGGTTGACTACCCCTGCCCTAGCATATTTCTCTCCCCACCACCACCACCAATTTCTTGGCTGCATCTGATTCCATTCTTACACATCTGGTTCATTGCTCATGTATTTTACTTGGATCCAAGAGAAAGTGGATTCCCGTCCTAAATTAGCCCTCGATTCCGTGACTCCCCTAAGGCCACTTGGAATCTTCTAAGCCTAAATTTATTGTGCGATGGATGAGAGGAGTGTCGGGAAACACTTTGAAGCTTGCAAGGGCCATGGATGTTCTTGTGCCTGGCAGTCATAATTCACATCTGCCCTTCATCTTGCTGTTTGCTGAGCCAAGACTGGAAAAAACTGACATGCTAAATAAAGTAGAGCAAAATCTGCATGTACACAACACACACATTCTCTTTTCCAAGCCTCATAGAGTGAGTGAAAGCTGTTCAAGAACCTTGTTCTGCACTGTTTCTCTTCACTTGTGAGCTTTTCCTAATTGGATCCTGTCCCATGGGTCGCATCTGCCCCCTCTCCAGTGTCCTTAGTGGCACCTGAGGTCTCCTCTGTCTTTGTTGTTACAACTTTGGTCCCCATTTCCATCACCATATTAAAAGTAATACAGAGTTGTTAACTTCCTACCTGTAATTTCACAGAATCACAGAATCATAGAGTTGGAAGGGGCCATACAGGCCATCTACAGGCCTAGTCCAGGCCCCTGCTCAACACAGGATCAGCCCAAAGTATCCTAAAATTTCTTGACAAGGCCTCAAGCACTGAGAGCATTCCAAAAGGGCCAAGAAATTGTTATGGTTGTTACATTCTAGTTCCATTTTCTGTAGCAGACAATAGATAGCGCATGTCCGATTCTACCTGCAAATATAACAGTGGGGCATATCTCAGTATTATAGAACCTTTGAAAAGGGCCATTCTTCTGTGGATAAGCTGTTTTACATTCTGCTCTCTCCTTGCCCAAACAACATGCTCCTTGTCCCTTTCTGGCATGCGGTGGATGTTAATCTTTCCTTGCACCAACCAGCATGATAAGACTTTGCCCTGTTAGGTTACATTCAACAATAATGCTTTTTTTTTTTGCCTGTAGAACAATGTTTGAGTCCAGTGACACCATTAACACCAACTAAGTTTTATTCAAGTTATAAACCTTTGTGTGAATGCACACTGTCAGTCATCTGGCAAAGTACGCATGCATGTGGAAGCTTGTACGTTGAATAAAACTTGGTTGGTCTTAAAGATACCTCTGGGCTCAAACTTTGTTCTGCTGCTTCAGTCCAAGACAGCTAATCATATGAGTCTGTTTTCTTCCCTGTGTCCTCTGCTTCTGTCTCTCTTCCGTTTCCTTACTGGTTACATTCAAATGGGTAGCCGTGTTGGTCTGAAGTAGCACACTAAAACCAGAGTCCAGTAGCACCTTTGAGACCAACAAAGATTTATTCAGGGTGTGAGCTTTTGAGTGCTGAATAAATCTTTGTTGGTCTTAAAGGTCTTACTGGTTACAGTCATGGATACTGTGGGATGTGTGCACTCATGTCCCTAGTTAAAGAAAATTAACTTTGTGGATGTGGAAACATTTCTTTTTGGCTTTGAGGGAGAAGGCAATCTTAGCTTGTTTGGTTAGTTGTAAGATTCCAAAGGTTAGTGACTGAGGATTTCAAGTTGACTACCCATAGTTAAATTGCTGTGCTATGTTTTGCCTCTGGGCTAATACTGATGCTTTTGTAATCTGCCCACAGGCCTAAAGATGCCTTTCGGGCGATAAAGAAAAGGATCGTAGGAAATAAGAACTTCCACGAGGTGATGCTGGCTTTGACAGTAAGTCATGTGGGCCCTTTCTTGGCGACAGAGAGCCCTAGGAACATCACTTTTCCCAGTCTTCTTTGTTTCTTACCAGGTGGTCGATGGGAGTGGGCTTCATTAGAACCCTGCTTGCTTGAGTTCTGTAGCTGGGCATAGAATCATAGAATCATAGAGTTGGAAGGGGCCATACAGGCCATCTAGTCCAACCCGCTGCTCAACGCAGGATCAGCCCTAAGCATCCTAAAGCATCCAAGAAAAGTGTGTATCCAACCTTTGCTTGAAGACTGCCATTGCTGTGATGTACCCCTGGATTGGACGGTGTAAAAAGAAAAGACATTCTAGAACTTAGTTAGAACTTCCTGGACAGAAGGGTGCAGTCTTCAAGATTTATTTATCTAATTATACTTATATACCACCCTCCCCGAAGGCTCAGGGCAGTACACAGAAAACGGAAACTATACAGATAACTTAGTTTAACAATAATACAGTGATAACAACAAGCAACATAGAACAATAGAAAAATAAGGAGAACATTAAATGAACGCATACTGATAGCCCAGTGGGTTGGGTGGATTGTAGTTGGTGCCATAGGAGGAGCTCCCTTTTGCAGGCCCTGCGGAAGTGTTCAAGCTCCGCCAGGGCCCTGATTTCCTCAGGGAGCTCATTCCACCAGGTGGGGGCCAGGATGGTGAAAGCTCTGGCCCTGGTTGAGGCCAAGCGAGCTTCCCTGGGGCCAGGGATCACCAGAAAGTCAGAAGTGCTGGAGCATAAGGCTCTTTGGGGGGTGAAAGCAGAGAGGCGATCCCTCAGGTACACTAGGCCCAGACCACGTATGGCCTTAAAGGTGATAACCAGAAACTTAAGTCTGATCTGGAATTCAACCGGAAGATGGAATGCTAATCTTGGATTAACTAGTGGGAAAGCACCAAAGTTTGTAAGAAATATGTAATGTGCGGAAAGGAAGCAGGAATATAGCAGATGGCAAAGGCCCAAGTTTGATGGGCTCTAAACTTGCCTGCATTAACAACCTTACGTAAGAACATAGATCACTAGTCCATCTTTCTCAGCACTCTGTTCAGAATGGCAGCATCTTGCCATTGTCTGAGGCACAGAAAGTTCTCTCCCACCATCTACTGCCCGATTCGCTGTAACCGGGATTTTGAGATTTTCTGGGTGCTCACAGCCTCTGCCCCTCTCCTCTGTCATCTCGTTTGCCTCCACAGGTCCTTGAAACATGCGTCAAGAACTGTGGCCACCGTTTCCACGTGCTGGTCTCTAGCCAGGACTTTGTAGAAGGTGTGCTGGTCCGAACCATCCTCCCGAAAAACAATCCACCTGCCATTGTGCATGACAAAGTGCTGACGCTCATACAGGTGAGTGAACTTAAAACTTCCAGCAACTAGTTCTCCTTTTACTGGCAAATAATCAAATTCAGCTATTCCAAAGATATGGCTTTGTGCCTCTCACATTATGTGCCTTATTAATCTTGGAGGGCCAGTGATGAAGCTCTGACCCTCACTATTAACTGTTTTGATCCTGAATCTGTGCTGTGATGTACCCCTGGATTAGACAGTGTACTCCTTGCTAAAAATAATGTAATATTCTGTCTCCAGAAGCACTGGATTTTGTGACTAGTGTATATATTATGCATGTTTGCATGGTTTGCATAATATATATCCTGTTTTGCATACCATGTCCTGCAGTTTTTTTTCCATTTTGCATAATTCATTCTAGGGTTGCTTGTCCTGGGGAAAAGCAAGAAAGGAAATCTTTTTTTGCCCCTGTGGGTTTTAAGATTTCCGTTGGCACTGTTCATACGTTTAAGTATATTTCATCATTTAGAAAGACTTGAACCTTGCTTTTAAAATATATATATATATATATATATAGAATTATATATATATAGAATTATATATATATAGAATTATATATATATATATATATATATATATATATATATATATATAGAATTATATATATATTATATATATGGGATAATAGAATTGAATAGTGGATTGTGATATTACACAAATAATGTAGAACATAATGTAATTTAGAATGCGAGATTGAAATTTAATTTGTGGGTCTGAAGACAGAACTCTGCCGGGCCGGTCACTTGTGAGGATGCCTCCGTATTTGCATGGAGACGAACAAAGCATAGTGACAGGCTCTCTCTTCATTTCTCTTAGGTTTGGAATGAATTTTTGGAATGAATCTTGACATTTCTATTTCCTTAATATGTTTTCCCCCTGGCATTGAACCCCAATGAATTGATGACCTTATAAACTTAGCTTGTTATTTCTGTAGCCTTGTATCTTCATTATGCTATGTACTAACCCTTGACCCACTCTCTTGTAGCTCTCGTTTCATTGTCTGGTGAAGTGTGCTGTGTACACAAATGCTTACACCTTGAATAGGTCTTAGTTGGTCTTAAAGGTGCCATTGGACTCAAACAGTGTATACTCCACCAGGCATTTGCTTGAGGCCGACCGACTCGGAACATCTGCTGGTCCCCGTCCTCACCCCCTCCCCGACACCCTGCCATGATTGAACAATTTGATCTCCCTTGCGTTGTTGTTATTCATGTTGTGTTAGATTCAAATGAGTAGCCGTGTTGGTCTGAAGTAGCACAATAAAATCAGAGTCCTGTAGCACCTTTATGACCAACAAAGATTTATTCAATAAATACATTTATTGAATAAATCTTTGTTGGTCTTAAAGGTGCTACTGGACTCTGATTTTATCATGTTGTGTTGTAATTGTTACTGATAGATTGTGATGTTCTATTGAAAATTGTATGTTATAGATTGTTATAATGTCCCATGTAAATTTATGCAGTGCTCCATGTAAACCGCCCAGAGCCGTAAAGAATGGGTGGTATAAAAATCCAAGTAAACAAACAAACAAATAAATACTGTAACACTTGGAGGTGACACCTTTTCCTGTTTCCCTCAGTCCTGGGCAGACGCATTCCGCAGCTCACCCGACCTGACAGGAGTAGTAGCTGTGTATGAGGACCTGAGGAGGAAAGGTCTAGAGTTTCCCATGACTGACCTCGATATGCTGTCCCCCATCCATACACCACAGAGGGTAAGGTTAATGTCTCCTCTGCAGGGGGACCTGTTAAGGCGTGCGGCTTTTAGACAGATGTAATGACAACGAATAGGGGACAGAATTAGTTAGCTGCACACTCAGGAAATCAGATGGGACTCCAGGTTCTACGTTACCAAACAAATTATTCTTGCTTCCAACGTGCTGAACAGTGATGCATCCAATGTTCTTGATTTCAAAGGTAATGTTCAGTTTTTTTTTCCTGCGCTAACTCATAAAATGTGGCAGGATTAGGACTCATGGGAAAACGTAAACGTTTTCTTGGATGAAATGTTTAGAGCTTTGTTAAAATTAAAATATGACCTAGTTCTTTATTTCTGTTCAGTTCCAAACAGATATTTATTTCCTATAAGTTCTAAACACTACGAGGGAAAGTTTATTAGACGTAATGCATAAAGGGAAAGCGGCTTGCGTAAGGAGATCAGCGTTAAAGCGCCTTTTCAAAGAGGATGGATTAAAATCTAATGCTGTCTGTTAACAAAGACTCTGCAGGTCAGGATTCTTGCCTCCTACCCACCATAAGCTGCAATTAAGGCTCCTTCTTTATTGAGCTGGGATGATATCAGTTCTTTTTCTCCACAAGGACTAGCAGCATGCTGCTTACTTTTCAAACTGAAATGGGGATTCTCTTCTTGCCAGTTTCCTTGCAGCCCATGGAGAGAGGCATGGGCTAGGTGTGTCTATCACTAATGTTTGGGACATATAGCTGTGAGTGCAGCTTCCTTTAGAAATCACAGAAAAGCATAGAGATCATGAGAGTTTACAGGCCAGGGAAGCAACAAATGGGCATATAAAAGCCATGACGGCTAAGAGGAAGAAATTTTACCAAAGTCACTCCTAGATGGATGCTCTGAGTAGGAATGAGTGAAGATTCTCTGTGCCTTTTTCACCCATTGCTAAGCCATTTCCTTCCCTTCTGTGAACTCCCCTTTAGACTGTATATACCTCAGATTCCGTACCAGGGCAGAACTCACCAGCAGTGGATGCCCCTCAGACAATAGAATCTATCCTGCACCCCGTGTCCCTGCCAGGAGCTCCAGGACCTTCAGCCGAGGCTCCCATCACTCCTACTCCAGAGCAGGTAAGAGAAACACAGAACCATGGAGTTGGAAGGGACCTCCAAGGTCATCTAGTCCCTATCCCCTGCAGAATGCAGGAAATTCACAACTACATGCCAAACCACAGTGACTCCAGTTCCATGCCCAGATGATGCCGCCGCCCAAAACCCAGAATCCCTGGAAGAAATTAACCTCCTGCCCCCAGAGTGGCAATCAGCATTTCCCTGGGCATGCAAGGAAAGGCCACATCTTGTCTAACAATATTCTTGCAATAGAGTCTACCTGATCCATTCAGCTCTGCACATGTGAAAGATCCTTTCCCAGTTCTTTCCTGGTTTATTGGGCTTGGGCCTTGAACTAACTGGGCAAGCCTCTGGTGGGCTGCTGATCTGGAGAGTCGCGGCTGGCCAGGAGCAAGCCAGGCTCCAGTGTGCTGCCAGCGGACTCAGCCAGCAGTGGCAGCAACGAAAGGCATCCTGTGCCCACCGAAAGATACAATTTCCTTGCAGAAGTTCACCAGTTCAATCCCTACCATGGTTGGGAAAGGATCTCATTTTTCAGGCAAGAAAGAGGGACTTCTCTTTGAGTGCCCTGTAGATCCGCCCACAGACCAAGCAGGCAACAATGGGCAAGCTGTAGCACTAGTCGAACAGCCCAAGGCCGTGTTATGCGTTCTTGCATCCCAGCCTTTGGTGTCCACCGATCGTCTTTTGTAGCCGAGAGAAAGCCCAGCAGGGTTTAACACACGCTTGTTTGGGCTTTCAGATCGGGAAGCTACGCAGCGAGCTAGAAGTAGTGAACGGGAACGTGAAGGTGATGTCCGAGATGCTGACGGAGCTGGTGCCGGGACAGACCGAAACCTCCGACCTTGAACTGCTCCAGGTAGGAAACAATTGGAGCCTCGGTCTGCTAGCCATCTCTCTTGGTCTTGTCCCTTGATTTGGGTCACCTCTGTGAGGGGTGAGGACCAGCTGGGCTGAAGCCAGCAAGCTTCATTGCACCGTGCCCTTAGCCAGTGCGATAGGGATGGACGTTGAGCCCTGGGTGGCTACTCACTGCCATTTCTGAATTTAATTTCCTTGGCTCAGTGTTCATGATTGACATTCTCTTGCCGCGGGCAGGAACTCAACCGGACGTGTAAAGCGATGCAGCAGCGTGTGCTGGAGCTGATCCCCTGTATCCTCAATGAACAGCTAACAGAGGAGCTGCTCATTGTCAATGACAACCTCAACAACGTTTTCCTGCGCCATGAACGGTACTCCAGAGCCCTCTCCCTCCCCGCTGCCCCTACTCTTTCCCCACCCCCCACCCCCCACACACAAGCAGAGCAGCCCACCTTCTTCCACTCAAGCTCCTTCTCTTTTTCTTGTGTTTGTAGGTTCGAACGGCTCCGATCTGGACACCCGGCTAAGGTGATTCAGCGCTCCTTCCCACCGAAACGGGCTAATTGCATCTTGTCACTCATGTACTTTCAGATGAGATAGATTACCGCAGTGCTGTTATGGCATTTTAAAGTCCTAGAGGAGAGTTCTTAATGGGTTGGTTTCAAGTGTTTTCACGTCCTGCGCACTCACAGAGAGAGAATTTGCTCCTGTTACTCCGAAATAGCTAAAGAGGTTTAAGAATTTAATGTTGATCTGGTCAAATTACCTCCTGGTTGGGCACCTTGCAGCCGTGCTCTCCTGGTGTCTGGCTGCAGTTGTGCTTTGGATTCTGTCAGATGTTGAGCATATTGAAGCTTTTGTTCCCATCCTGTTGCCTTTAATGGAAAGGGGAAAAGCTACAGGGACCTTGCTTGTTCCAGAAATGCCTGGTCCATGAGTTTTCTTTACACCAGTAGCCACGTTGGACCGTCTTTCCTTAACCTCTGCCATGTTTCCACGACATTCCACTGTAGTGTGATGTGGCATAAGTTTCACAGTGTTCCAAAGAGCTGAAGGCAGCAGGTACTTCATGGAGCGACCCCAGGGAGAGACTCCTCCTTGTTCGAGGTCACCGGGTCCCGTGTGGGGACTCCTTTGTTGCTTATCCCACCACCTCTCTTGCAGAATAAAAAGAAATTATAAGGCACAATCCGGAGGAAATGGCTTCTGGGTTGTATTTCACTGAACCCATGTGAGTTAAAGCATTTACTGCCCAGTGACCTCAGGCCAGGAAAAGCAGGCCTTCCTTTCTTGGGAATGTGCTCACACTGCTTATGGCCCTCTAATTAATATCGAGCGCTGGAAGAACACCCTTCAGGACAAATGGCACTCGGCCTATGTGAGGTCAGGTTTACTGGCTGCCTCTTGGACAGGCTTCAGGGACATGCTTCTCAGAAGCTGTGGGGTAGCAGGAGGTATTTGTAGGTTCCCTGTTTGTATGACATATCAGACCCCCCCAAACACAATAGAACCTGACCAGAAATAATGTGGGAATGGCAAGTAATTTTTTTCTGTCTTCCAAAGCAACACAACAATACAGAAGACGTGAACAACTTGACTGATGCGGAGCCTGGGGCTGCGTCAGCAGGGAATGAGTCCGAAGCCCCCAATCTCTCTTCTCAACTGGCAGGAATGAGTGAGTAACCTGACTGAGTCCCACCTGCCGTATAGCTTTCCATCTTTTCCCACCAGCAGCACAGCTTTCTTTTCTGGCCCCCAGCCCCTTGTGTGCGGTCTCTGCATTTTCTCCTTCCTTCTGTTAAAATCCCAAACACTTTGCATTTGGGCTACTAGAGATGAAGAAGCAGACAATTTGATTTCCCTTGTTGATTATCTACATTTGGATTGGGGATGGCTTTTGAGGCAGAGACAGCCATCCGTGAAGATCTTCTTGGCTAAGAGTAGGCAAAACAAAATCTGATCCCTGTGTTTGGCCTGTCGGCCACAAGCCATTTAACCTGTCTGTTTTGCTCCCCATCATTTGCAAGAGGGGCAAAGTGAAACAGATCAGAGAAATGTCTCATAGCCATTTCAGCCTAACAGCTAACAGGTTATGGCGAAATGGCTGCCAGCATTTTAGCCTAACAGCTTGGCAGGTTGACCCATCAGCTGTCAGCTAAGAGCCATTTCACCCCTGTGGGTGATTCCCCTTCCCCTTTCTCACATCTAGGAGAAAGGGAGGGGCAATTTGCCCAGTTCAGGGAAATTCCAGTTTGGTTCAGGGTTCGATTCAGCTGGGCAGGTTGACCCATCAGCTGTTAGTGAGCCATTTCACACTTCCGGGTTGTTCCCCTTCCTCTGTCTCTCATCTAGGAAATCTGGCCAGTTCAGGGAAATTCTGGTTTGTTTCAGGGTTTAATTCGGGGGCTGCCCCAAACATCAAACCAGAATTTTTAGTTTCATGCCCATTGTACCTCCAAGCCAATATCTTGGTCTGTCTCCATTGCGATTTGTTTAGCTTGTTCCTCCTCTGTTTGATTCCCCTGCAGATCTGGGTTCCGGCAGCGTCAGTGCAGGGCTGCAATCCCTTGAGCACTCTGGCAAACTGGAAGAAGAGTTTGACATGTTTGCACTGACCCGTGGGAGCTCCTTGGCTGAGCAACGCAAAGAGTGAGTGGCAGAGCCTGCTCTGATCCCTCAAGCAAAATGGACAATGTTGCAAAATAACCTAAGTGTGGCTGGGCACTGAAACCTGGCCGTGTTCGAGAGAGAGTTGTGGCTCTCGGTCTCCTGGTGTGTTTTCCAGGTGGCTGGGCAAAATTCTAGCCTACCACAAGCATAGAAAAGGAAAAGACAAAAAAAAATGAAACAGTGGGCTCCTTGAAGAGCAGAGAATAAGGGTACAGTCCTGAGCCTGAGCAGGGACACTCAGAAGTCTGATTGTATTTAGTGGGGCCAATTCCAGGAAACCGAAACAGAAGGAGGGAAACCCAACCCAAAGGAACAACCAAGTTGGATACCTGAAGGTTGGGTCAGAGAAAAATATAAGAAAAGTGTGTGTGTGTGTGTGTGTGTGTTCCAAAATGCACTAAAACTCTGCTTCTAAAACTTAAGCACATTTCATCTTCGAGGCAGCAGATATTTGGACTGAAAAGTCCTGAATCTGTGTAACAGGATTCAAGGAAGTACCTCTAGGTTGACAACCTTGAACCTCATTAAAACAGGACCGACGGCATTGGTCGGGTTTTTGCATACATGCAAACTAGGACGTATAAACATGTGCTAATGCCAAGGCAGGTGGATTATAAGGCCTGAAAATGAATAAAGAATATAATTATGCAGTAATTTTAAGATGGAAAAGATATACAAATTGTTTTAAATTATTACTCACGTCCCAAATATGCCGTACAACGAAAGAATTTTCTTGTAGGAAAAGCTTTCTTAGACAGCACACATGCTCAGGTAATAGAGATTTAATAACTCATTCTTTAAGAAATGTATGAGACAAGGCTATTTTAATGGGGATAAAATAAGTTATTTTAACTAAGGATACAACAGATTGCAATAAAATGATATAAACTTGCATGCTGACCATGGCTATCAAAACTCTCAAGAGTTCTGTGCTGGCCTTTAACAGACAGTAACTTCCTTCTGATTTTCTCTCACCCATCCTTTGGGTCACTTACTTCTAGACAAACCCCCTTGGGATTGGCAGCCCAAGCTTAATAAGGGATAACATTGACTTAAGCAGCTGGCTACCTCCCCTGCTGCAGGTGAAGCTGAAGCATGGTTTTCAGCCAAGAACATATGGGACAAAGCAGGGTTTGTTAGTTTTTGTAAATGTTGCTTAATAGAAATAAATGTGGAAAGGTTGCTTTAAAGTAAAGAACAGTAAAATAGAAACTTTCTTATGGGACACACACACACACAAAATAGCCAAAACTATTCTCTACTCTTTTGAGATATACCACTTGCTTTTATGGTGTTTTTATTTTCCTAGTTGTTTTGGCTGGGGCAGGGGGGAGAGAGCAGAATTTATGCCCACAGAGTTGCAGGCGTGGGATAGTATGATAAGGGCTTTGAGGATTTCATCACTGTAAGCACCTTTAAGTTTCCTAATACAAGTCATCTTTTGGGGTGTCCTCTAAATTTCAAGAGGAGATGGTGTGTACGTTCAAGGTAAAGAGTCCCTGATCAGTTTTGAGTTGTATCTCCATGGAACTAATGAAGGCAGATGCAAGCCTTCATTAGCTTTCACAGCCCCCTCCCCTCCTGGCCCAGTCTCACTCCTTGATGGCCTCTGGGGACTGAGGCAGTTGTGAAATGTGTAGTTTATTTTTAACAGCTCAGGCCAAATGGAGAGCAGACTTCTGTGCCGTGCGATGCAGCATACTGGGTAGTTCAGATGGACCACCAGTCCAAGATTAATGCTTCAGCTCAAGTCTCACCATGCACCCTGTTTATATTACAGAGAGGGCAGACTGCCTCTAAATTTTTTGCAGTGTCCTTCCTCCCAGCTTTTTTGGGCGGGAGGGGGGAGGGGGAATCATGCTTATATCTGAATAAGTTGCCATGAGTGTGCAGACCTAACTATATTTTCATCTGGGGAAGCATTTTTCTACAGGGAGGGGATGTTTACGTTTCCCTGCATCACACGGCATTGCTTACACTTTAAGTCATTCACCTTCCTTGCTCCTACTTTCTTGGCACAGGGAGATCAGTGTGGTGGGAGGGTTGGCGGAGTAACTCAGCCAAGAAGTCCCAGGTTCAAATTTCTTGGCTCCAACTCAGCTCTGCAATAGGGAGAGGATAGTATTGACCTACTTTACAACATGGCGATGAGTATGGATTACTGGGAGAATTATGTGGAGCGCCTCGAATGCTCCAAATAACACTACGTTTAAATGTCAAGCACTGTGAGTCTGCGCAGGGCTGATTCGCTGGAGGATCCTGCCATGCAGTTGTTCTTGGTTAGCCTTTTGGGTCCTCCCAGGGCTGCAAGTCCAAAATACACCTCTGTGGTTCTGAGAAGCCCCAGCCTGCAGAAAGCCATGGAGAGACCTCTGCTGATGCTAGAAACAGATGTTTGTTGTGGGCATGGACAGCTGTCTTTGAAACACGCCTGCCTGCTCAGCACTTAGCAGACTAGGCTAGATGCCAGCGTGCTTCTAGTCCAAACTGGCACCGTGCTCCCTGCTGCTGGGAGGCTTATGTTTGACTTGGAAATTGCCTTCCCTAAAGAACCTGGCTGATTCACCCACGGGAAGGAAACAGACCAGGCAGAAGAACACGGAGCAGACCACAGGCAGGGTACTCTGAGCAGGCTCTTTGCCCACAGTAGTGGATGGGATGAAGATGGAAAAGCAGCCTGAAGCAGCTGATCTTGTGCTAAAACCCAACCTCTAGGAGTGCAGTCCGGGCACTTCCCCTCACTTGGGGCAGCAGCAGAGGATCTGGGAAGCGTATTTTCTCCTTCACAACCTGATTCTCCTACAACGGAGGTGCCCACGATCTGCTCTGTAGGAAGTGGCATTTTCTATTGATTCCTCCTCCTCCTCCAACGGGACTAGCTGCCCCCTGTTCTCTTGCCATCAAGCCAACTTGGGACAGTCTGTGCCTTGGCATACTCCTATGCCTTTTCTCTCTTTGTTTCCTTTGGCTTGGCTGCCGTATCCGGACTTTCGTGGGCAGCTGTGAGCTGGGCTTGGCTGTCTTCTGAGCACTCCATGAATACCTGCTTGCAGAGTTTTTGGCAACACCTCAAACCTTTCCTGCCGTTCTGCTTCATCAGCTTCATGGTGGTGGCACTCTACTTCATCCTGGATGCCATTGTGCACAGCGGGCCGTTCACAGATGAACACTTTTTTGAAAAATTTGAGCAGAAGTGGCCCCAGCCCATGCCCCAGAAGGGGAACCGTTCCCATTGATCGTGGGAGTGGCAGAAACACGGCTGGGGGGAGTGCAGTGCTGGGCCATCCCTGGACAAGGTAATTCTGGCCTTCTTGTGTAAGAAGTAATCAGCATAGATCTGTGGAGGAAAACAAAGGTGAATGGCCTTGAATTTTTTGGAAGGGAGCGTTCTAAAGCAGAAAATGGAACCATTGATTCCTATTGAGGGAGTTAACGCTGTATAGGAGATAGATGGGTAGCCGTGTTAGTCTGCCTAACAAGAGTCCAGTTGCATCTTAAAGACTAACAGAACTTGTGGCCGGGTATGCGCATTTGTGTCACTGCTCATTTCTTCAGATGTGCCGGAGGGTTTCTTTGAGATGCTTTTTGAATGCAGAGGTATCACTGCTGCTGGGCATGCTCTGGAACTCTACCCGTGCTTGACTGCAATCTGTAGGGCTTCATGCAACAAATTCGAAATGTGAAAGGATGCAGATTTTGTGTTGAGATCGTGTTCTTAGGTGAATTTATGTACATGCTACCACCCTGAAGGAGTGCAGAAGATGGTTGCATGTGGATGTCAGCCTTTTCAAAATCTTGGCGCCTTTTTCAAAGGCCTTGTGAGTACAAATACTTGAAAGTTTGTGGATGATGCTAGCAGAAATCTCAGAAGCTAGAGTGAGCGGCTTCTCCTTGTTGAGCACAGGGCTCTGGTATCTTCTATCGTTCCCCTCTCAGTGATTAGAGTATAGTATAAAAATTCAGGATATTGTAGAATAAAAATTGCATACATAATACAGATTGTAGAAATCCTGTTTTCTTGGTGCAGGATAGCGCTCTCTCTCTCTCTCTCTCTCTCTCTCTCTCTCTCTCTCTCTCTCTCTCTCTCTCTCTCTCTCTCCCTCTCCCTCTCCCTCTCCCTCTCCCACTCTCACTCTCTCACTCTCTCACTCTCTCCCCTTCCTCTCCCTCCCCTACTCTTCTTGATGCAGCCTTGGGTAGATTATGCATTTAGGCAATGAAGTATGAGTTGATTTAATAACTTTTAATTTTAATTTAATAACTTAGCTATGTAACCCTTTCCTAAGGGTCAGGGCAGATAAGCAGATCTACTTACCTGCCCTGACACTGAGGAAAGGGCTACATAACTAAGCTGCTAGCTAAGATTAATAGACCTGCTTATCTGATTTGTATCTTACACCAAGCCTCAGTTTTCAGTCATTCTTATGTCATGGGGTGGAGAACTGGAGGTGAAGGGAAAAGCCTTGCCATTCATTGCTTGGTGTATGGCTGAGCTTGTATCTGAACCCAGGAAAAAGGCCAATGCATGAGCCCACAATCCTACTGGTAAAATTCATAATGAATTCCGCACATAGTGGGCTCTCAGGAGTGTTGTACACTTTACATCTCTTCAAAACACCTGTGTTTCTGTGCTAAAGGTAAAGGTATCCCCTGTGCAAGCACCGAGTCATGTCTGACCCTTGGGGTGACGCTCTCTAGCATTTTCATAGCAGACTCAATACGGGGTGGTTTGCCAGTGCCTCCCCCAGTCATTACCATTTACCCCCCAGCAAGCTGGGTACTCATTTTACCGACCTCGGAAGAATGGAAGGCTGAGTAAACCTTGAGCCGGCTGCTGGGATTGAACCCCCAGCCTCATGGGCAAAGCTTTCAGATGGCTGCCTTACCACTCTGCGCCACAAGAGGCTCTTGAGGTTTCTGTGCTGGGACATAGCAAAATGTTTTTGGTCAGGGACGTCCTTAAACACCACGTTGACCTCTCCTCACTGTTATTGTGGGAGGGGGCTGGTTCTGCTGGGCCACGTGCAGTGTACTTCTCCCCATATGGAGTTTTTCTCTTCAATTTGGTTCTCTTGTTCAGGGTGAAGTATGAAGATCCTCTAGCAACCAAAGGACTAGCTGGAGCCTTGGATGCCCGGCAGCAGAATACAGGAGCGGTGAGTCAATACCTCTAAGGTACTGGATGAGTCCTACATGTAGATCACTTCTCCTTGAACGCTCAAGGTCAAGTGTTGCTCATTCAGCTTCCCAGTGCATTGATCACCAAATAGAGGGCTGTGTTGAGATGGCTGCTCTTGTTGGTGTCCAGTTTATGGCCCTCTGACTGAAGAGAGGTCAGAGGATCTGATGTCCTAGCCAAAGGACATTCATGTTTGATTTTTAAATACAACATTTTTAAAAAACCTAATAATTCTTGAAGTAAGTTTGAAAGAATCACTGGAACCAGATATACCTGGATTAGGGGCCAAGCCCATTGCATTCAGGAACACAACGGACGCTAGATTGAGGGGGGTGGAAGAACTCTGTAGATGGCCTCTCCCCCCACCCCAGGAAAGGCGGCAGTCTGGTGTCCCCCAGAGCAGGAAACTCACCAGCAGGTACAGCTCTCATGCAGCAGGGATCTGCAGCCTCTGAGCCTTGGAGGGAAGTGGAAGGAGGAGGGGGTGGTCAGGGGGTGGTCAGGGGTGGAGGACGGAAGGCTGGCTGCTGGACAGACAGGCAAGCCAGTTGAAGGAGGCGGAATTCAGGGGTGGGGCAGCTGCCCTGAGTGGGTGTTACGTACTGAATGGCACTTATGCCATAAGACATGCTCCTCCTCCAAGGCCTTACCAGAAATATATCGTGTAACAGATAGGCAAATGAAATCAGAAACAGGAATAATATTCTTTATCCTTGCTGAAGATACAAATACGATTTCTGAGTTACCAAAGCACTTTCAAAAAGGTTAGAAAGTCTCACACAACCCACATCTGAGAGATTCAGGGGTGTTTTGAGGTGCTAGCTTCCTGATATGCAGAAAGTGTAAGGGCATACCCTTTTCTGTATTTCCAGAAATCCTTAGCTTCAGAAGTGGCGCTCGTCTGTCCCCCTTGAGTGCTGTCCCTCTAATAGCGACTCAGGCAATTCCTCACTCATTTGTACTTCCTGGATTTGCAAGTATCCATATGAAGATACTTTTAGGAACTTCCTGTGAACTGTTAGTCACAATTGCAATCAGTGGCCAACTCTTTTTATGTATACCCAACGAGCAGAATGCTGCTGTTCATACAACTTATTTTTTAATTGCAGCATTCATTCTAATTTTTGTATCATTTAAGATAGAACCTTGGAAGGGAAGAATTTGTGCCTGCAGGACTCCTTCTAGCTTTTGACCCACTGAACCATGGTTAAGAGACTAGTGGTGCTGCATCTGCGCCAGCCCAGGTTTTGCCTGGAAGGAGAAAGTTGGACCCTGTGCAGATTTTCCTATTGTGGTTCTGTAGTTATGGGAGAAGTACACCTAACTGACGTCTAAAGGTCAAGCTCTAGCACCTCTAGACCAACTCCCTAAGAAACCTCCTGCAGAAGTAACTATTGAAGTGATACTCTAGTTGTGCTCACATGAATGGTGACTTTGCAGGATGGAAACTGTAACACACTAAATGTATCATCTGGAGATTGGGTATTAGAAGAAGAAGACGAAGAAACGTTGACTCTTACATGCTGCTTTTCTCTACCAGGAGTCTTAAAGCAGCTTACAATCACCTTCCCTTCCTCTCCCCACAACAGACACCCTGTGGGGTGGGTGAGGCTGAGAGAGCCCTGATATTCCTGCTCAGTCAGAGTTGTTTTATCAATGCCATGGCGAGCCCAAAGTCACCCAGCTGGCTGCATGTGGGGGAGCGCAGAATCAAACCCGGTTCGCCAGTTTAGAAGGCCGCACTCCTAACCACTACACCAAGCTGGTGTACTTTCTGAGGTCACAGCCATGCTTCCTTTCAGGGCTGGGTTAGCAAGCTAGCACACCATTCTTCTGTCCAGAGCTTCCATTCCACAGAAAGAGCAAAAATGAGTTACGCATTTCCTTTCTCCCTGTTGTTGGCTTAGTTCAGGCTTCTCCTTCATCCCATTAGACTCCTCAAACTGGTAGAAAGAAAATATTATCAACCTGTCAGTCATTTGTAGAAGAAAGTGGTGCTCTTCTTTCCAGGCATCATAAACCAGGGGTAGTCAAACTTCGGCCCTCCAGATGTCCATGGACTACAATTCCCAGGAGCCCTTGCCAGCATTCGCTGGCGAATGCTGGCAAGGGCTCCTGGGAATTGTAGTCCATGGACATCTGGAGGGCCGCAGTTTGACTACCCCTGTCATAAACATTAGAGACCTTATAAATGTTAACATTTTGGAGGATACCTGTGTTTGGGTTTTTGTTTTTGTTTTTACCACTCCTACCTTTTCTAGCACCTTTTTAAAGTAAACTCTCTCTTAACTAGCTGGAGCCAGAGCACCCGATTTCAGATTGGATGATGCAGCAAGGAATGGTGAGAACGTATTGCTGCTAATCAGGGGGAGAGAGCCAAATAGATTTCAGAGACTGCTAAGCAAGGGTATGGTGCTAAAGGAAGAGTGTATGGGGATACCCCACGGCAGAGGGACTCGAGGCTGGAGAGTCCTTGCCAATACATCCATGTTTTGGAAGGATCCTTGAAATCACGATAGAAAAAAAAAAGAGCAGGGAGTACTTAAATCCTTTATCCTCTGTATCCTGTTGGGATTAGAAACTACAATATCCAGATCCAATAACATATGCCTTTGATGTTTCATCCAGCTCATGGCCTTTGCACTAGAATTGCATTGCCATCCAGAAACATTTTACAAACTACATCAGTGATTCTGCGCTGACCTGTCCCTCTGTACTACAGATAATTTTGGTTCTTCTTTTTTTTTATAATACAGGTCTTCCCCTCATAGGGCAAAAATCACCCATGAGGTGAGATGTGTCAAGCAGTGGCCAGTCATGATGCTCCCATGCTGCAGGAGGAAATTTGTACTCCCCAAGTGGCCAACCGTTCCCCCGGTTGTCTTCCACATCAGCACCCTGATAGCAGCCCCATGACTCCCATATCTTAGCTGATTCTGCCTCTCCTTTGCAGCAGGCTGCTGTGTTAAATAGCAGTGCTCTCCACATCACTGTTTTGAACAGGTAGCAACCCCTCCCAGTCGGATGCCATGTGGCAAGTCCTTTCATGCACCAGCCTCCTCTTTTAACAAGCCTGTTAATGCTGGCTCAGGCAAGCAGGTTGGTCAGGGTTCAGCTGCTGGCTATTTTGATCCAGAGATTCTAAGTTCAGTATGGACTATAGAACCAGTCAGGGGAATCACCCCAAGAATGGGAAATCCTCACTGTGATTCCTCATCCAGGGTATCCTCATGCACTTTTCCAGCTTCTTGGGTGAATCCCGGCTTCCTTTTTCTGAAAACGTCATTTGAGGACAAGGCACTCTTGCTGGTATCTTCTTATTTCTCTCTGAATAAATACCTTCCCTGCTCAGGGGAGCTTTACCTTTGCAGAGGAAAGTCAGCATGACAGGGGTAGCTCAGGTGCTGCGTTATCGGTTTGGAAAAGATGGATTCTCCTGCTTTGGTTTTGGTACATTCTAATGTTTGGTACATTCTAATGTTTGAGTGCAGTACACTCGGTACATTCTAATGTTTGAGTGCAGTAAATGCTTTTCATCTCTACTTAGGGCAATTTATGGGAGTGCCAACTTTCTCCTGTCCTTTGCTGCTCCAAGCTTATTTTGAGAATTTCCCATTGCAGTTTTGGGTCTGTGGATTTGGTCTGCTCTTGGTTCCTTTAGCATTCTTTCTGCACTGACCAGTTCCTTTGTGAAAGGGGAATATCCTCACTGTCTTAAAAAGACAGTTCTGGCTATGGGAGTAAAGGTCTACTTTCTCTACCTCCAGCATTTTCCCCGCACCTGGGATTGGGCATGGGGCCAGTTTTGTGAGACCATAGACCTTTCTTCATAACACGTCTGCTGCGTCTTCATTTCCTGGAATGCCACTGTGTTTTCCAAATAATCTTTTGTTGAGCATGGAGAGAAAATCTTTTTAGGTTACATACCCCTTTTAGGTTCAGCAGAATATACATGGCTGTTTACCTGAAATATCAGCCTGTCTTTGCAGTCTTATGGGAGTTACATGATATGCATCAAGCGTTCAGCTTCATTGTATAACATTACATTATATTATATGAAAGCTTCTCACTGTGTAGACCAAGGTTTTGGGAAACCCTGGGGCTACTTGAGGGCCCCGGAAGGGTTTCCCAAATGGGCGGGAGTTAATTAATTTTTATATATATATATATATATATATATATATATATATATATATATATATATATATATATATATATATATATATATATATATATATATATATATATATATATATATATATATATATATACACACACATATATATATATATACATATATATATATATATATACATATATATATATATATATATATATATATATATATATATATATATATATATATATATATATATATATATATATATATATATATATATATATATATTTGCTAAACATTTTTCAGTGATATGACCATATATGAGCATGTCAACCTGCTCCTTCCCCCCAAAATGGCCAGTGATGGGCCTGGAGGGGTGGGAAGGGGAGGGGCCCCGGATGGGCATGTACACAGCTGTGCTTCCCAACCATATTCTGCATGGTTGCACCACTTCTGAGGTTTCTCAAAGCCTGAAGAATGTTTCTGGGGTTTCTGAATGATAAAAAGGTTGAAAAAGGCTGGTATAGGCAATCTCATGGTTGTATAGATATGCTTCTCACACACTCTAGCCCAGGGGTAGTCAGCTGGTGGCCCTCCAGATGTTCATGGATGACAATTCCCATGAGCCCCTGCCAGCAAACTCTGGCAGGGGCTCATGGGAATTGTAGTCTATGAACATCTGGAGGACCACAGGTTGACTATCCCTGCTCTAGCCACAGAAATGCTCTGTCTCAATACACATCTCCCCCCTCTCCCAAACACACACTGCTGTGAGAATGTTTGTTGCTAAAAATCCACTTACTAACATAACATGGGGGGGAATGCCTTCAAACTCACGCTCCATTTCCCATGAAGACCTTGGAGCCAAACCATTTGTCATCTCTGGGAATCACTTCCGAAGCTGCGAGTTAATGGTACAGAACGCAGGGCTCAGTTGTCGCGATTTGAGAATGACTCTGTCAGTACGGAGTGAAACAGATGAACATGTAACCTCTCAAAGGATATTTTTCCGAGCTTAAGAGGAAGGGGTCCAGGAACAGGGCCAATTTTTAAAGTAGCCTTGGGTGTTGCCCTCTGTTAAAAGACAATAAGGGCAAGGATTATTTCTCCAAGTATGGATTCAGCTGGTGCTCCTCTGCCTTATTATGCCTCGTTCTTCCCTTTTTTTCTCCTCTCTTGCCAGATTCCTGTCCCTCAACCCTCCCTCATGGAAGATATCGAGCAGTGGCTCTCCACTGATGTCGTAAGTAATAGAACCGAGGCATTTGCTCGTTACTTAGGGCCGATTAGGAACTTCCCACCAAGTCCTTGGGGAACATTAATTGATACTGGGATGACATAAAGCCAAGCTTTGAGTGTTCTTGTTTGAGTCCCTAATGGTGCCCTCATCCATCCTTCCTTCCCGCTGGGCTGTTATGCCACTTGTAGTGTGTGAGGCTAAAGGCTGCTTTGCACCTTAATGTGGATCGTTCCAATTTTTTTTCCACCTGGAGGTACGTCATTTCAGCCCTCTGTTGTGGCCTGAGCCTTGTGACCTCACACCGCTATTTTGCTCTGGACAATATGCAAAGATGGAAGCTGCCCCTTGTAGACAGTACGGCTGTACAAATCAGCTTCCTTCTGTATTAACTCAAATCACTGGCCCACAAACGTCTGTCTTTGCCGATACGGATGCAGAAGGGGAGCCTGTCTGTGGTTCATCACTTGCAGGAGCTCTTCAAGAGCTCTCCTGCAGCCATGTCCAGTACATGACCTCTCTGCAGTGCTGCTGGTGTCTGCTGATAGGAGAGATGTAAAGTGAGGCAGGAAGGACACCTCCTCTCCATGGTCTGGGTGCCACAATCTCTGTCTCAGTAAGAACGGAATTCTCTGTCCATTTGATACATTCCATAACTTTTGATGGTATCTTTCTTTCCGTGTTGCCTTTTGTGTTCCCTTCTCCGGAAAACAAGGCCGAGGATCCAAAAGGGGTCACCAGTGAAGGTGAGCTGCTCTTTATTACCCTGTCTAGGCTTCTTCTGATTCTTATAGCATCAGATGCCCTCTGCCTCTTGTCCCATTGTCTACATGCATTAGAAGAGACGCCATGCATGAATGAGTAGCATATGCAGTTGCCCCTTTCCCCTAGCTAGTTTGACAGCGAATTTCCAGAGCTCCATAATAGGGCTGTTGGGGATGCATTACTCCCATGCCCCCCTATGTAGAAAGGTCCTTCTTGCACTGGACTCCCCCAGTCATGCATGCACTGGACACCCCCAGCACCTCAGCCCTCAGACTCTTCCTGCTCTGGTGAGGTTCTTCCATCTCTGTTAAAACTCTCCCTTGTGGCCTTCCTTTCCAGAGTTTGACAAGTTCCTGGAAGAGCGGGCCAAGGTGGCGGATCGACTGCCTGCACTTCCCAGTCCCCCCGCTGGGGTCCCTTCCCTGCCAACCAGCTCCGGCCATCCCCAGAAGAAAGAGAAGGAAGACAACGCCATGTTTGCTTTATGAGCCGTCCTACAGACTGGTGTGCTGTGGCTCCAAGAGGACCTGTGTGCTGCACTGCTCTCCTCCTACGCGGGGGGAGGGGAGCAAGAGAGGAGCGGGCAGGGGCAGGGGCCCCTCCCTCTCTCCTTTCCTCCTGCCTCCCGTACTAGGCTGCTTTCGGGTTAAGTTAATCATTACTGCATCTGGGGACATGAGAGAAAGAGAGAAAAAGAGAAAAGGAATTGGTGGGAAGTGTTTGCAAAGATGCCAAATGCCTTGTCGAGAGGATTGGAGTGGATTTGGGATTTCTCCTGTGTAGTTGAATTATTTTTCTCCCTCTCCCTCTCCCCCCCCCCACCCCCATGAAGTGACTGTAAAAGCAATGGTAGCTTCCTATCAGCCCCGCAAGCTGCTGCATTTTGTTGTAAAACTCAGCAGTTCCCCTTTCACCGGCTCTTCTGTGCCCTCTGTCCTTTGCCCTCCTGTGGCTGAACAGGAATCATGAACGCTGTTTACACACAATGACAAGAAAGCAGGTTTGTAAGTAGGGCGGTGATGCCTGCAAGTTTCTGCTAATCCTCTCCTCTCCCCGCCCCCCCCCCCCTCTTGGGCAAGAACCTCCTGAGTGCACCTGCTAGCATTGAGCATACTGCCTACAGGCCATACTAATCAACCATAGCTAGCAGAGGTTCTCATGGCCAGGAGGGGGCACCAGTGGTACCAGAGCCTTCCAAATCAAGTCTTGCAAGCTAGAACCATCTAGGACAGGGGTAGTCAACCTGTGGTCCTCCAGATGTCCATGGACTACAATTCCCATGAGCCCCTGCCAGCTGGCAGGGGCTCATGGGAATTGTAGTCCATGGACATCTGGAGGACCACAGGTTGACTACCCCTGATCTAGGAGACAGGCTCTCTTTGGAAATGACTTCATAAGACCCCTCGATCATGGCTTCCCTTCCCTGTCGATAGCCATCCGCTAATGCTCCGCTCTATAACCTGCCCCTCTTCGAACAGAGAGTTGATTTTCTTTTTTCTTTCTTTCTATTTTTCCTGCTGTATTGGAACACTATAAGGAAAGAGCATTCACTGTGTTCAAGCTTAGGAGGTGAGCAGTTTGTCGGAGGTGAAATGCTGAATAGTTCCTGTACCTGGGAGACTTGCCTTTTATATTACACATTAAATAAAACACCTATGGACCTCACCAGAGCATGTGTGGCTTCTCTGCAGCCTGGCATAATGAGCTAAAATGCAGTCATGCCAGCTCGGGAAGAAGAGAAAACACCACACTGCTGAGGGGGAGACGGGGGGCTTCTAGGGGTGGATCACAGCAAAGGCCTTACTTGATGGGGTCTGTCTTTGGAGCCTGGGAAGGGTGGGAGGAAATACAAGACCTCTACCACTGAGAACAGGTTCTGTTTATACCGAATCAGCTCCTGCTGTACTTAACAGTATCCCCATCAAATCCAAACCACACACACTGAGGAAGTGAGGAGATCAGTGCTAAAATTCAGTTATGCATAAGCCATTTAATTTGAGTAATTGCTCTGATTGCAAAATGCTAGATTTGTCTTTTTCCTTCTTCACCTGTGCCAGGTGGGGAAATACAAGACAGTAGGTTAGTAAGGCTCGACCCGCTGGTACGTGTCACGGGAACTTCCGCAACATACCGACACCAATTGTTTCAAACTGGTCCTGCAAGAGGAGGGGATGGCAGGGTTTATATATGTATAATATCAGTGCTAGTGATAGATGTTGGGCATGGTGAAATGAATTAGCAGCTAGAAAGGAAGGGGCAAGAGAGTGACTGGGAGAGAACACAAGGCTCTTTCGTGTGGCCCCTCACACACAATAAGGGGAAACGGGGTTCCGGGGCTTACTGGCGTGTGGCGCTTTCCCATTGGCTCCCACATCAGTGTTCTGTAATGAGATCGTCTGAGAGAGGAGGAGTCTTGCACACCGGTCACACCAGCTTTAGAAAGCAAAACAGCCTCCCCGTTATGCATTCAGTTGTAACTGAGTGAGGCCATTCATCTGTCCAGCACAGCATTGCCAATTCTGACTGACTGCTGCTCTTGGGTCTCAAGCCAAGATGAGGCGTCTCCAAGACTGGATGCCTGAGAGCCTTTCACTGGGGACTGAAAAGGAGACCGGCCTGAGAAGCAGGTGTCCTACCCCCTTCTGCGCATTCGGAAAGCATCAGGGGAAATAATTACGGGGGCTTCCTCACAACTAGGTTTGCCAATTTCTGGCGCTCTCTTGGAATTATAGTCATTCTCCAGGGAGCAAGAAGCCGCTTTGACAGGCTGACTCTGTGGTATCACATCCCTGCTCAGCATCCTCCCCAGGAATCACCCCCAAATCTCTTGGAATTGCCCGTGCTGGAGGTAGCAAGCAACCCTGTGCTCACAACCCATCTCAGCTATGGGGGGAGGGGATGATGCTTGCAGAGAAAGCCTTTCATGAAGGGGCAGAAAGGAGGAGGGCTGCTTTAAGAATCTCTGTTTTGGACCAGACCAAATTCTGTTTCCCTCCCTTGCTGTTTTCCCCTAGCCAGCTGCATCCATCAAAGTTACATTTCGCTAACAGGGCGAATTTTGCTTTGAGCCCGTCTGTTCCTACCGAAAAGTGGCTTCAACCCTTTCATCTGGAAAGCAAAGCAAACGCAGGGGATTACAGTGCATTGCCTGGGAACAAATTGAAAGGGAAGAGTCTGTGAAATGGCTACAGAGTGTTGCTTCAGGTGTGGGGCTGATGGGATTAGCCTTATCTCCTTCCCCACCCCCCCAAAGACCCTAGTTGGGAATTGCTCAGCCCAGCAATGTGTAGAATAATTAAAAATCATCTGGTTCAAAATCTGGGAGGAGTCCGGTTAGGCGTTTGTAGTGATGTCACAAACGCTAATCCACTGCAGTAGTCGTTCCCCCCCCCACACACACACACACATGCAATCCTCATGTTTCAAGAAACAATTACACAAGTGACGGATGCAAGTAGCTGGGTGTTAAATCGCATTTTCCAGCCTCGATATTGCTGTTTGCTGGTAGGGAAAAACCGCTGGGAGGAGTGCAGTACATTAAGAGGAGATGCGTGGACATTTGCATACATATAGAACGTCCTTACAAATCAGTAGAAGCGACTCATGGGGAAAACTAACTGCACCTAACTGAGAATTAAGGCTTTGCTGCACTCAGGGGGATTTGTTTGTGAGTCAACATGAACAGCATGTCAAACAACCTTTGCTGGCTTTGACTGTCCATCAGAAAATAGGTGCCATCTCATTCACTCTGCCCTCTTGCCTTGGTGCTGGAGCAATCGCGTCCTACTACCTGAACAGCACACCTGTGAAGCTCAGGAGACTTTCCAGAGCAGTGGTGTTCACTTTCCTCGTTGCCTCCTTGGAGACTAATTATAACCAAAGCCTTCAGCTGAAGGCTACAGCTTGCGCAAAGAAGCTCTCTCAAACAGCTTCGGAACAGAGGCATTGTTTTCCCAGCTGCATGATGCCAGCCTCCAGGTGGGACCTGGAGATCCCTGGAGTTGCAGATCCTCTCCAGGCTACAGAGATCAGTTCCCCTGGAAAATAATGGAAGCTCTGGAGGATAGGCTGTATGGCCTTGTGCCCCACTGGGATCCCTGTCCTCCCCAAGCTCTGTCTCCCAAATCTCCAAGAATTTCTTAACCTGGATGTAGCATCTCAACCCTCCGTATCCCCTGCCAGTGACCAAGGGAAACTTGGCATCCCTGAAGGCAGTTAATACCAAGTGACTGATTTCTGGGGAAGTTTGACAGAAATCAAGAGGTTTGGCTTATTTACCAGAATGGTTGCCCACTTCCAGATGGTGTATGGAGCCAGCTTGGTGAAGTGGTTAGGAGTCCTGATTTCTAATCTGGCAAGCCGGGTTTGATTCCCTGCTCCTCCCCCACATGCAACCAGCTGGGTGACCTTGGGATCGCCATGGCACTGATAAAGCTATTCTGACTGAGCAGTGATATCAGGGCTCTCTCAGCCTCACCCACCCCACAGGGTGCCTGTTGTGGGGAGCGGAAAGGGAAGGTGAATAATGTAAGCCACTTTGAGACTCCTTCAAGTAGAGAAAAGCAGGATATAAGAACCAATTCTTCTTCTTCTCCCAGAATTACAGTTTATCTCCAGATGACTGAGATGACTTACTCAGGAAGATAATGGCAGCTTCAAAGGGGGGACTCTTATGAAATTGCAGCCCTCCCCAAGCTCTGCCCACCCCATGCAAAGCCCTGAATTTAAACTCCACACACTTTCCATGCCAGAGTTGCTGGCCCTGGTACTAACCAAAAACAGACCGTGCCTCATTAAAATGACTGCCTTGATGATGAGACAAGGATCGATTGAGGGGGTGCCTCCAGCACGGACCCTCAAAAGAAGGGAAGGAAGGCCTCCCTAGCCCACCCCAAGTGGGAGGGGCCCATGCAAACTTGGGGAGGGTAGCTCTGGGTTGGGAAAATCTTAGAGATATGGGGTGGGGGGCCTTGGGAGGACAGAGCTTGAGGAGGAGAAGGATCTCAACAGGACATAATAGAGGCTACCCTCCAGAGCAGCAGTTTTCTACAGGGCAACTGATCTAGGTCATTGAGTGATGAGCTGTAACAGTAAGGTCTCCAGGTGCCCCTTAGATCAGTGGTCCCCAACCCCCAGTCTGGGTGTCAATGGGCTTAGACAAAGGAGTTAATGGGTCTAAGAAATTGAACCATCATGTCTCTTGAGGAAGAGGTTTCCCCCTGGCAGAGGGGCCAAGGAGCTTGTTCAGAAGCCCCTGGACAAACAGGTTTCTGCCAGAGCACTGAATCAGCAATGCAACTGAGTAGGGGAGAAGGAAGAGACCAATACATGTTTCAGGCGGGTTCTGTCATTCCTGAGATGTAGTGAAGGACAAGCTGAAGAGGAGGTTTTCCAATATGGAATCAGTCCCAACAGCTAACAGTATCTGGCTTTAACACAAGCCTTGATTATGAACAGTGTTTGTGGCTGTGGAAAAACAGTGTGCCAGCGTGTGAGGCAGGGGTCCTGCCATACATAACAGGTGAGGGCCTGAGTGTACGGTTAGGATTTCAGTGCCTGGGTCACACAGAATCTGTGCGCTGTGTACATGCATGAGAGAGACAGCATCATGGCTGGGGATGGGGAGGCCACAACCCTTCCTTGGGTTTTTCTCTGGCCCTTCAGCCAAGCAACGAGAGTTCCAGGAGCATTCTTCCTCGGGCTGCCCACTACACATTTCCAAATCATTTCTGTGTAGGAAAAACCAGTAACCTTGAACATGGATGGTTAAACATGATCTTAAGGGTCTGTCATTTGCTGCACACTCACACACACAAGCACAAACACACAGAGTACATGTGCTATGGAGCAGCAACCAATTGCAGCATTCCAGCATGTTTATGTGCAGTGAAAATCACCTGGGCGAAGTTGCCATGAATTTCAACAGAGGACAGTGTTTCATGTCCCCTGCCTCCCCCAGTACCGATGTCCTGTCCAAGAGCATGCCTCCAAACAGCCAGCAGGGGGCAGCAGCATCCTGCCACACACAAATCAGCAGAGAGTCTCTTTTTTTGTGGTCTTGGTTCAAAGACAAACACTCTTGTCGTCCTTGCGGATTATCTTGCGCATGATGGATGATACTTGGCTTCTAATAAAATGAGCTGTAGCCCCTGGAAGCGTTTGCAACAATAAATCCATTTGTCATTAAAGTGCTGCAAGGGTTCTTATTGTTTTTGCTGCACTGAGGTGCATCTGTCCTTTTTTCCCTTTATCTGTTCCTAGTAAATTTTGTCTTACGATTTCATAGTGCTACAGGAGCAATGGCTTGCCTAAAACCTGAGGCCTCCCCTGCAGAAACACAGCAAGTACTTCTCTTCTGGCAGCATGTTTTGTTGACTCTTTCCCTGGCAAAAATGGGTGCTGCTTTTGAAGAAGTTGTGCTCGTGAGGCACCGTGTCGACCTCTCCCCCACCTGTATACTTATGGATCTGTTCGTAAAGGTACAGTTGAATAGATATTTGGCAAGGTGAAGAAAAGGTCCTTCACTGCATGAACATTCATTATTTTATTAATAATGTAAACTGTGCTTCATTTTTACATTTTTATCCCACCTTCCTTGCAAGAATCTCAGGGCAGCATACATTCCTCCCCCCCCCCCCCTTGGATTTTATGTATTTTGTGCATTTTCTAAATCTTGTCCTTTCTTCAAGAAGTTCAGGACAATACTAAGGTGACCAGATTTCAACATTGGTAAAGCAGGACACCATTGACCGGGGGGGTTCTTGATTAAAAATTTGGTCTATATGGAGCAACAAAAAGTTTCATGGAACGCATAGGAGGCAAAAATAGTATTGTAATATATATTTTTAAATTTCAACATAAGTACAATTTGCCAGGTGCCGTATCCTAGATCCACCATGAGTCCCAGTGAGATAGACTGTAAATTGTGTAATTGAGGAAATCGGCGGGCACCTGTACCGCTACACCATGCTGTGAACTCCATGACTGAGGAGGAATCTAACTAAAAGGTGGAAAAGTATAAAGCTACCGCAGTTTGGTGTAGTGGTTATGATGTGCCCCAGGTACACCCATCACTGTGCAAGGAGGAATGCAGCTGCAGGCTTCCATCTTTAGTTCTGATTCACTGTGAGCAAGAATGTGGTTATGCCAAGAGAAGCCTAACCAGAAAGCTTTGCATGTCAGAAGTAAGTCAAAAAGCTGGCTCAGAAGTCTCACCCAAGGGGCTTTCTGGCTGCCACAGGGACAAACCATTTCTGTTCTTGTGTTTAGTACTTTCTTGCATGATGAAACGCAGCTTGCAGGATGGGCTGCTGTTCCTTCTGGATTCTTTTCTACAGGTCAAAAAGCATTATAACTCTCTTTGACCCAAACTTAACCACCTTTCCCACTCAGTCACATCACTGATCTTCATCTGTGTGTATGCATTTAGGCTGTGTACTTTTATGTTAGAGATCTTTTTATTTGTTTTATTTTTTAAAATCCTTTTTATTCATTTTTAAGAACTGTCTCCGCCTAAAGATTTTTGCCCAGATATTCTCTTCTTATGCATTGGTTGAGTTTTCTCGCTTGTTGCCCCTCTCACATAGCATGTTGTCTCCCAGAATTGCTAATCCCCCCATCATAAATTCAGGAGACAGGTCTGTTTGAGGTAACAGTTAAGAGTGGTAACCTCTAATCCAAAGAGCTGGGTTTGATTCCCCACTCCTCCACATGCAGCGAGCTGAGTAACCTTGGGTTAGTCACAGTTCTGTTAGGGCTGTTCACACAGAGCAGTTCTGACAGAGCTCTCTCAGCACTACCTACCTCATAAGGTGTCTGTTGTGGGAAGAGGAAGGGAAGGCAATTATAAGCCACTTTGAGACTACCTTGGATAGTGAAAAGTGGGGTAAGAATATCTATCTTTTTCATTGTGTTACCCGCCTTTTGAAGGATGTAAACTCCCTCCTCCACATGACTGACACAGGCATTTTTCATACCCCCCTTTTAAAAGACTCACAACAGGCTTGTCTCCTTATAGAAGTCTTTTCTCTACCCTCCTTTACCTCTGCCATTTTTGAGTGAGCATCTGTTAAAGTGCTCTTACAGTAGAGCTGCCAGCCTCCAGGTGGGACCTGGAAATCTCCCATAGTTAGTTCATCTCCAAATTGCAGAGATCAGCTCCTGTGGAATCAATGGAGAAACTGTAGGGTGGAGTCTGTAGCATTGTAGCCCTTTGCGTTCCCCATCCCTAAATCTCCAGGAGCCTTTGAACCTGTATCTGCAACCCTACCCCCCCCCCATCCCCACCAATGTCCTAGCAACCCTGTCTTACGGAAATAGAACCAGCATGACTGTAATTTTCTCTCTTGGCTTCTGAGCCCCAATGACTACAACCTGTTTTTCTACAGTTGTTGAGCTTCTAATTCTCCTAGTTGATGGTGCTTTTTCTTCACTCAGCATCTGGACTTTGTCTCGGGTTCCATTCTAGATCTTCTTACATGCTTTGAATCAGGAATGTTTGGGAATCTTTAGCAGTATCTGCTGCATTCCTATAAATAAAGCACTCCAGATGTTTTGCACATGATACAGTTTTAGAATATCAGTGCCACTTTCCATAAGATTTATAAGAGTATTTTCTCATGCTTTACGAAACTTTTTGACACATTACAAAAGTACTGACCCATTGCAATCGTATTGGCCGCAATATCATAAAGGATAAACTGCACCTTTTTCAAAATTCCTCCCTGTATTACTTCAGTTTAAACCTGGCCGTCACTTTGGGAAGCACATTTAAAATACATCTAAGTTTTTGTTATGATCCTCTCCCTTTCGGATGAAATTGTGGGTGCCTCCCTTCCCATCATATTAATGAAATTTAATGCAAATATTACTGTTGATCCCTATTTTTGATCCCTATTTTTTGTGACAAGTATATGTAAATGGCATAACAGTGCAATAAAAAAATTAAAAGTAGGAAACTGCCAAGGAAAATGATTTTCCTGCCTATGCTCAAAAATTAACTGAAAAACATTCATTCAACCATACTCTAAACCAGGGGTAGTCAAACTGCGGCCCTCCAGATGTCCATGAACTACAATTCCCAGGAGCCCCTGCCAGCGAATGCTGGCAGGGGCTCCTGGGAATTGTAGTCCATGGACATCTGGAGGGCCGCAGTTTGACTACCCCTGCTCTAAACATAAGAACCCAGTGTTTGTGCAAGATCCAGGCACAGGAAGCCCATGTAGAGGCTGACCAATTCAGCCATAGATGATCATAAAAAACAGTAGTTTCTAAAAGCACTGAATAATCTGAATCCAACTTCAATCTTTTGTTGTCTACTGAGAACCTGACAGAACAAAATGTGTTAATGTACAAATGAAGGCAATGACCTCCCATTTTTAAAAAGCCTGAGAAATTAAGCCTTTGGAGATTTGATAGAATTATTCGATTGCAGTCATTGGGCTAAAAAGAATCCGCATCTTGATCCAAAGTATGACGCATGGACGAGTGAGAATTTTAAATTTATCAAAGGATTTAACTTTGTCTTTTAAAAAAAAATCTAGCCTCCTGCATCACAGATGTCATCACACTTTCAGCCTTCTCCCCTGCTTTTATGAAAGCTATGAAATTATCTTAAATGAATGGAAACTTTCATGATCTTAAGATCAAAACAGAAAGTTATCAGGGGCTTTGTTTAGTGCACCTTCTTTGTCAGATGAGAAGAGAAATCAGTGGCTTTACATCATGATCCGGAATGTGCCTGTTTCAAAATGCCCTTTTGTGTCCATACAAACGCAGGGGGCAAGGATGATCTTCTATTGTGCAAAGCCATTTCCTCAGATCCGTTTCCTTTGATGACTCGGTGCCTTTTTGTCACAGAATGTTAGCATCTGTAGGGGAATGACTAGAAGGAACACATTGTGATGCCTTCCCTTTCCCCTTCTCTCTGCAGCTACTGACGAGCTGGAAAAGATGATGCAAAGGGTTATGGGGTAGCAGACACAGACATCCCTATCGCTCATCTACGGTAACCTGCCCACCCCTTTGCCTTCACAGAATCAGCCTCTCCGTCAGATGGCTATCTAGCCTCTGTTTAAAAATCTCCAAAGATGGAGAACCCACCACCTCCCGAGGAAGCCTGTTCCACTGAGAAACCGCTCTAACTGTCAGGAACTTCTTCCGGATGTTTGGATGAAATTTCTTTTGAATTAATTTCATCCCATTTGTTCTGGTCTGTCCCTCTGGGGAAAGAGAGAACAATTCTGCTCCATCCTATATGGCACCCTTTTAAATACTTGAAAATGGTTATCAGATCCCCTCTCAGTTGTCTCCTCTGTAGGCTAAACAGACCAAGCTCCCCCAACCTTTCTTCATATGTCTTGGTCTCCAAACCCTTCACCATCTTTGTTGCCCTCCTCTGGACATGTTCGAGTTTGTCAACATCCCTCTTCAACTGGGGTGCCCAAAATTGAGCTGGGTAGAGGCAATTTACCTCAAGAAGACAGTATGGTGAAAAGGGACGCCACATGCTCTGTCCTCCTTAGGGATCAGCACGGATCAGGAAAACGCAGTTCACATCAGTGTTGTGGTTTGTGGCTGGTTTGATGTTGACATTTTATTCAGTCTGTGCTGAACAGGAGAAAACCAGCTAAAAGTGCTTACTTTTTTATATCAGGGGAGCAACTCTGGTAAATATCTGAGCTCCCCCACCCACACACACACACCAAAAATTAAAATGTTGCAAGTTTCTAGGGTGGATCCACTCTTGCTGTGTAGAATGGCCCTTTAACACCTCCACCTAATGATCTGCCCATGCGTCCGAATGAAACTGAAATGAAGTGGTAGACTCTTGAGGAGACGGTATTGACTGTACTAGTCTGGCAGCTCTTCAGCATCCCTGATGTCCCAAGTGGAACGTTCTACTCTTCCGCCTCAGGAGTCCCCCATCTTGTTTTCTCCAGGGTATAGCTTGGGAGCTCACAGCACCACAACTTTGCTAAAGTTCTGGGCCTGAGAGATCTCCTGAGAACTCCAAGCATATTACCTTGGAGTCCATCGTGGAAGAAAGAAAGAAATGCAATTATAGACCTCGCCTTCAATCCTCTGTCCTTGTCTTTTGCTTTTCAGAAGTGCTGAGCAAGCAAACCTGCTGCTAAAAGTTCCTGTGAATGAAATGGTGATATATAATATTTTTATGACACCTCACCTCACTTTCCTGCAAGAAAAGAGAAGTTCCAGGAACTGGTGCTTATGTAGGCTGTAAGAGAGAGAGGGAGGGAGGCTTCCAGTGTCTTTACAGTATTTGCTTTATTTTAGGGTTAACAAGAAAATAAAGAGCCTTACCAGAGACAGGATGTAAAAATCAAAGCTGCTGCAAAATCGCATACAAATATTTTATTATGCAGTTTAAGTCTTCAAAAATATCATATTCCAGTATACTTACTAACCTTTCACTCCTCCTTGAGGAACTACGTAAAAACAATCAGATCCCCCTGATGAAGCCTTTCTTCCAAAATATGTAAGGAGTTTTTGGACATTTAAACTGCATAATAAAACATTTGATTCTGCACCAGCTGCCTTGGCCCTGTTTTCTTTATGTATTTGAGGTTGCCCACAGTCTGGAGAGGGATGGGAGAGTCTTGCTTCTCCATCAGTAGAGGCTGCAGGAGATGTCATTTACCAGCTGTTGTGACTTGCCACCACGCCACAAAGAGCTTCACCTGCCCATTTGTACATATTAAGCTTCTATTAAAGGGAGGGAAGGAGGCATGATACAAGCTGGTCATGTCAGATCTTGAAAGCTTATCAGGGTTGGTATGTGGATGGGAAACCTCTATGGAAGTCAATGACAAACCACCACTGCTTGTCACTTGCCTTGAAAGCACCTTGCTGGGATCACCATAAGTTGGTTGTAACTTGAGTAGGATTGTGCGCTTCGGCCACCGAAACAGCCGTTCATGCCTGAAGTGGCCAGCGATGCAGCACTACAGCTCTGGGCATGAACGGCCGCTTTGGCCACCAAAGCACACAACCCTACATATGTAAAGGAAGAAGGCATTTCCCCCCCTACAGCCCAACTGTCAACCGTACTTGATATGTAAGAGCCTCTTGTGGCGCAGAGTGGTAAGGCAGCAGACATGCAGTCTGAAAGCTCTGCCCATGAGGTTGGGAGTTCAATCCCAGCAGCCGGCTCAAGGTTGACTCAGCCTTCCATCCTTCCAAGGTCGGTAAAACGAGTACCCAGCTTGCTGGGGGGTAAACGGTCATGACTGGGGAAGGCACTGGCAAACCACCCTGTATTGAGTCTGCCATGAAAACGGTAGAGGGTGTCACCCCAAGGGTCAGACATGACTCGGTGCTTGCACAGGGGATACCTTTACCTTTACTTGATATACAAATATGCAAGTAGAATCGATAGAGGCACCCTAAATCAGAATCCCAGAGAGAGAGAGAGAGAAAGCTCTTGTCATAGAATAGAATCATCGAATAATAGAGTTGGAAGGGACCTCATGGGTCATCTAGTCCAACCCCCTGCACTATGCAGGACACTCACAACCCTATCGCTCATCCGCTGTAGCCTGCCACCTCCTTAAGCCTTCACAGAATCAGCCTCTCTGCCAGATGGCTATCCAGCCTCTGTTTAAAAATTTCCAAAGATGTATCTCCCCATGTGCTGGTGCTTCAACCCACTCCAGCAGGATCTGTTTGCTCACCAAGGAACACATAAAACTTTTTCCCCTGCCAGCATCTGAATGTTGTGCTTCCTTTTCAGAGAGACGGGCACACCGTTCTCCACCAGCTCTTCCAAACCCTGATGAGCCCGTGAACAAAACCATGGAGAAGCATGACCGTTCCGTTTCGATTCCTGCAGGCATGCTATTTTAGGACATGCCTGCAGAGGAGAGCCATTCATCCTAAACTCGTGACAGCTTGACCATCAGTACACTTCTTGTTATGTTCATCGCTAAAACGGCTGTCTGTTCTCTCAATGACGTTTAAAAAAAAATACTTAGGAGCTAATTCACATGACCCATTTTTAAAATCTAGATTAATGTTGTTTCCCCCCTCCACATTACTGTATTCAGATAATGGGTGACAAAGGGGAAATGGGGAGGGGGGATTATAAATTCAGGGAAAGGGACGGCAGCCCAGGCCCTAACTAAGGGGTAGTCGACCTGTGATCCTCCAGATGTCCATGGACTACAATTCCCATGAGCCCCTGCCAGTGAAGTAGTTTCAGCAATTTACTGGTCCAAGGTAGCATTGCCAACCTCCTGGTGGGGCCTGAAGATCTCCTGGAATTACAGCTGTTCTCCAGATAACGTAGATTGGTTCCTCTGAAGAAAATGGCTGCTTCCCTGCTGAGTTCCATCCCATTCCCAAACTCCACCCTCCTTAGGCTTCACTCAAAGACTCCAGGAATCGCCCAACCTGGAAATGACAATCCTTGCCCAAGGTCACACTAGTGTGTCATCATAGCTGAATGGGAATTCGAACCTGGGTCTCCCCACTCCTAACCCAACACTCTAAGCACAACACCACACTGGTCTTTCTGTGGAAAACCTACTGAATGGGCTCTTGTCCCACTTCAATTCATTTCAGCAGGTAGAGGTATCAGCCTCTTGGTTGCATCCAGATTTCTCCTGGAATTACAACTGATCTCCAGACTATGGAGATCACTGCCTGGGAAGAAAGTGGCAGATTTGTATGGCAGTCTCTCTGGTAGCACATTCCCCACCAAGCTCTCTTGCCCCCTGAGTCCACCCTCTCCAAGCACCAGCCTCAAATCTCCACGACTTTTCTGAGCTGAAGTTGTGAATCATATGAGCAGGCCTGGGACCTTCCCTCTTGGGCTATGCCATACAGTGATTAACTTCTTAATTAGCCTGCATTCATTAGCTTGTTTTTTCCAGTGGAAAGATAGAAGACCAGGTTGGTGCTCCCAAGGAATGATTTATTGAAACATTTTAATTCTCCCAGGGTTACTCAATAGTATCTTTGTGTATCTTAATAGGGAATCACCAGGTACTCATTTTTTCTGGTGAACATGAAAGCCTATTTCCCAGTTCTTTTTGATAATGCATGTAGGTTTCCTCCCAGGAAGATCACTAACTCCATAGTTTATGAGGAAAGGACAATTGTTCCAGCTAACATTTGCAGGCGCCTTCCATGGCAAGCATCCCTTTCTCCATTTTGTTGTGTCATGTTTCTGCCTCCAGCTTGCTGAGCAAAGGTTTTGGTCTTTTAGGCATCTGTCTCTCTCCAGTTTGCTGGGTCATGTTTGTGTCTCCAGATTGCTGAGTAAAGATTTCCATCTTTGGGCATCTGTTTCTCTATTTTGCTGTGTCATGTTTGTGTCTCCTGATTGCTGAGTAAAGGTTTCAGTCTTCTGGTCACATTTTTGCTGAGTCATAGCTTACCCGGTACACATGTGAGCCTGGCTTTACTCAAATGATTTCCTGTTCTTTGTGCTGAGATTGTTTGAACTGGCTCATAGCCCAGTTAGGGGGAAAGTCCTCACAATGGTCTGGAAATAATTCTCCTCTCAACAGTCTGTCTCCAGTACTTTAACTATTTGTGGTCCTGAATAACAACTTAGGAGAAAGGGACTGCAAATCATGCAAGCCCAAAGAAATCTCAGCAAGCCATTTGCTATTGCAAGCAGGGCCAGATTTACATGAAGAGGCCCTAGGCTATTCCACTTATGTGGCCCTTTCACCTCCCATTATTAAGTTTGTAAATTACATGCGAGATAATAAAATACATCATTACTGTGATATATATCAATATGTTAAATGAAACATGTTGTCATTGGTACTAACCTTTATAAAAAAAATATGGAATATAGGCCCCTCTTGATCTTGAGGCCCTAGTCTGAAGCCTAGTTAGCCTATAAGAAAATCTGGCCCTGATTGCAAGTGTTTTCCTGGAGAATCGTGCCCAGACAGAGGTCCTTAAACAAGAGACACCAGAACTGAACATGGAAAGTTTGTGCGCCGACTCAGAACCATACCCCACCCTGTATTTATAGTGTTTACTGAACCTGGTTTGTGTGTAAGTTCAAAGTCTCCTGTTTTCACTTGCCTTGAAAAACAGTTCCTGGAAGCCTGAGTGCTCTGTTGCCGTTATTCAGACCGAATCACCTTATCTGCCTTTTGTCACCCTTGGCCAAAAAACAAGAGGAGGACCAAAATGACTCCATTAATGGAATCCTAAACATATGAAAGTGCCTTATAAACAGTGTGAAGCCTTTGGCCCTTCTAGCAAGTTTTGCCCACTCTGATTTGGAAACATTCCTGGAGATTTGGGAGCAGAGCCTGGGGGGAATGTTGCCAACCTCCAGGTAGGGCCTGTAGACTTGCTATTACAACTTCTGTCCAAATGGCAGAGATCAGAAGAAGACTGCTTTGGAAAGTGGACTCTGTGGCTTTATACTCCCCTCCCATCCACAAGCCAAATCAACTCCAGGCCCCCCCCTTAAATTTCCAGGTATTTCCCCAACCAGAGCTGACCACCCTACTTGAGGAAGTCTAGGGTTGGGATGAAAGGCTATGGAGTCCACATCCACCCTCTAAAGCTGCCTCTGTTCTCTGGAGATGGATTTCCAGTAGCAATCTTAAGCTCAGTATTGGCTTCTCTGACAGGCCACACATTCACACATGCCATTTTAAAGGAGGAAGGAGGGCTGGTGCTGGGCACAGGGGGAATACTGGGAGGATCCAGCCCTGCCTTAAATACTGCCACCACCAGGGGGAGCATCTTCTGCTTCTCCTCTGGTTCATTTGTCAAACAGTCATGGGGCAGGTGAGCAAGTGGTGGCTGGTGGCGGCTTGTTCATCCAGTGACTAGGAACAATGGCTGCTCTTCACATGCCTCCTTCTTGGTCTGTGTCTTGGCTGTGCTTGGGGCAGCCTCCATTCCCGAACCCTCAGACCTAGAGCAGGCCCTGGGAGGAAGAACTGATTTGTCAATCTTGCCCGATTCACCCAAATTCACACCTAGGCAGCTCATATTAGAAGCAGCACTCTCACCCAATGCAACCGCCTTGTACAAAACTGTACCCTAGAATTAAGGGTGGGTGGCTTCCCTAAAGCAGGGGTAGTCAACCTGTGGTCTTCCAGATGTCCATGGACTACAATTCCCATGAGTCCCTGCCAGCGTTCGCCAATAAATGCCAGCTGAACCATTTGCATGCCTATCGGCATCCTTCTTCCAGCTGACACTCGTTAATTATGTCTAATCTGTTCCCTTCCCATTTTAGCACTGCATGTCCATACATTGGGCCAAGTAGCTATCATAAGAAGACATTGAGTCTGTGGAGACAGGGTGGAATACACATTTAATTAGATTAGACTTATTGAAATACGGCTCCAAGCCATCCAAGCCAGCTGCAAAACTCGCACCACTTACAAAATCATAATCCTGCAAGTGTACAAATGATCATAGAATCATAGAATCATAGAGTTGGAAGGGGCCATACAGGCCATCTAGTCCAACCCCCTGCTCAACGCAGGATTAGCCCTAAGCATCCTAAAGCAGCCAAGAAAAGTGTGTATCCAACCTTTGCTTGAAGACTTCCAGTGAGGGGGAGCTCACCACCTCCTTAGGCAGCCTATTCCACTGCTGAACTACTCTGACTGTGAAAAACTTTTTCCTGATATCTAGCCTATATCGTTGTACTTGAAGTTTAAACCCATTACTGCGTGTCCTCTCCTCTGCAGCCAGCAGAAACAGCGTCCTGTCCTCCTCCAAGTGACAACCTTTCAAATACTTAAAGAGGGCTATCATGTCCCCTCTCAACCTCCTTTTCTCCAGGCTGAACATTCCCAAGTCCCTCAACCTATCCTCATAGGGCTTGGTCCCTTGGCCCCAGATCATCTTCGTCGCTCTCCTCTGTACCCTTTCAATTTTATCTACATCCTTCTTGAAGTGAGGCCTCCAGAACTGCACACAGTACTCCAGGTGTGGTCTGACCAGTGCCGTATACAATGGGACTATGACATCTTGTGATTTTGATGTGATGCCCCTGTTGATACAGCCCAAAATGGCATTTGCCTTTTTTACCACTGCATCACACTGCCTGCTCATGTTTAGTTTACAGTCCACAAGTACCCCAAGGTCTTGTTCACACACAGTGTTACCTAGAAGCGTATCCCCCATCCAGTAGGCATGCTTTTCATTTTTCTGACCCAGATGCAGAACTTTACATTTATCTTTATTAAATTCCATCTTGTTCTCATTTGCCCATTTTTCCATTGTGTTCAGATCTTGTTGAACTCTGTCTCTATCTTCTGGAGTATTTGCCAGTCCTCCCAACTTGGTGTCATCTGCAAACTTGATGAGTAGTCCCTCCATCCCCTCATCTAGATCATTAATAAATATGTTAAAAAGTACCGGGCCGAGCACCGAGCCCTGAGGTACCCTGCTACTCACCTCTCTCCAGTCTGATGAAACACCATTGACAACAACTCTTTGAGTGCGGTTCTCTAACCAATTCCCTATCCACTTAACTATCTGAAAATCCAGATTGCAGTCCTTCAACTTATCCATCAGAACATCATGGGGAACCTTGTCAAAAGCTTTACTAAAATCCAAGTAAACGACATCAACCGAATTTCCATGATCCAGCAAACCTGTTACTTGGTCAAAAAAGGAAACCAGGTTGGTCTGGCAGGACCTGTTGGAGACAAATCCATGCTGACTTCCTTGGATCACCAAATTGTCCTCCAGATGTTTGCAGATCGCTCCCTTTAATATCTGCTCCATTATCTTCCCCACAACAGAGGTCAGACTCACTGGTCTGTTTCCCGGGTCATCCTTCCTCCCTTTTTTGAAGATCGGAATAACGTTTGCTCTCTTCCAGTCCTCCGGGACATCTCCAGTCCTTAAAGAGGTTCCGAAGATGATGGACAAGGGCTGTGCAAGTTCTCTGGAAAGTTCTTTGAGTACTCTCGGGTGCATTTCATCCGGACCAGGGGATTTGAACTCATCCAGTGCAGCTAAATGCCTCTCGACAACCTCTCTATCCATGTTAAACTGCCACCCAGACACTGTCTACGGCCAGCTCTAGATGTGCCTAAACACTTTGACCTGTGGGAAAAAACAGATGTAAAATAGGCACTAAGCCTTTCTGCTTTCTCTGCATCTTTCGTTAGAGTTTGTCCATCCGCACCCAACAGTGGGCCTATTGCCTCCTTTACTTTACGTTTGCTCCTCACATAACTGAAAAATCTTTTCTTGTTACAATGGGCTTCCCTGGCCAATCTTAGCTCACTCTCAGCTTTGGCCTTTCTGATGATTGATCTACAGTGCCTAGTAACCTGTAGGTACTCTTCTTTAGAGCTCTGTCCTTCCCTCCATTTCCTGAACATTTTCCTTTTCTTTCTTAGTTCCTCTTGAAGTTCTCTGTTCATCCAAATAGGCTTCTTAGAGTTCCTGCAGTGTTTTCGTCTTTCTGGGATAGTCATTGATTGAGCATGCAATAGCTCTTGTTTGAGTAGCGTCCACCCTTCACATGCTCCCTTCCCTTCCAGCATTCTCGTCCATGGTATGACACTCATCATGTCTCTGAGTTTATTAAAGTTTGCCCTACGAAAATCCAACATCCGTGTCTGGCTACAAGTTTCCTTGGCTCCCCATCTCAAAAGGAATTCTATGAGGACATGGTCACTTCCCCCTAGGGTCCCCACCTCCTTCACCTCATCCACCAACTCTTGCCTGTTGGTCAGTATTAAGTCCACTATGGCTGAACCTCTTGTGGGTTCATCTACTATTTGATAAATGATCAACCATTAAAACCCTTAAAAATCAAACATTTCGAACTTTATAAAACTAATGAATATTAATAATATTAATATTAGTTTTATAAATAAATAAATTGATTTCTCAGACTTGCCGTCTTAGGGTGGTGTACAGCAGATTCAACATTGGTTACAGGATAAAACAATAGGTAAAAATAGTATAAAATGTAAACAGTAATAATACCAGTCATCAGCACTGATAGTAATTAAGTTCTGGCCAATTGGTGTTAGGAAGATAAGGTATCTTATCTATTATGTGTTTGGGATAGACACATCCTCCCAGCCTTTCAATGTTAAAAAAATAATAATAATTCAAAGCGGCTTATGAGGATTAAATACAATGACAGCAGCATTTAGAATTGCTCTTCAGCAATCCTGTTTTGGCTGTAGGCGGAAAGGAAGAGTCATCTAAATAAGAATCGCTGGGATATTAACTGGAGGGCAATGCGCCTGTCCCTGGAAGTGTGGCATTTGTTGTTTACCCCACTGAAAGCTACAGCTCTTCTCTCCTCCAAGAGACAAGTTTACATATTACAAGAAGCTCTTACATATTATAGGGTTGTGGACTCCCATCTGACTCCTTGGGTTTTCTTGGCCATTTTTCAGCTCCATGTCTGAAGGAACCCAGGGCCCTCAAGAGTCTGCCATTTCTTCAGAGCACCTTCCTGGGGGCAGCTTTCGAGAGCATTGCTGCTCTTCCCTTTGAGAGTTCCAAGCTAGTGACATATTGATTTGCTACCCAGAACCTGATCTTAAACCTTGTGCCTTTGTGATGCCAGAACCATGTGCCTTCACAGCTTGTTTAGACTGTTTGTACTTCTGAGTCAAGAGCCTCTTGTGGCGCAGAGTGGTAAGGCAGCCGCCTGAAAGCTTTGCCCATGAGGTTGGGAGTTCAATCCCAGCAGCCGGCTCAAGGTTGACTCAGCCTTTCATCCTTCCGAGGTCGGTAAAATGAGTACCCAGCTTGCTGGGGGGTAAACGGTAATGACTGGGGAAGGCACTGGCAAACCACCCCGTATTGAGTCTGCCATGAAAACGCTGGAGGGCATCACCCCAAGGGTCAGACATGACTCGGTGCTTGCACAGGGGATACCTTTACCTTTACCTTACTTCTGAGTCAGAACTTCCAAAGTCCATCAGTGAATTGACAGCCAAATGAATCAGCATGTCTTGTTCTGCTGTAGCATGAGGCAAGGAAGCAACATCTGTTTGCAAAGAATCTCATTAATTTGGGAAAGAGTACATGTACACGGGGCAAGGACTCACCCAACTTGCCTAGATCCCTGAGGGGCAGTTAATGCCCCAGGAATGAAATTTGCTCAGCTCTCATGGCAAGCCAAAATCATATCCTCTTCCCTTTCCCCCACCCACCAAACATGAAAGGAAAGGGGTCGCCCTCTGGGTCATGGAATTAGGCTCTTTAGAGGAACTAGTCTCCCTTACCCTGCACTGTCTCCCAGATGATACTTCGTGGTCTTGATCCAGATATGTGAGATGCATTACTGCTGCCTTCTAACCTTAAACAATTGTCAGGGAAAATTCATCACAGATTTCCATGTCATTGCCAGTGCATTATTTTTCTCATAGGAAGACAATTCTGACGATGATGTGTAATGGCAAATTCTGAGCCCTCATAGGAGTAGTGGGGTAAACAACAAATGCCACACTTCCAGGGAAATCCAATAATAATAACAATAATTTGATGTGACTAGATTAACACAGGTATTTCTCTATTGGGAAAGTTTAGTTGGTGTGGTTCAGCTTGTTATCAGAGTAACTCATGCAACAATGGTGCACAGCTTGATTAAAGAGTAGATAAAGGTTTGCTTAGCAATTAACATACTTGCTAGGAAAGAGGAGAGCCAAAGATAAATTCCTAATTACCTCTCTAGCTGAGAGAGAAGATAAGTCTGAAAGTGGCACTTCTATTTTATTCATTTTATTTAAGAAATTGCCCTGAAAGTAGCAATCTGGAGACAGACCAGGAATGATACTTAACAGTAAAGAAGGAGCTGGCCCCAGTATCCTGTCTGTCTCCTTGCTGCTCCTTGCAAGGTCTTCTCTGGTTCTTCTTTCTGCGCTATAGCCTTTTCCAACACAGCTAAAGCATTTATTTCACTGTTCACTGCCTTTCTCTCCAACGGAGACCCAAACTGACTTATATCACTTTTCTCTTCTCCATTTTATTATTACAACAGCCCTGTGGAGTAGGTTAGGCTGACAGTGTGTGTCTGCCCAACTAACCTAGTAAATTTCCACGGCAGTATGGGCATTTGAACTAGGGTGTCCCAGATCCTAGTCTGACACTTTGGCCACTACACCACACTGGTTCTCTCCAGGGTATGACATGATCAGTTGAATGATCAACTCAGAGAATGCTATCTGCAAGCCAAACGTACCGTACAAGGTCAGCAGCACCAGGAAAAATGGTGGACCATGGGAAGAGCATCAAGTAGGTCAGCTGTGGTGGTCTGAAGGGGAAAGCTTGCTGAAGTGCAGGCCAATAAGGTCCATCAGCGGGCCATCATGGTTGTACACAGAAGTGAACCGGTCCAGCAACCTCATGCCAAATCACACTATTGGTCTGCTGAGCTCTGCATGGACTTGCAATGGCTCTGCAGGGCCTCAGGCAGAGCAAGCCATTTTGCAACGGTGACTATTTTGCAACGGCGACTGCTTTGCAAACTTGCAGTCGGCCATGCCTGGGATTAAAATTGGGAGCTTCTGCATGCAAAGCTCATGCTCTACCCTCTCCAAAGACAAATATGGACAACGCAAGGCAGCATGATGACCATTAAATCTGTGGGTTAAGGAGGCATGGACCCTGCAAGTTCATTGATCCCAGCTTTAAGGTATAGAGAACCAAAACTGAACTGAGAAACCCCCTGCAAATGCCATCATATATACAAGCGAGAACAATTCCTGCCAGTGAGCACTATTGGTGAGTTTCACTATGAATTGATCTGATCCAGCACTCGGGATCCAGCCGCACATTGGCCAGTCGTGAATCTCGAGATTGCAGACTTACCATCCTGCTTGGGCCTCAAGCTCAGGTCCACGGCAGGTCTACATACACAACAATGGCATTCAGGGCAGAGGGCTGTGGAACTCCAGCTTTTTTAAATCTGCGAGACAATCTGTCTCTTAGTCTCCTCGAGCAATGTAAGAAGAAGATGATGTGGAAACAACCTGATAGTGCAATCTATTTGCTGTGCCAGCAGCATCGGCAAGTGTTAGCTGTGACTTATTTCCAGTTTGGAAACTACAGTCGTTACATAAATGGACCCAAACCCTTTCAGAGTAGAAGGGCAGGGTATAAATCGTATGAATACAGCTGTGAGATGCATTGGGTACCTTGTAGTTAACGCTGCTTAGATATCCTTAATAAACATGCAGGAGGCAAAAGGAGTACACAATGTTCATCACAAGAACTGCTCTGCAATTAGTAAGGCAAACAAGTCAGATTTATCATAAAAACTAGTAATCAAGCCCGCTGCAACTAATACAGCGGGCGCTAGGTTAGGGAGCCCCCGGCAGTCGGGCGGAGCACGGCTGCCGGGGGCTCCCTTGGCCGGCAGCCTGATGTGGCGAGAGGCGCTTTTTTGGGGGGTGGGGAGATGAAAGTTATGTTGTATGTTTATATGGCTGTAAATAGTTAAACGACTGCTGGCATCTGGCCCATGGTATTCACTGGGAGTTTGCAAACAGACATAGCTTAATTATTGAAGCACTGAGGAAAGCCCTTTTGCTTTCTTCCTAACTACAAAAGTCACTCTGGAGAATTGTTAATCTCTGCCCATTTTATTTTACACTGATTGGGGTGCCCGCCAACTCCTTTCTCAAAGAACTGGCCACTTCCTGACAATCTGTTGCTTTTTCCTGTTATGCAGAGCAAACTTCCTGAATCAGCAGTTCCTTTTGGTGCTGCATTTTGCTGTGTCATTGTGCAAGGGTTTTTTTTTGCTGAGTCATCCCTTCCTTTGTCACTTGGGATTGTTCCCTGCAGATGGAAGGAAAACATAAAGCTGATTTTCAGGTTTGCCCTGTTGTGGTGCAATTTGCATCTAAAGAAAAACACTTCCAACATATAAACAGGAGAAATGCCCTTTCAATCCCAGTGAATGGTCTGAGAATATATCTAATCACGTAGCAAGGATAGCAAAGAAGGTGTGAACGTGATCACTGCCTGGATGGGAGCTCCAAACTGCTGAAGGGGGGAAAAATAGATGCCAACATAATGGTAACACAGCACAAGAAGTCTGCCACACCATTTGGTGAGTCATGAAGTAGATGATACTTTCTCATCGGCCTGTCATACGACATGTCACCCCTTTTAGACAGTGCAATGCATCGTAGGAATGTTTCATTCCAGCCAGAATGGTGTAGTGGTTCACATGTCAGACAAGGACCAGGGAGATCAAGGGGATTCCCACACCCATTAAATGCAGCATCATGCCAGTCAAATGTAGGCGTTATATTCTAGCTCCTTCACATGGTCGCTCATAACCAGCACCTGGCCAGCTGACAGCTTACTACGTCCTTACATACGGGCATCACCGGACCTTTAAACTGCTTCAAAATATGGAGGAAGTGGATTGGTTGCCTGGATTGATTGACAGGTAGAAGCACGATGAGTATAAGGCACATTGCTTTCTTCCACCTCTTCCAGCTGCAGTTGAGGAGGGTAACATGCATGAAAAGATGGCAAAGGTGAGACAAGAAAAAAGACAAAGAGGGCCTGGGAGGCGTAATATAATTTTGCGCTTTGCCATTCTGCAGGCATGATGCTATTTTAGTTAATGTCCGGAGATTCCCCTAGGTTTGAATCCCAATTCTGCCATGAAAGCTTCCTGGGTGATCTAAGTTGAGGCCAGTCACACCTGAAGGTGAAATGGAAAAAGGGGATAGTATCCTAAGCCACCTTGATTCATCACAGGGAAGAAAGGAAGGTATGTGTGAAGCAAAATAAGCAAAATTCTAATACTCAAAAGACAATGGTGGCAGGTGAAAATATATGTTCCAAATCTGGAAAACTGTTTTTATATGTGTGTGTGTGTGTTTGTTTTCAGATTTGTATGCCATCCTTTTTTTCCAACAACCCAAGAGAGAACCCAAGAGACGACTCTACACATGGACATCACCAGACGGTCAACACAGAAATCAGATTGACTATGTGCTCTGCAGCCAAAGATGGAAAAGTTCTATACAGTCAATAAAAACAAGACCAGGAGCTGATTGTGGTTCAGATCATGAGCTTCTTGTTGCAAAATTTAGGCTTAAATTGAAGAAAGTAGGGAAAAGCACTAGGCCACTCAAGTATGAACTAAATCATATCCCCGACGAATACACAGTAGAGGTGACAAATAGATTTAAGGAATTAGATCTGATAGACAGAGTGCCTGAAGAACTATGGACGGAGGTTCGCAACATTGTACAAGAGGTAGCAACTAAAACCATCCCAAAGAAAAAGAAATGCAAGAAATCAAAATGGCTGTCTGAGGAAACTTTACAAATAGCTAAGGAGAGAAGGGAAGTGAAAGGCAAGGGAGAAAGAGAAAGATACACCCAATTGAATGCAGAATTCCAGAGAAAAGCTAGAAGAGATAAGAATGCCTTCTTAAATGAACAATGCAAACAAATAGAAGAAAACAATAGAATGGGGAGGACCAGAGATCTTTTCAAGAAAATTGGAGATATGAAGAGAACGTTTCATGCAAAGTTGGGTATGATAAGGGACCAAAATGGTAGGGACCTCACAGAAGCAGAAGAGATTAAACAAAGGTGGCAAAATTATACAGAACAACTATACAAGAGCGAGCTTAACATCCCTGAAGACCACAGTGGGGTAGTTGCTGACCTGGAGCCAGACATCCTGGAATGTGAAGTCAAATGGGCCTTAGGAAGTCTGAGCAACAATAAAGCTAGTGGTGGTGACAGCATTCCAGTTGAACTATTCAAAATCTTAAAGGACGATGCAGTAAAAGTGCTACACTCAATATGCCAGCAAATTTGGAAAACTCAACAATGGCCACAGGATTGGAAAAGGTCAGTTTACATTCCAATCCGAAAGAAGGGCAATGCCAAAGAATGTTCAAACTACCGCACCATTGCACTAATTTCTCATGCTAGCAAAGTTATGCTCAAAATCCTACAAGCTAGGCTCCAGCAATATGTGGACCGAGAACTTCCAGAAGTACAGGCAGGATTTCGAAGAGGCAGAGGAACTAGAGATCAAATTACCAACATACGCTGGATCATGGAGAAAGCTAGGGAGTACCAGAAGAACGTCTACTTCTGCTTCATTGACTATGCTAAAGCCTTTGATTGTGTGGAGCACAACAAATTGTGGCAAGTTCTTAAAGAGATGGGAATACCAGAGCATCTTATTTGTCTCTTGAGAAATGTATATGCAGGTCAAGAAGCAACAGTGAGAACTGAACATGGAATCACTGACTGGTTCAAAATTGAGAAAGGAGTTCGGCAAGGCTGTATACTGTCACCTTGCCTATTTAACTTGTATGCAGAGCACATCATGAGGAATGCGGGATTAGAGGAGTCACAAATTGGGATCAAGATTGCAGGGAGAAATATCAACAACCTCAGATATGCAGATGATACCACTCTAATGGCAGAAAGTGAAGAGGAACTAAAGAGCCTGTTGATGTGAGTGAAGGAGGAGAGTGCAAAAGTTGGCTTAAAACTCAACATCAAGAAAACAAAGATCATGGCATCCGGCCCTCTCAATTCCTGGCAAATAGATGGGGAAGAAATGGAGGTAGTGACAGATTTTATTTTCCTGGGCTCCAAGATCACTGCAGATGGGGACTGCAGCAAAGAAATTAAAAGACGCTTGCTCCTGGGGAGGAAAGCTATGGCAAATCTAGACAGCATCCTAAAAAGCAGAGACATCACTCTGCCAACAAAAGTGCGTTTAGTCAAGGCTATGGTCTTCCCAGTTGCAATGTATGGCTGCGAAAGTTGGACCATAAGGAAGGCCGAGCGTCAAAGAATTGAGGCTTTTGAACTCTGGTGCTGGAGAAGACTCTTGCGAGTCCCTTGGACTGCAAGGCGAACAAACCGGTCAGTCCTAGAGGAGATCAACCCTGACTGCTCTTTAGAAGGCCAGATCCTGAAGATGAAACTCAAATACTTTGGCCACCTCATGAGAAGGAAGGACTCCCTGGATGGGTCGGACACGACTTCACACATAACAACAACATGCCATCCTTTCTCAAACGCTCAGGGCAGCTCACAGGATTCTATAACATACATAACATTGGAATACATATAAATGCATTAAAACATTTAAAAATCAATCCAGTTAAATTAGTTAAAAGCCATATTGTATCACCACCTTCTCCTTGGCTGGAGAGGGGGGAAGCAAAAAGTGCATTTCAGTGTTAAATTGGTAGCCAAGCCATTGTTTGGAATGGCAGAGTGAGCAAGATTGTTGTTGTTATGTGCGAAGTCGTGTCCGACCCATCGCGACCCCATGGACAATGATCCTCTAGGCCTTCCTGTCCTCTACCATTCCCCGGAATCCATTTAAGTTTGCACCTACTGCTTCAGTTACTCCATCCAGCCACCTCATTCTCTGTCGTCCCCTTCTTCTTTTGCCCTCGATCGCTCCCAGCATTAGGCTCTTCTCCAGGGAGTCCTTCCTTCTCATGAGGTGGCCAAAGTATTTGAGTTTCATCTTCAGGATCTGACCTTCTAAAGAGCAGTCAGGGTTGATCTCCTCTAGGACTGACCGGTTTGTTCGCCTTGCAGTCCAAGGGACTCGCAAGAGTCTTCTCCAGCACCAGAGTTCAAAAGCCTCAATTCTTTGACGCTCGGCCTTCCTTATGGTCCAACTTTCGCAGCCATACATTGCAACTGGGAAGACCATAGCCTTGACTAAACGCACTTTTGTTGGAAGGGTGATGTCTCTGCTTTTTAGGATGCTGTCTAAATTTGCCATAGCTTTCCTCCCCAGGAGCAAGCGTCTTTTAATTTCTTTGCTGCAGTCCCCATCTGCAGTGATCTTGGAGCCCAGGAAAATAAAATCTGTCACTACCTCCATTTCTTCCCCTTCTATTTGCCAGGAATTGAGAGGGCCGGATGCCATGATCTTTGTTTTCTTGATGTTGAGTTTTAAACCAACTTTTGCACTCTCCTCCTTCACCCGCATCAACAGGCTCTTTAGTTCCTCTTCACTTTCTGCCGTGAGCAAGATACCAACATACTATGGAGTGTGTGTGTGTGTGTGTGGTTGTTTACAACTCACTCCTCCTGACCATCACTGGTACAGGAAACAATAAGCATCACTCCCAGACCTTTAGCTCTGCCAGCTAGGTCTCTAAACCTCTGATGCAACATTTGGACTTGGCCAGTGGAAGAACAGGAGCTGAAAATGGCTGTGCTGTTACTGGGGTAACAAAACACCTTGAAATAGTCCTGCAGCACTGCCTTGGATGTATTGACTCTTTGATGTTCAGCCGGTGAAAGAAAGGGGGTCAACTGCACTTACTCCAAGAGGAATAGTTATGGTGCTATAAGTTGTCCCTGTCCTGGAGCCCCATTCAGGGCTACTGTAGGTCTTTGTGACATCATAGGCTTGTATTCCCCCCTCCCTTTCCTGTCTCTATGCATTGACTGCCCATGGTAACTGTAGGAGAGCACACTGAACATGGATGCTCATCGATGGGTGACTTCACTAGCCCATACTGAGTGACACATGATCGCGTCTTTCCATGGGTAAATATGTTGTCAGAAAGTAATCCCCATGTGATCCAGGGCTTCACATGAGCACCTCAGCTCTGCAGAATTCCTTTATAATAGGCCCAGACATGTGAGATTACTGAACAGTCAGCAACATATTTATGCTACTAATTTGTACCTAAGCATGAGATGAAGAGTGACTGTGAGTGATTAAAAGATCTCATAACTGTTTCATCTCTCAGAATCAATGCCATGATGGGACAGTGGACCAGGCACTACAGCAATAAGGCTGCAACAATCTTCTGGAATGTTCCAGTTGCTTAGAGAGAAGAAGAATGAAGTTCTAGAGGAAGTTGAGAGCTGAGTCAGCTACAATGCCAGTTCACTGTCAGTAAGTGAAGTTCCTTGAACTCTGGCCCATTTAATGTTAAGTGTCTTCCCATCAAGCTAAAACAAAATGGGGGTCATTCAACCTCGGCTAAACATTTTCTGCATTTCAGGACTGGAGTGGATCTACATTCACATCGCTGAATGTTTTTGCTTCCCTTTATGCCTCACCTTTTCTCCCCACTGGGACACAAAGCTGCTTAAATTGTTCTCCTCTCCTCCATTTTATCCCCACAAAAACCCTGTGAGGCGGGGTAGGCTGACAACGTAGGGTTCACGGTTACCAAGGAAGCTTCTTTTGCAGAGTGGGCTTTCAAACTTGGGTCTCTCAGATCCTAGATCTACATTCCAGCCACTCCTCTCAACATCAGAGCAGCCACCGGAAGCTAGTTATGTAGATGGAAGAGGTTTCATATCACAATTCCCATTTGATTCCCGCCCATTGTCACCAACTTTTTAACTTAGCCCGCACGTATTCAGCTTGAACTGTAAATTGCTCTGGCTCTCTCCAGGCCATGAAACGTCCCATTGGCTGATTTTTAAGAACACAAAAACAGCCTAGTTGGATCAGACCAAGGACCCATTCAGTCCAGCATCCTGTTTTGAATAGTAGCCACCATCTGCTTCCCTTGTGGTTTATCCCATACAACTAATAATCACAGGAATACTGCCTCAGAACATGGAGGTCCCATTTAGCTGTCTTAACAAATAGCTATTATATCTGTAGATCATATTGCAATAAACAGGCAAATGAAGCCAGATTTCCTTTTCTAGTCAGCTGCAATGTTATTCTTGCCTTCCTTTAGAATGGGGAATACTTTATCTGTTGAAAATGGGCCCAGTCAGTACCTCCGATATGCAGAATCCCCACTTTGGAGGGCAAGGCTGTGAGCCTTTTGCAGCTCTCTGGCAACCGGAAGTTCAGTCGGTGCTTTCCTGACATGGAGACGGTGTGAGGTGATACCTTGAGGAAAGATGAGTAACAACCATGCCCGTTATTTAAAACTAGATTGTCTAGAATGGCTGGTAGGTTACCATTCTAAACACACTTACTGCAAAGTAAGTTACGTTTACTTCTGTGAGGTTTTCATTGAATTCAGAAGACATAAACAAAACTAAAGTTTGTTTCTGATGAGAACAAGCCAATTTAGAACTCCCAATTTGTGCGCAGAAGCAAATTCAGATTATTTTAAATGCCCCAGCCCTCAGCAGGGTACAAGGTCCTAGAGTCCACCCTCCAAAATAACCATTTTGTCCAAGATAATTGATCTCTGAAGCCTGGAGACCAGTTGTGACTCCAGGAAATCTCCAGGTCCCACCTGGCAGGGGCTCATGGGAATTGTAGTCCATGGACATCTGGAGGGCCACAGGTGGACTACCCCTGCCACAGAAGATAGACGGCGGGGAAGAAAAGGAGTCAGTAACGGTGGGCCCCGCGCCAGCACTCTGGCCGGAGAAGGCTCCCCCTCGACATCCTGTTGTTGCGCTGAGCGATCCAGAGGTTTCCCTCCCGCGGGAGGAGGAGGAGGAGGGCGGGGTTGCGCGTCCCGGGCGGGGCGGGGCGCGAGGCCGCTTGCCGAAGCTCGGAGAAGTGTGCGCGAAGGTCAGATGGTGCCTGGGTCGGGCACGTGATCCCTGGATCCAAGTATAAAGAAAGATGCGGGCGAAGCGCTACCGACTCAGAAGTTTCTCAGGCGCTCCGGAGAGGCGGAGGAGGAGGAAGAAGAAGAAGGGGTGACACAGAAACCGGCGGAGGGCAAGCGGAGCCATGGCACAGAGGTACGTGCGGGTTTGCAAAGAGAAGGGGGAGCAGCGTCTGCAGTTCCAACAGTTTGGCGGCCCGTCGAAGAGCAACACGTTCACTGCGGCTCAGGCTTGCCAGGAGAAATGCCCCTGCCAACGTGGGCATGGACAAGAGGCTCTCGATGCAATCAACGTGTTTGTTTTTCAGGCGCCCCAAGACTCTTGTCTGGGAGACAGAGAGGGAGTGTGATGTTAGGGGTGGGGTTGAATTTGCTTTTGAATTGAATTCCCCCTCCCACCAAGTCTGGACAAGGCTGGAGGCTGATCCTGCATTGAGCTGGGGGTTGGACTCGATGGCCTGTGTGGCCCCTTCCAACTCCAGGATTCCAGGATTTTGACCCCTGGCTGGGCAAGATGCTCATCTTGCCCCTTCCATAGGGTCTTTGTTTCCCCACACACTGCCAGGTTCCTCACACATAAAAGGTACTGGAGGATGCTTCTTAATATTGATGTGTTTCCCACCACCTTTTCTCACCTACCCCTCTTCCCTTCCAGAACATCTCAAGATCTGTCCGAAGCCCTCAAGGAAGCCACCAAAGAGGTGCACGAACAGGTAGAGAACACACAGTTTATGAAGAGTTTCCAGAGAGGGCAGGTGCTGCTTCGGGAATTTAAGGTACGTGGGTCCTGGCTCGGATGGGGGTGACTGGGAAAGGGACTGCTAGTGTAAAGTTGTAAACCAATTTCAAATCTTCAAGCTGATTTTTAAAAAAAGGGGCGGGATGATAATATTTATTCATCTTCTGCAATTCCATTATGTACCAGTCTTAATGCAGTCAGTTGCACAGGGGTGTTTCACACACAGACACACCCCAAATTGCAGTGAATAATCTGATGGTTTTGGGGCCATTTTTGCCTCAAAAGTCTCTGAAATTAGCATCAAGTGGGTAGCTTGCTTGCTTACTTACTTTATTTGATTTGTATCCCACCGCTCTTGGAACCGGCTCGTGGTGGGTTACACAAAACAATCCATACAATAAAACAGAATAAAATCCTTTAAAACTCCATTAAACCCCAAATTTCTACAATACAGGAGTACAAAAACTTCAACAAATGGCAACTATAATTCCCTTAAGACAAACCCTATGAAGGCTGCATGGGGGGGGGGGAACCAAGAGGTTGGCCGCCAGATGTTCAGGTTTCAATAGGAAAAGGGGACTGGCCTCGACCGGGACCTCATTCCACCAGGTCCTGGCCCTGGTCGAGGCCAGGAGAGCATCCCTAGGGCCAGGAATGGTCAGCAAGTTGGTACCCACAGAGCGCAAGGCCTTGTAAGGGTCATAAGGCACAAGACAGTCCCTTAGCTGTGTTGGTCTGAAGCAGCAGAACAAAGAGTCCAGTGGCACCTTTAAGACCATTTTATTCAAGGCATGAGTCTTATCTGAGGAAGTATGCGTGCCCACGAAAGCTTATACCTTGAATAAAACTTTGTTGGTTTTTTTCCTTGGCAACTAGTGGCTTTTGCAAATGCAACTCACAAGGTTTTTAAAAAGAATTCTAGTACTTACTCTGAGGTCTGTTTGACCCTCACACTGGATTAATAAAGTAGACTTTTTGCTTGGGCAAGAGTTTACTAAATCAGCAAGGGAACAATTTGAACTAGTGCAGCTTCCTGATCAAATGATCAAAGTTTGAGGCCAGTGGCATCTTTAAGACCAATTAAGTTTTTACAAGATAGACATACATTTAGGTAGAGGGTGAGCAGCAACTTAGCATACATACAACTTAATAACAATGTTTAACAGACTCAAGGACCAAACAGGAACAGCAAGTTCAGTTTATAGGGTTACCATTTGTTTATGTTTAATTCCAGAGGAAAACAGAGTGAAGGAAACAAATAACAGGGTGAGGGAGGGGGTAAAGTGCTACAGTTGGAGATTGATGGGTAGGTGTACCTTTCTTCATTGTGGCATCCTGAGAGTAATTAAGTAAGACTCTGCCATTAACCACACTCTTAAATGTCAGTTTCAATTTGGGGGGGAAAAGCCACAATTTAAAAAGGGGTCATAGTTTTTCTCATGCATGCAGGTCAAGAGAGTATCTGGTTCAGATTATCTAGCCTGGGTGTTTCACTAATTTTCAGCACAGTCCTAAGCACTTATACCCTTCAAGTCCCATTGAAGTCAATGAGTTTAAAAGGATGTCATTGCTTCGAACTGCGATGCTTGTCACTCAAGTCCTCCTGAATTGTATTCTAGTGGCAACCATCAATACTATTTTTACTGTGACAATTGTATTTGAATGCAGTTTGAAATTTCTTAGCTCCTTCAAACATAAGCAGGATATAGATAATCTTTTTTTTAAATGGAGGGCATTCACTTTAAAGTCCGTTGATTCCAATGGGACATGAACTCTTACGCTGTCATGAGCTGGACAGGCACCACAATCTTTAAAAAGTTTATCCTGAATAGGTTTCTTTGAGTTTTTTTCTATGCTAGCGTTCTTACAATTAAAGCCTTAAAATTGAGTTATTCTGCTAAATTGCAAAGAAATTCCTGAAAGCTACATACTCCTATGAGCTGTTTGCTAGTCTTAGGAGGCTTAGGCAGCTTTGATCCCAGGGCTAGTTCTGTATATGGGAGCTGATTTTCCTGTTTCTTCACCACTGCTCTGGGGGAGGGGGTCTTCTCTTCCAAGGAGCAGTATGGGGGCATCTGTGACTGCAGCAGGATGTTACAGGGAGAAAGGCATGCTCTACAGAAGGGATTCCCAACCAGGGCTACCTGGAGCCATAGGGCTTCATGAGAGCTTGCCAGTCTTTCCCCAATGTCCTGCCTTAATGGGCTTGGCCACAAGCTATTCCTGGCAGGGAACCAGCTGCTTCCATTGGCCTGGGAGTGCTGTTCTTGCATGGTTGCCATGCCTGTGGAAAGGGTGGCTGCTCCTTCCACAAAAAATCTCCATTTGGTCCCCACCTCCAGCCCTCCTTGGGCGTGGCAGGGAGGCATGGCCAGCTAACATCACTTCTGGTCCGATTTCTGGGTTCCTTGAAGCCTGCAAAATATTTCAGGGGCTCCTCCGCAGTCAAAAGGTTGGAAAAGGCTGCTCTACAGAAATGCTTGCCATGTGTAGAAAATAAAAGTAGTTCCAAGCTAGGCTTTGTTACTAATCTGAAGAGTATGATTAAAAAGGAAAATATTGGATTCTTGTGTCCCAGAGAGGAGGGCACAACACTCTAGCCTGGCTTCTGAATTTAAGTGAACTCTTGCAGAAATGTCCTTGCGCTAATCATACAAGCTAATTAAATACATGCTAACTAGCCAAACATTCTCGGTCTCCGTCCAGGAGAACCAGTTTGAGATAATAGATAGGTGTAGGTCTGAACGGATAATGGGGTGCCAGTAAGCGGGGACACAGATTGGACAAAGTCAACAGGAAAGAATGGAGACACTTATTTCAACAATGACAAAAAGGCTTGAGAGACAGGTTCGGGGGGGGGAGTTTATCACCCAGCAAATAACCTTTTTTGGATTTCAGGGTTTTTTTTTTTTTTTAAATGACAGATTTAAAAAAACCAGCCAAAATAGATGGGAGGAGGAAGCATGACAAACATAGCATATCATAAATGACTTGGTAATATCTCTAATTCAAAACAAATCACAGATACTGTAGAAGCAACAAGTCAGTTGGCCTGGTGATAAATGAGAGGTCCTAAGGGAACATGGGATATTTATTTATTTATAATCCAATTTATATGCCACCCTTTGCTGAAGGCTCAGAGCAGCTCACAACGTTCCTAATAAAACATGGTTAAAATTATAAAATTAAAAATGGTTGACACGTAAATCCTAGAAGTGCATTGTTTGTTTCAGTAGGGTGGGGGAGGGGTAAAGTGCTACAGTCGTTCATTTAATAAAATACAAATAATTGTCTTTTCATACCTGTGTGTGTTTGTGTATTTGTAGGATGGCCAGTTGATTTTGTATTTTGGAGGCCTCAACCATAGGCCTCATTAAATAATAGTTGTGAGTATCAGAAACCCCTGAGACATTCTACAGGGTTGGAGAAACCCCAGAAGTGATGTGGTCATGCAGAATATGGCTGGGAAGCCTAGCTGTGTACATGCCCACCTGGGGCCCCTCCCCTTCCCACCCGCTCCAGGCCCATCAGTGGCCATTTTTGGAGAAGGGTCCACATGACCATATATGGTCAGATCACACAAGATACCTTTAACATATATATATATATATATATATATATATATATATATATATATATATATATATATATATATATATATATATATATATATATATATATATATATATATATATATATATATATATATATATATATATGATTTAACTCCCACCCATTCAGGAAACGCTTCCAGAGCCATCAAGAAACCCCAGGGTTCATGAAACCCTGGTTGAGAAAGTCTGTATTAGACCTTCATGGAGGAAAGGTCCATCAGTGACTGAAGACAAGTTTCTATATACATAGGCAGCAAATGTTAGAATACTAGTACAAGGAGGAAACATGGGGTGAGCATCTTGGTCTCTGTGCTCTGTTTGCTGGTCCTCTGGGGCAACTTTGGTCCCTGTGTGAAATAGGATGCTCTGGACTAAGGGGACCATGAGTCTGATCCAGCAGGACCCTTCTCACGTCTCATCCGCACACTCTGGATGCTTTCCAGTCCTACCCATGTTTTTCTTAGCCTGTGTTTTCAGTGCAACAGAGAGGAGGCAGTGTTGAGCCAACATGGAGGCACAGAACTGAATCAGTGCTGTAGTTGTATAAAAGGCTGACCCTGGGGTTTGTAGGTATTCTCCCTTCCTTCCCCAGGCATCAAACCTAGCCTGTGTGGGCCATGCTGTCGGCCACAGGATTCCCACTGGGGTGAATGGGAGTTATAGGGACAGCTGGGAATGTTCTGTGCCCCAAAGCCTAATCATATTATAAGAGAACTTATTTATTTCAGTGAAAATGGCTTTCATATAAGAATGTTTTGGCTTGTTACTCTCACAATGTTTTCTCAGGATTGGCCAATATTCTGGACTGTCACCTTTCCTGGAACTTCCTTTAATATTTGACATGAATCACCCTGTTTGCCTTTTTTTGCAACCTGATCTGAGGTCTAAAAGCACAATTTTGTGAAGCAGTAGTGTTGAAATAGGAGTTGTTTCCTCAGTACAGGAAATCAATGAGTTGACAAAGTCTGATCTACTGACTTTGAAGAAGAGTTAGTTTTTCACCACCTGAAAGAGTCTCAAAGCAGCTCACAATCGCTTTCTCTTCCTCGCCCCACAACAGACTGTAAAGTAGGTGGGGCACAGAGAGCTCTAAGAGAAACTGCTGTGTGAGAACAGCACCACTAGGACTGTCACTAGCCCAAGGTCACCCAGCTGGCTGCATGTGGAAGAGCAGGGAATCAAACCTGGCTCGCCAGATTAGAAGCTGCTGCTCTTAACCACTACACCAAACTGGCAATATTAAGTGCACTGATGCAGCTGTGGGTGAAGGTACCAGGTGGCTGTGAGAAAAAGTGTCCTTTAATAGAGGTTTAATGAATGGAAATGGGCAGATGAAGCTTCTCATGGTGTGGAGCTAAATTGAAATGCTATTGAATGGACAACTAGAGGGACCAGTTTAAAAACTAGAAACCTGAAGTGTAGTGGATCTCAGGGTATAGTTGCCAACCTCCATGTGGTAGCTGGAGATCTCCTGAGATTCCAGCCAATCGCCAGGTGACAGAAATCAGTCTCCCTGGAGAAAACGGCCACTTTGGACGGTAGCCTCTATGGCATTATACCTCAATGAAGTTCCTCCCATCCCCAAACTTCTCCTTCCTCAGGCTCCATCTCCAGGTATTTCCCAACCCAGCTGGCAACCCTTTCCCGAGGTGGTGATATTGGATCCCACTCCTGCCCATTCCCATGCCAGTTGCTGCAGTAGTTTCTTGGGGCAAAGGCCCATTTTTGCAGCCACGTGGGAAAGGTGGCCAACTTAAATGCAATGGCTCACCCCCCTGCCCCCCACTGTCTATGAATGTTTTTGCCTGAGCTTCCCTATTGGACCTCAGGGATTTGGAGAGAGAAATCTGTAGGAAGGCCAACTATGGGCTGGGTGAGCAGCATTCCCTTTGAATCTGTTTACTGTTAAAACTGGACCTCTCTGCCCATGTGGTCGGGGTAGCTGCATGTTTAAGTTGCTTTCACTTCTGCAGGGCATTTCCAATTCCAGGTTCGCAATCTCACAGCTACAGACCTAGGAACAGTGCAAAGTATGACCACACAAATGAGTTTTTATTCAGATGTCACAAACCGTTTTAAAATAACACGAACATGCCTGAAGTGAAAATCCTTGCTTTTGTGAGCTCTCCAAACCTGCCCAGCCAAGGCCGTGGGTATAAATGAGCCATAATTTGATGTGATGTCCTAATCTGGCCACTTCTACAAAATGAGGTTTGTTTCTTTCACAGTAATTGGGTTTCTCAATCAAGATGAAATCCCAATTTGTTACATTGCTGGAATTCAGAAGTGGTCAGATGACACTGTGGTTAGAACAAACAATTCCCGGATGAGGGAAGCCTCAATCTTGGCTCCGTACTTGAGGGCAGAAGGAAGGGAGTGTGCATACCCAAGGATTTCACACTCAATCGTGTTAGAGACAAATTGTTTGCGATGCTAGAAAAATACCGAGTCAAGTTTTCTGGGTCATGTGCACACTTTCAAGCATGGAATCTAGAAATGCAGGAAGGAGCTCGTGGGCTTAAGAAAAGCACAGGCAAAATTAGAAAAGGGTCTACTTCTGGTCATCTGCTGGAGCTACCATGATAAACTGAAAAACGAACACCTTTCATATGGCCGCTGTAGAGAACAAGTCATTCTGATGGTTTCTCAATACAGGCAATATCTTTTGCCCTTGTGACAGCACTTGTAAGACCATTCAGTATTCTAGGAAGTTTTTTTTTTTGTCTAATTTGGAGTCGACCAAATTGCATTGAAAAGACAGTCCCTCACTTCTCCCTTTGAGTGATGCATAGAAGCCTTGGCCACGGATAATTAGATCCCCAATTTAAACAAAACAAGAAGGAAGGTGCACCATCTGTGCGTAGTCTTCTAAGATGGTGCGGACATCAAATATTGTCCCAAACTACATTATCTGGAGCTAAAGGAATCTGTTGAATTAGTTCTTATATGCCTCTTCCTACCTGTCGTTTTGCTAAAATAGTGATGGCGCATGTGGTAGAGGACAACCTTTGCATGGACTGTAAATGTGCTTAACATACACACAATAGGTACACTAATAAAAACACACCCTTCTATCTGCGTAGGGTTGCAATGCCAGGCTGGGAAATTCCTGGAGATTTGCAGGTAGATCCTGAAGAGATGGGGATGCAAGTGATATCTGCAAGATAAAATGCCATAGAGGCCACCCTCCAAGGGAACCATTTTTTCCAGGGCACCTGACTTCTTTAGTCTGGTGATAGTTGCAATTCCACATCTGCAGGCTCATCCTGCAGGTTTGCAACCCTATTATATTTACTTCTGAAGTAAGGAGGGTGGCAGCTGGAAAGGGGCCTTCTCAGTCATGGTGTCCCTTTCATGGACCGTCTTCCCTGCAGATGTTCACCTGGTGTCTAGTTCTAGATTCTAGGGAAAGTTACTCCTTCTGGTCCAACTGTTTGACTTTGATGTCGTTGTTGAATGCCAACAGTGCAATCCTAAGAAAGCTTTCCTGGGAGTGAGCCCCATTCAGTAAACTTTAATAGGGTTCTGAGTAGACCTGCTTAGGATTGCTCTCCATTTGTCTGGTGGTGGTAGTGGTGGGTTTCCCATTAACTACCGCCATTAGGTATTGAATCTAAGGCTGGTTTGGCTTAAGACCTGCTTTGCTTGATTTGTTTGTGTTCTATTATTGTATTTTATTGGTTTTGTTCCGGTTTTATGTTACTCATATCCCATGCCAATGCCCGTAGTTGAGCAAGCAGGAAGTCTGTGAAATAAATAAGTAATTCTTTAGGTAAAATGGACGGTTAGTTTGCATGGTTAAATAGCAACCTTGAAATTAAGGCTTTCCTCACCTTCTCTCTTCCTGTTCTCTTCCAGCTGTATTTAGCTTCCCTCTACTACATCTATGCAGCTCTGGAGGAGGAGAGTGAGAGGAATAAGGACAATCCGGTCTACGCCCCTGTATATTTCCCAGCTGAGCTGAATCGCAGTCCCGCTTTGGAGAAAGACCTGGAGTATTTCTATGGCCCCACATGGAGATGGGAGATTCAGTGTCATGAGGCAACTCAGAAGTATGTAGACAGGCTTCACCACGTAGGCCGGTACGAACCTGAGCTCCTGGTGGCTCATGCTTACACCCGCTACCTGGGAGACCTCTCTGGGGGCCAGATTCTGAAGAAGATTGCCCAGAAGTCTCTTCATCTGCCCCAAACTGGTGAAGGCCTGGCTTTCTTCAACTTCCCTGGAATCACCAATATCAGCAAGTTCAAGCAACTCTATCGAGCGCGGATGAACACTCTCCCTATGGACGCAACTACTGAGAAGAGAATCCTTGAAGAGGCCAAGAAATCTTTCCTGCTGAATATAGAAGTGAGTAATGGCCCATCTCTATTGTTCCACTGTGCAGGTTGCAGCTGTGTTCAAAGTCAAGATGACATTTCTGTTAATGGTTTTAGGAGATGCTAAAAATTCCCAAGAGCGTCACTAAGCTTCTTCCACTGAAAAATTACTTCTGTACATTAAAACAAATAGTGAAATAAAATCCTCATTCCGAGTTATAAGGAACTGCCTTTCAGGTTTCAGAGAACACTTTCTAAGGTTAAATGACTTTTTTTGAAAAACAGCAGAATAAAAGTCAAAATATAAATGAAACGTAAATGAATAAAAAGAGGCAGGGATGGATGGAATCTAAGGAACCTTCTCTTCTAGTATGTCCCTAGAAGGACCCTAAGAACATTCCACCCTAATAAGCTTGTGGTCTCCAGCCTCAGGGAGATGCATCTGGCCTCAACCAAGCCAAGGTCTTCTTGGAGAGCTCTTGGAGGAATGAGCTCTTAGTTGAAACGTAGGCCCTGATGTAACTATCTTGGTTTAGTAGGGCCTGCAACATGGTGTTCTTACACCAGGCATTTGGTTGAGGGCACAATGCGCTAACATCAACAGCTAATTCCACTCATCTCTGCTCCCCCACCCCACCCCGAACTAGCACCAAATACCTTAGGTTGGATGAACCAGCAGATCCCGTATAAGTCAAATGGAGTTTTAAACTGAACTGAATTGGTTTTAATGGCATTTCAATTTATAATTAATTAAAATTTTATAGTGATTTTATATGTTCGATACTCTATGTGAAGCGCTCTGAACGTGTTCTTCAGGTAGGAGTGGTATGCAAAACAACTGAATAAAAAGTCTGGCTAGCAGCATGTACTAACAATATGTCAGCTCACCTACTGCCTCCTCCCACACCACCACTAAATAATCACCACACTGGAGGAAGCAACAAGTGAGCAGACGCTGATCAAGGGCTCAAGCCTAGGGCTCCCTGTTGCACTGGCAGAACTCCTGAGGCTCCATCCTGCTAGATCCAGGCCACATAAGGCCCTCCAGGGGAGCAGCCAACTAGTAACCGTCCCTATAAGTTATATGGCCAGCCTGATCCTGGAGGAAGGAGAGAGATGTTCCTGTAGAAAACGTAGTGGTGTAGCCTGCAACGTGTTAGTTAGTTAGGTCTAGCCTGCAACGTGTCAATGGCAGAATATGCAGGTCGAATATGCAGGCTGATTAGGGGGGAAATGTTGGCTGAGTAGGGGGGGAAATCCAAATAGGAACAGTATCATCATAATACTTAAAGAAAATATTTTTATCTTCAGACGTAATTTAGGAAGTTCGTTAGTCAGGTTTGGTTAGTCCAGGAGTAGTCAACCTGTGGTCCTCCAGATGTTCATGGACTACAATTCCCATGAGCCCCTGCCAGTAAATGCTGGCAGGGGCTCATGGGAATTGTAGTCCATGAACACAAGGCACGTTGGGGCAAAAAATGATTACCATAATCTAGTCGTTATTCAAAACTGCCACCTTGCTCTTTTATATTTATTAGAAGATGCATCTTTTCTGGGATAAATATACATACAAGAGAACAAGAGCACTAGCAAAGTAAGAAAACACAGTTCTAACTAGATGTAATTACATACCCTCTCTTTCTTGAGAAATGGATTGTGCCCTTCCCTCCCCAGCAGCAGGATTTGGGCATGGCTGAAATAGGATAAAAGACTTGCCTATATCCTTTACATCAGTGGTCCGCAACCTTTATTAGGCTGCGGACCGGTGGGGGGGGGAGGGCGATCTGGCTGCCATGCATGCTCGGGAGCCCATGCGCAAATGCGCATGCGCGGCAAGTCCACACTTGCGGCCGCAAACACGCATGCACAGCACTTTCATGTATGTGCGGCAGGTCCACACATGTGCGTTTGTGCCATGTGCATGAACAAAAGTGCCGCATTTGCGCTGGCGGCTGCGTTTCCCGCTCCCCCCCTCCCACAAAAAGAAGCTTTCTGGGCCGCAAGCTTGCGGCCTGGGAAGTTTCTTACTGCGGGGGAGGGGGGGGAGCCACGGCCCGGTGATTGCGGACCACCGCTCTATGTCATCTTTTCCCTGCAGATGGTGGCTTCTCTACTTCAGCCAATCAGAAAGTGTAGTACATATTCCAAATTGGATTCAAGGAAACTTTAAATCAATAATCTTCCACTTAAAGTCCACAGTGCCCCACCAGTGATGAGGTGGGCAAAAGAGTGTAGAGTGGAAAAGGTGGGACAAGAGACATGTGAGATTGTTGACATACATCCTATGCCCCCCCCCCCCCCAGATGACAAGATGGACAGAAACAGTTGCATCTGCAGGTCGAATTCTCTCTTCTCCCTGCCCCCCCCCCCCCCATAGCTAGGCTGTCGTCACGCAGACTCTCATCCCATGAAATAGTATGGAATTTTATTGTAAATTTAAAACAGGCCAGGTTCAAGCATGTAGCCACATTGGTCAGAAGTAGCAGGACAAAATTTTGAGTCCTATATCACCATTAAGACCAACAAAGTCTTATTCAAGGCATAAGCTTTGGGGTGCTTGTATTCTCGTGTCCTTGAATTTGTATCTGAAGAAGTACGTGCACACATGAAAGCTCATATCTTGAATAAAACTTTGTTGGTCTTAAAGGTACCACTGGACTCTAAACTAGTTCCTTTAAACCAGGACAGTTCTTCTTTAAATTAATATGAATCCATGAGAATTGGCTAGCATGGAAACAAATTCCATTGCTAAAAATAACAGATCATTTCATGTGGAGGCCTGACTCAGGCCCCGTTTCTTTCTTCCAAAGCAGTGACATACAGATGTGCTTTTACCTCTTCTATGTCTTTCTCTAGCATCTCACAACTAAGTTCCCACAGGTCAGCATACATTAGAGGTAGGGCGTAGTCTGGATCTCGGACACAGTGTATATACTATAAAATACCAGGTTTTTGCCCCCCCTCCCCTTGTGGACTAGGATATTTGAAATGTCCCCCTACTGTGAGTTTCCAATTCATGTTTATCTCTGTAGGGAGGTCAGGAATATCAGAGGATTATCTAGCTTTCCTAGAATGCTTTCTGCAAAGTCCCATTCGTTCCAGTGAAACAGGCAAAAAGGGTGGCTCATAGTAACAAAACGAATTTGTTATCCATCTTTCCAGGTGTTTGAGGAACTGCAGAGACTGATAAGTGAGGGACAACCATCAGCAAATGGCAGCGCTGTGCAGCCAAAGGTGGAGCTTCACACAAGAGGAATCAACAGAGCACCCGGTAAGGATTTCTAAAAGGCTTTTACTCTTTTACCTGTGTTGTTTACATCTTTTGCTTAAGAACGCGTGACTGAGCCTTTGATTTTCCTTATTTTTGCTAGCCTTAGATAAGTGCTGGCACTTGAGTAAGGACACAAAAGCATTGTTTTTTGCTGATTTCCACTTGCTGTTTGTCGGCTGATGTTTTAGGGACGTGCTAAGCAGATGGCTGGATGTCCATCTATGCTGCAACTATAGACTCACCCCTGGATGAACCATTAAGCATAATAAGCATGTGCTTAGGGCATCAAGGGAAGGGGGATACAACAGAGGACTTTTCCCTTATATTTCTTACTGCTATTCAGTGTTAAAACAGATAAAATTAAGTTTTTATTTATTATAGCTGTCTGGTCTGGCCTGAGGGATGGTCTGGAAGAAAACTGAATTTTTAACCTTTTATTTCACCTTCAGCGCAATGAGTCTTAATCTCTTGTCAGTTAAGCAATGGAAGGGGTACCATTGTGGGGCATCCATTGGCATTAATCTGTCCCTCTACAGATTGCTTTGGAACCCATGTGAAACCACTTCCGCTGTCCACCAAGAATCCAAGAAACTGTAGAGTATGTTCCAGAGATCTCTAGTCCCTTCACAAACGTATATAGCATTCCTTGGCTGGCAGAGATAATAAACCGATACGAAACATTGACATTTGTGGTAGAGTCCAAGTGGGATTAGAGACAACCAATCTGCCTTGCCTCACCACTTTAGCATTTGACAGGATTATATGGAAGCCTGAGGAAACAGAGTAGAGTGACCACAGAGAAAGTGAGGACATTGGCACAAGTATGCTCTCACAGGTTAGCCCACAGCTGCACCTGAAGGAAAACCTGTATCTTCAGGAGGGTGGGAGGATCCTCTTTATTTTGCAAATCAAATTTGGGGCCTTAGTGTGACTGGCAGAGATCAGCTGCACTGAAGACATGTCTGTTTCTATTGAAATGTTTTTGTTGACCTGTCCTCTCTCTAGAGGAGGAAGGGGGGAAACTTTCAAAGTTCCTCTTTCAGTTCCTAATACTCAGCTTCCTGGTATTTCCACCTTACACAACTTGGTTCTAAAATGTAGCATACTCAGAAAATTCAGTTTGGCACTTAGTTTCTAGTAATTTCTGCTTTAAGGGTTTGCTTAGCGATGAGTTTTCCACGCTGCTTGTGCAGCCTTGGTTATCTAGTTGGTCCGTAATATTATCTTTCTGGATCGTTTGTCCGGTGTAGCTGCTCTTCTGGCATCCAGTGATATTATCAGTGTCACTGGAGCATCACTAACAGACAAGAAACAAAAGCTCTTCACCTGGTTTCCAGCCTGACACGTCTTTCATTTCTGCCCATGTAGGTCCAGCCGCCGCAGTGGAAAATGAGCGGGCGCAGATGCAGCAAAAGGATATGTTGCCCAGCACACCTCTCCTGCGCTGGGTCCTTGCTCTTCTCTTCTTCGGAGCCACAGTGGCCGTGGGCTTGTACGCTATGTGAACAGGAAAGACTTTAAGGGGTTTTTCACCAGCGTCTGCCATTTCCAGAACTAACAGATCTTTTCCTTATAAAGGAAAAGCCTGCTTGGACTCCTTAGCCTAGGGTGCTCCGAACAAGGGTGCCCTGTCACTAACATTATAGACTATTTTATGTTTTCAAAGAATGCAAGTTCTTGTGTTGGAAGCATTTCTCTTCTCCTGAATCACCATGGTCTGGCATGCCTTACGACAAGAAGATGCAAAGGCGAAAGACTGATAACTTGCTAGTTGCCAGCAGAGAGAGAGATGGTTCTTTGTGCAGTGTTTTCTTTTGTACCGATGTCTAACACCAAGTTTCTTGTTCCTCTTGGTGCTGAGAAGCAAGACATTGTTTCAACTAGTTTAAAACTGTTCCTATTTTTGAAACACCTTTGTTTCCAATTTTGATTCAGCAATCCACTTGGGGGGGGGGAATGAAGAGAGCATCTTGATAATCCTGCTAAGATCTTGCATTTGTGATTTGTCTTTATAATTTTATGTTTCCAGCTATTAAAACTGTGTATTACAGAAATACAACCATTAAACTTTCATGGGAGTTGACCACCCGGAGTTTGTCCTTTGGCAGTCCCTGTTTGTTTGTTTTTTTCTTGGTGATTGATCTGATGTTGTGCCTAAGCACAATGTCACTTCCTGTGCAAACAAGAAAATAAAGAGCTGCACCAGTCACTGGAGATTAAAAAAAATAAGGCCAAGGCCAAAGGTGCAAAAACAGGTAAAAATCTGTTATTACTCAGTTAAATTTCCACAAGTTCCCTATGCCTTTCGCTAACAGGTTTCATCAGGGGAATCTGTCTTGCAGCAATTCTTCAAAAAGAATACCCTTTCATCCATCCATTACTTATAAAAAAACATTGTTTGGATCAGATACCAGCCAGTATCAGATCTGCCCTTCTCTGGGCAAGGTAATTGAGAGTGCTGGCACAGCAATTCCAGGTCTTTCTGGACAGTACATTTGCTCTAGAAACTTTCTATCTGGGTTTCAGGATCGGTTACGGGACAGAGATTGTAATAGTGACTTCAGTTGATGGTCTCCAGTTGATTGTACACCATGCCTGTTTTTTGTCTTTGTTTGGGTTTTGTTTGTTTTTTTACTGTTAGTGGACTGTGCCATCCTCTTGCGAAGTAAGAAGTAGGTATCGAGGGATGTTCTTTGCAGTGGTTGAATTCACTCCTTGTGGATCAGAATCAGATGGTTGCTGTTGGAGACCTGTTGTCAGCAGCATGGGATTTGTCCTGTGGGGTTTATCCCCCGTGCTATTTAGTGTCTATGTAACTCCCTTGGGAAAGATCATTAGCAGTTTTGGAGCTGATCGTTACCAAGATGCTGATCACAGCCAGCTCTATATTTCGTTTAGGCTGTGTGATGATGTTGGGAGCTATTCTGTGTCCATGCCTGGCTGCCATGCTCAGAGGGTGACTAATCCTGGCTAAATGCAGGCCATGCTGCTCAGGAAGACTGAGGTCTTGGACAACATTGTGCTTCTCACTTTTGATGCAGTTCTGCTAACCTTTGTGGACTCAGTTAAGAGACACATTATTGCTGGGGAAGCAAGTTCATTCAGCCTCAAAAATGCTTTCTTTTAGCCAGATAATAGCTCCCTACCTTGAAACAGCAGGTCTGGTCACCATGGCACAATAACTTTGAGGCTAGACCGTTTTGAACATACTCCAAATGGCCCTGCCTTGAAGACCACTTGCAAACTCCAAGAGAGAATACTGTAGCTCACTTACTGTTAGGAAGAGTATGCATGTCATACCTGTATTTCTGGTGCTGGTTCAAGGTGCTGGTTATTACCTGTAGAAGCCCTTCACAGCTTCTCTTGATATACTTGTACTGCAACAGTGTGACATCTAAGCAAGCCTTCTGAAGTACCTGAGGATGGGTAAAAATGGCAGATGCCTGTTATCCAGCATTCTGTGTTGTGTCTTACACATGGCACAGGAATGGCATGCCTGGTAAGAATAACAGAGTCAAAACTGTAAGGGATCTTCAGGGTCATCTAGTCCAACCTGCAGAACACAGGAAATTTACAACTACTGGTCTACCCACGATAATCTCAATTCCATGCCCAAATGATGACCCCCCCCCCAAAAAAAACCCCCAGAATTCCTGGCCAGTCTGGCCTGGAAGAAATTCACTTCCCAATTTCAAAGTGGCGATTGACAGTTCCCTGGGCATGCAAGGAAGGGGCACAAGAGCCAAGCTCCGACACAATCCTTTCTGCCTACCCACTTACAATCTGTCTAAATTCACAGTACTTTTATTATTTCACTGAGCGTGCAAAATAGATCCAGGCATTAAACAAAGAAAGCAAACTTACATTTATGCCAGAAAAAAACATTAATTTACAGAATTAGAAAATAGTTAGCCATTTTAAATTTCCAGGGAGAGAATTAGGACACTCATTACATTATTTGATTGTCTTCTCTTTAATACTTTTTTACAAAGTAACTTGACAAATTTCACTGAAGGTACAGTGCAGGATTCATAAGATATAACATGGAGCAATACAAACACCTATCATGAGCCCCCAGGATAAAGTGAAGTTAAAATATATATTGTTGTTAGGTGCGAAGTCGTGTCCGACCCATCGCGACCCCATGGACAATGATCCTCCAGGCCTTCCTGTCCTCTACCATTCCCCGGAGTCCATTTAAGTTTGCACCTACTGCTTCAGGGACTCCATCCAGCCACCTCATTCTCTGTCGTCCCCTTCTTCTTTTGCCCTCAATCGCTTTTTAGGATGCTGTCTAGATTTGCCATAGCTTTTCTCCCTAGGAGCAAGCATCTTTTAATTTCTTTGCTGCAGTCCCCATCTGCAGTGATCTTGGAGCCCAGGAAAATAAAATCTGTCACTACCTCCATTTGGAAAAATATATATATCTTATATTTATTCAACTGCTTACAAAAATATTTCCGTATACATAAAACCTCTCCACATTGAAATGAGTTTTAAACTCTCAAAATAAAAATCTAGAAACTGCAACCCAAGATGAAAACCATTCAGGCCCCCACCCAAATCCTAGCAATCCAATAAGAGAAAGATCTTTGATGTAAAACTCCATTCTTTCCTTGCCCCTCAAGCATACTCAGGGCATATCCATTGCATCAATGCTGGCACTTTCTATTGCAGTAGAAGCCCTGGAAAAGACTGCCAGTAGCACAGCTCCCGGGAAGCACAGCTGCTGGATAGGATATGTATTGGGAGAGGCACCCCTTCAGGTATACGGATCCCAAGTTCTGGAGAGAGTAGGTCAACTCAAGCACCTGAAATGGAGCCTAGAATCAATCAGGCAGCTCATGCAATACTGATAGAAAGAGGCTCATTGCAGGCAGCAAATGGGGTCAATAATGTGACACTGCAATTTCCAAGTTGTCTTCCAGGGTAGTCTTATGCCAAGGGTGCCACATCAAAGCAACGGTACCAACCCAGTTTTCCAATAAAATGGCAAGGACTTTTGAGCACAGTCCATCCAGTGAAGACGGCAGTTGAAGCAATTCCCTTATTTATTAGCATTAACTGCCTTTTTGTGTAAAAGGTGCCAATGCTATGGGCAATAAATCACAACAATTATTTGCTGAGAAGAGGTGAACAACCACAAAGTGCTTAATTGCAGACTGAGTGCAGCTTTGCTTGAGAGAAAGAGCTCTTCTGGGAAAAATCACTCCTGGAATTTGTTTGTTTATTTATTAAAAAAAAACACTTTCCAAGAAATCTGTGAAGGATGGCAACAGTCCGTCACAAGAGTGGACTGCACTTGTCCTAAAGAGTTCATGAAATTTAAAGTCTGTTTTTTTAAAACATCCCAAATGGTGCAAGTGTGGAAGGTGAGGGGAAACAAAGTGATCATCAGTCATGTTTCTTCTAGCACTCAGAAGCATGATGAAGAAAAACACCTTTTGGAAACATTGCATTTTAAGGACTGGTCCTATCTAATTACAGTGTACAACAGCAGCGACAAAAAGGCCCTCAGGATACCCTGCACCCTTAGTTAACTTCTGAAAATTCATCAGAGCCAGCTTGGTGTAGTGGTTAGGAGTGTGGACTATTAATCTGGCAAGCCGGGTTTGATTTCCCGCTCCCCTACATGCAGCCAGCTGGGTGACCTTGGGCTCGCCACGGCACTGATAAAGCTGTTCTGACCGAGCAGTAATATCAGGGCTCTCTCAGCCTCATCCACCTCACAGGGGGTCTGTTGTGGGGAGAGGAAGGGAAGGCAATTGTCAGCCACTTTGAGACTCCTTCGGGTAGAGAAAAGCAGCATATAAGAACCAATTCCTTTTTCTTCTTCTTCATTGCACAAAACACAAAGTCATATCAAAAACTAGCAAACAGCTTGTTGTCCATAGATGGAGCTATGTGTGTTGCTGCTTAAGAGCTGAAATAGCTCCATCTATGGACAACAACATAACATTACTAGAGTGAAGATTAAAATATTACCTGTTGATTGAATCCACTTAGGGATTTTGCCACATGTGGACAGCTGAAGGCTTATTTTTAAGGGGGGAGCTTCCAGATTATGATGTGCTCATTCCAAGCATGATGCATTAGATTCCCATACTTTTCCCAGTATAAAACCAAAAATCTTGTTGAAATGTTCTGCTATAGACAAACTATTCGTGTGGCCAAATTTTCTTGCAGCTAGTTGGGGACAGGAGAAGAGTTAAACTCCACCTTTATAATGGCAAACCTGTTAATAGGCTTTTTTAAAAAACTGACAACTCAACTGCGTTGTAACCTTGGAAGGAATCAGTCCATTTCTTAAATATAGGGCAAAAGCAAAATTGCAACCCAAAACTTCCTGATGAGTCAGGTTTAATTACACCATGCCTGCTCTAAGTATCTTTTAATTGATTGTTGTGTGTGTGTGTGTTATTACTGTTGCAAATTAGGATAAGATTGTAGTAGCACTCAGGGCCTGCAAGATTGCTAATTATAGTATTTTATAGGAACCCGGATGGAGTTTTTCTCCCACTGGTTCTAGAAGCTGCTTTGCATACTGGAACTGGAAGATCCAGATTCAGCCCTTAAAACTACGGATAAAGTTACAAGATTATTTCATTCTCTATCCACTCACTACCCAAGATGGTCATTCTAGAAGATAAAAGCAAATATGGGCAATCTGAAGGTTTCTGGAAAGAATAAGCAAATAGAGGTATCCTTTTAAAAACTGCAGTTATTCATACACACACACCCCAAAGGTGTCTCTTAGCATTTTTACTCAGCAGAAATGAGTAAAAAAAATTAATAACAATTGCAATAAAAAGGGATGCCTACCACACTGACAGAAAATAGTGAAGATTTGAAACAGCTACTGCTGAAGGTTATATCAGAAAGTGACAAAGCTGGGATTACAGATGAATATCAAGAAGACAAATGTAATGACTCCTGGGGAATTACACAGCTTTAAGGCTGACTATGAAGAATTTTCTATTTCTTTCTATTCCTATCTGAACCCAAGAAGACAGAAGGACATTGAAACTGGGGAGGGCAGCCATGAAGGAGTTCAAAATGATTCCTCAGTCTAAGAAGGTATCACTTCTGACAAAGATCAGGTTAATTTCATAGAATCATAGAAACATAGAGTTGGAAGGGGCCATACAGGCCATCTAGTCCAACCCCCTGCTCAACGCAGGATCAGCCCAAAGCAATTTGTGCCATAGTATTCCCCATTACTAATATGGGTGTGAAAGTTGGTTAATAAAGAAAGCCAACAGGAGGAGAATTGGTACTGGAGAATTTCACAAATCCCATCAACTGCAAAAAAGACAAATAAGTGGGCTTGAGATGTAATCAAGCCTGACTCTCTTTAGAAGCTAAAATGATGAAACTGAGGCTATTGCATTCTTTGGTCACATTATAAGAAGACAGAAACCATTGGAAAAGACAGTACTGCTAGGAAAAGCTGAAGGCAGCAGGAAAAGAGGAAGAGCCAACATGAGATGGATGGACTCCATCAACGATGGACTCCATCAAGGAAGCCAGGTCTGCAAGACCTGATCAAGGCTGTTAACAATAGGACATTTGGGCGGAAATTGATTCTCAGTCACTATTAGTCACAAAGTGATTCGGCCATCCTTCACACACACACCTGACTAGATCAGATTGGATATTCAAAACTAAGGTCCTTTCCATGCATGTAACATGTAGGGGTTCCAGGTAACCCCTGACCACTGGTGGGGATGGGGGAGCAGGGTTGCAAGATCCAGGCTGGGAAACCCTGGAGATTTGGGAATGGAAACGGGGGGGGGGGGGGCAGGGACCTCAGTGGTGTACAATGCCACTGAGTCCACCCTCCATTGCAGCCATTTTCACTGTAATTGACCAATGCATGTCTAGATCCCTTCTGCTGGATCCAGTCAGCTTAAAGTGAAACTGACCAATAGCACACACTGGCAGAAAGATCTATTGTGGGGCTTTTGTATATATGTTTGGGCTCGTTATAGATTTCTTCAGTTCAGCTTTGGTTCTTGTACCATCATGCTGGGTCACAATAAAGAGCTGGAATGAACTCCCAGTGTCCTGGCCTATCACCATATGTGGATCTAACAAAAGCAATCTTTTTTTTAAAAAAGATCACATTTGGGGCACAGACACTAAAGTGGGGTGCCATGTGGATGCTTGTATGTGTCCATATCAAACCGCAAAATTAGTATTCAATCAGTGTAAGCGTAATTTTTTGGTTAAGGAATCCAAAATCTCTCCCCCCCCCCCCCAACAAACTAAGTTCTGGAATGTACGACAATAAAGCAGGGCCTTGTGTATTTGTTCATATGCTGTCTTCCTCCCCCATGGCAGGGTTCCCGTGCTTTTCAACATCGGGGCAGGCAGGAATCCCATACATTCACCTTTCCCTAACATTGCATTCGTCCTAGGCTAGGGGAAAACTTCACCTGTGGAATCGCTACCTTACCGTGCTGTTATTAAAAGCGACAGGCAGTCGCGAATCGCGGGGGAAAATAATTATTGCAGCTGCGTCCCTATAGGAAAGGGAGAGGTCGGAAGGCCAGAGACCCAGCCAGGCCTCCTTTCAAGCCTTGCCCTTCCTGTACGCCGCCTAACTTTTGGCGCCAAAAAAGGCCGCTCCCCATTAAGAAAGTCAATAAAGGGGCGGGACCTCCCCGACCTCCCCCAATCGGGACAGCGCAGTCCTCTCTCGGCTCAGGTCTTGGCGGAGCGGCGTTTAGACGTGTTACATTCGGAGACCAATCGGGAGTCTCGCTGAGAGTCTAGACCAATGGGAGCGAAGAGAGCGCGACAGAAGGGCGGGAGAGAAAGTTTTGCGGGTCACTTTTTCCCGCGAAAACGAGCAGCGCCGTTCTTTCCGGAAGCGAGGGGAGTTTGTCCTTGGGCGGGGGGAAGCTCCAGGTTGCGGCTGCCAAGGCAGGTGAGGGGGACTGGCCGTGGCGGGGCCGGCGTTTCTTGAAGTATCGACCGGGGGGAGAGGGGGGGTGTTTGTAATGTTCAGAGGTCTTTGTGGGGAGTGGGGAGTCTGTCAGTGACCTATTAGCCCTGATGTGGGATTTGAAGAAGCGGTCTGAAGTGGGCTCCACTCCGTGGAATTGTAGAATAATACTGTCAAGTCCTTAGTTTAGCAGCAGCAGGGGTACAGCTAACCCTCTGGATTCACCCCCCCCCCCTCAAAAAATAAAAAGAGCCATCTACAACTCAATGCTAGGTGCTGGGAAGGGACAGCGGGTGATTTTTGTGCTTTGGGAACATCTGGAGCGATATATGAACACTTGGTCTGACATAGCAGACACTTGCTTAGGTTTGTTTATGGTTCTGTTAAAAACAGTGCACCAGGCATTGCCAAGGTACAGAGTGGGGAAAAAGTAAGACCACAAAAAGAGGGGAAAGGCCACAGAAGCGCTGGAAAGAAAAGTGGAAAAGCTGGTGTATGTTTTTTTTCCCTTAAATAGCAGGATTTGTCTCGTGTTGGTGATGGGTTGGGCAAATTGGATATGTGTATCCAGTTGTACTTTCTCTGATCCTGGCTCATCTTAAGTCTTAAGGAATACCTGTGTCTGTTTTGCTACTCCTGTCTTTTGCTTCTACCCAGTGAGTCACCATGTCTGGCTTTGACGACCCTGGCATCTTCTACAGTGACAGCTTTGGTGGAGAGCCTGCAGCAGATGAAGGGCAAATCCGAAAGTCCCAACTGCAAAAGCGTTTCAAAGAGTTCCTCAGACAATACCGGGTGGGAACTGACCGGACTGGCTTCATTTTCAAATACAGGTGCCCTTTCTCCATTGAAAATGCCCCCCCCTTAGCATTTTATTTATTGAAACTGCTTCTCTGCCACTTTTCTGTCCTACATTCCAAGCAGCTTTGTCATACTTCATGACCTTATGACACTCATTCAGATGACCAGGTACACTTATCATGCTGTCAGCCAGCATGTACTTCTCTGCCTTACACTGAGGCAGGTCATTGGTCTGTCTAGTTCAGTATTATGGGAGCAGCTTTTCAAGATGTTTCCCAGTGCCTGTTTTTGGAGATGGGATTTATGCTAGATGGAATTTATTTATTCATTCATTCGATTTACACTTACTGTGACATCTCAGAACCTGGAACATCCTGCATGCAAGTGTATGCTTTATCTCTGAGCTACAGTCCTTCTAATACGTTATGTGTATTTTATTAATGTCAATTGTAGCACAGCTATTTGTTTGCTAAGTCTCAAGGTGGATCACAAAAGTAGCAATTCAGTCATAAATCCAAATAAATAAATAAATAAAATATAGTGTAAGACTTCCAATTAACAATGCAACAGAGCTAAGATTACAGAACAGGGAAGAAATGCAAAGAACTTTAAAATTTTATTTGCCTATTTTTATTTGCCTATTTTTAATTTTTATTTTTAATAAATGATTTTTATTTGCCTATCTTTCATCTGCAAGTGGGACCCCAAGGTGGCTGACAATAAAAAATTTAAATCAACTCCAGTATATAATGCACAACACCAAACATTTCACGTGACACGGATGAGGTGTGTCATAGTCCTTTCCCCCCCTAGACAAAAATATAGAAGGAATGCTGAGCCCTTGGTCTTCCTTATCTCTGGCTTTCTCCCCACTCTTGTCCTGGGTAATGTTTGCAGGGGGGGTATTGCTGGGAAGACAAATACAGTGCTATTCATACTTACCTCTGTAGGCAAGGACATCAAAGCTGAACCTCATGAGATGGCTTCAAGCACCCAGAAGGGGAGTCCATGAGTGAAAACAATCCCTAATTGTTGACCCAGAGTATTCACAATGGTGGAGTTCTTTTTTAATCCCTTCAAATTGGATGCAGAAGCCAACTTGAAGCCAGTGAAAATGTTTCAGAATGAAGGCAACAAGCTGTTTGCACTAAAGGAGTGGGTGCCTTCTGGACCTGTAGAAGTTTCTGAATATTTTTCCCCAGACAGCTCCATGCTGGACACCCTGCAGCAGCCCAAATGGGACACTGCTTGACTCACTGTCTTTCCACTATGTGTCCCCAACCTTCTGCTGATTATAAATAGCCCTTCAGAAATCTGCCACAACCACAACAGAGAACTGGCTTAGGCATGAAAATGCCTTAATACAGCAAGTGGGTTATAAAGGCAGAAGACAAGTCTGTAAAAGGAAAGGGAGGCATGAACTGTTGCCGTGCATGACAGTGATGCCTTGGGTGTTGCTCTCTTGCTTTTCTTCTCCCCCTTGCTCATCTGTCCCCCTTTCCTCGCTGTGTTTCAGAGATGAGCTCAAGCGTCATTACAACTTGGGGGAGTACTGGATTGAGGTGGAGATGGAGGACTTGGCAAGCTTTGATGAAGACCTGGCAGACCACTTGTACAAGCAGCCTGCAGAGAACCTGCAGCTGGTATGTATTCCCTAGGGTGAGGTGTTAACTGGTCCATTTGGGGAGGGGGGTCAGTGATGGCTTCTGATGGCTTCAGTTGTGTCCTTCCCTCCCCAGCTAGAGGAAGCGGCAAAAGAGGTAGCTGATGAAGTAACACGTCCCCGTCCGGAAGGAGAGGAGACCCTTCAAGACATCCAAGTCATGTTGAAATCAGATGCCAATTCATCCAACATCCGTAGCCTCAAGGTGAGCTGGATCCACTTAGGGAAAGGAGAGAAGGGGAGCAGCAACAGAGCACGTGGAAGGAATGTCTGGGGACCAATAGACCTGCTTCACAATAGTGAATGCACAGTTACAGTCCTGCAAAAACCTGCTCCTCCTTGTCCTCGTTTTACAGTGAAGTGCCCCTGTCCTACAGTGCAGGAAGTTTGGTGTTTGGTGTTAAGGCTTTCTGTTTTGGTTGGTGGTGGGTTAGCGTCTCCTCTGATGACTGTACTGGCATTGCTGTAAAGCGTCATGAGTGAAAACATCTCTAGTCTTCAAAAGAGATGGGGGGGGTGTTATCTAGGCAACCTCAGGTGCAGTAGGAGAAAATCAGATTGTCACTAAGCTACTGTTCTAAAAGAATACCTTAGTTCTCACTGGTATAAAGCTAGAATGAGGGGGGTGTTTATATATGCAGCCATGAGGCTTCATTCTGCTCAGTGTGGAGCGGGCTTCTTTGTGAAGTCCTCTCTACAGGAGACAGTGACTCAAGCTGTTCTCTGCTTCTCTTATCCACCTTAGCTTTTAAAAATAAGAAAGTCTCACAGGATCGGAAGGAAAAAAGACATCATGTCTTGTCTCCCTGTTTTCCCCCCTGCTGCACTGCTGTGTGTACTGGCTTAGAAGCAGACCCCCTTTGAGCTCATGAGAGCTTCTTTCTGCATTAATTTGTTCAGGATCACGTGCATGTAGCTTTCTGTTCCGTGCATCCAAATAATCCTGCCACGTGAGCTGTTGGGGCGCTTCTCTCTCTCCCTGTTTTTCCACTAGTACCCAGTCTGGTGTCTTCCTCTTAAACACTGTACAGTACATGGTGGGTCTGCAGGTGTCCCCTTTGCATTTGTGAAGCTGCCTTGCAGAATCGTCATGCCTGTGAACCCTGAGGGTTTTCTTTTTATGATGTGTAAGTCCAGGTCACTGGTTGGAGTAAATGAAGCCAACTGGCTCTTCTTGATGTAAATGTCTTGGGTCAGAGCACCAGTTGCTTCTGGGGCTCAGCAGCAGGGGACAGCTTTTGTCCTCCACGCTCTGCTTATTGACTTTCCCGGAGGACCTGGCTTCCCACTGCCTGAAGCTGGAAACTGGACTCGGTCGGCCATTGGTCTGATCTAACGGAGCCCTTCTCATACTTTGTTATTTTTTCTCTCCTTCCCGTTAGAAATTGAGAATGCCTCATTAAGAAAAATAACGTTGGGGTTGGGGGATGGCTTGCCTATGGCCCTGACTGCTTTGTCCGGGAGGGTGTCTTTCTGTAGTCCCTTTGCAGCTGTGATTTCCTCCTGTCCTGCAGTCTGACCAGATGTCGCACCTGGTGAAGATCCCTGGAATCATTATTGCTGCAACGCCGGTGAGGGCCAAAGCAACTAGGATTACCATCCAGTGCCGCACCTGCCGGAACACCATCCCCAACATTGCCTTGCGCCCCGGGCTGGAGGGATACTCCCTTCCGCGGAAGTGCAGCACGTAAGACAAGAAGCTCTGAGTTCCTTCCCCCCCCCCCTTTGTGGCTCATTCATCCCTTCTTTTGTTTGCCTTGTGTTCCTTAATTTGAATTGGGACTACAGGCCTGCACATTGCATACCCTTAAAATATCTTAGGCAACTCATGCAACTGTCACAGCCCATTTGAATAATGTCTTCAAACTAGGCTTGGTGGTGAGTTCTGCGGAACTCCCACCTTTGCAAAAGTACCGTTATCCTGTCCTCAAAGTCAAGGCCATGCAAAATCAAATCTCCCTTTAGTGCCTTTCTGTAGAATTCACTGAAATATAACATCTCCGAGGTACTTAGGCAACAAACAGCATCTAATGAAAAGGGGACCTGTTTGGTGTCCCCATCTGTACATCTTCAGATGAAGTGAGAGCAGTGGATCTAGCAGTGGCCTCTGCTTGGATGCTGCTGTCTTCCAGAATCCTGGGTGTGCAGGAGAGCTGATTCTTATTCAGTCTCCTTTTGGCAGTCATGCCTTTGCCAGTTTAGTAGTATTCTCAAAATTTGTATTCTGCCACCAGTGGCTAATAATAGAAAACATGCATGATAAAAATCACATTTTTAAAACTGTTAGTATCAACAAACAAAAACAACTAAAAAAACAGACTTAAAACACTTATAAAATGTATAGATTGCTATTGAAACATTGGTTAGAAAGAAAGGATCCCCGAGGGAATGCCAAACAAAACAAAGTCTTCGCCCACTGGCAGAAGACGATAACAGAAGGGGACAGACCAGTCTCCTTGGGGAGGCAGTTCTGGATCTGTGGTGCCATGATGAAGAAGGCCCTGTACTGGGTTTTCACTCATCTAGCTTCAGAAGGTGAGGGCCCCTGAAGCAGGGCCTCTGAAGATAACCATAGTTCATATGGGAATCTTTCAGTGTTGGTCAATCTACTGCCTTTTAGGTAATATAAGTGACACATTTTCCATTTTGGTAGCTAATCCAGGTTTAGGATTGCTATTTTCCAATTAAAAAACCATCCCTATAGATTTCTGGACTTGGACTTCGGAGCCTCCTTTTGCAGTCATGGGTGGTCTGGGGAAAGTTACTGTCCTCCCCCCTTATGTAAAATGGAACTTCTTGTGATTGACAGTACTGCATTGTTAAGAGGCTGTATCAGTCCCAGGTAGTAAAGCATTCTTCATGTTTAAGTAAGGTGCTGTGTTACCTGACTCCTGTCTCACCTGCATCCTCCTTTCTTCCCTTAGAGAGCAGCCTGCCCTAACCAAATGCCCTTTGGACCCGTACTTCATTGTTCCTGACAAATGCAAGTGTGTGGACTTCCAGACACTGAAACTCCAGGAGTCCCCAGACGCTGTCCCTCACGGGGAGATGCCCCGCCATATGCAGCTGTACTGTGACAGGTGGGGCCTCTCTAAGTGTCCTTCCTTAAGCTGGTTTTTCTTGTATTTACGAATGTGTCCACAGGAGCCTAGTCGAGTCACCTGGCGTTGGTTCAGGCACTGCTTGTTTGGCTCTGGGAATTCAGTCGGAGTAAAGAAACCAAACTTGAGCTTTGGCAGCTCTTCTTCTAGAAGTTGCTTTTCTGATCTATGGTGGCTCTTTGCAGGCTCTTTGCAGTTGCCAGTGAACTCATCCTGAGCCAGCATGTCCCTGGGGACATGTGAAGTAAGAGGTTAGCTGAAATTCAGTGGGGGGGGGGGGTGGCTGTTTCGAATTAAGAGTGGCTGTTTCGAATCTGGTGAGCTGGGTTTGATTTGCCTCGGCTCCACATGCAACCAGCTGGGTGATGTTAGGCTAGTCACAGTCCTAATAGAGCTGTTCTCGCAGAACAGTTGTCAGAGCTCTCTCAGCCCCACCTAAGCTGCTTTGATATTCTTTCTGGTAATGAAAAGCAGGGTATAAAAGCCAACATCTTTTTGTCCTGATGGTTTCGGCATACTGTCAGTGGCAATTTAATGTGCTTCAAGTGAAATGGAAAGGAATCAGACCACCATCTTTTAGTCAAATTCCCTGCTAGTAGTAGAAAATCTGTTGTTGTTTTGTTTTTTTTACCATGCTTTTCGCTACCTGAAGGAGTCCCAAAGCAGCTTAGAAACACCTTTCCCTTTCTCTCCCCACAACAGACACCTTGCGAGAAGGGTGGGGCTGAGAAGAGCTCTAAGAGAACTGTTCTTCGAAGAGCTCTAAGAGAACTGATCTGTGAGAGCAGCTCTAAGAGAACTGCAACTAGCCTAAGGTCACCCAGCTGGCTGCATGTGGGAGAGTGGGGAATCAAACCCCGTTCTCTAGATTAGAGTCTGCTGCTCTTAACCACTGCACCATTCCAGCAAGGTCACCTGCCCACAAGGTTAGGAAGGCTGCAGTCACCTCTTGCATTTCTTTCTGTTCAAGTTGGAAGCTGTCCTTGTTTTCTGTCTGCTGTCCCACTTCTACAGAACGTACGGCTTGCATCTTAGGAGTCCTTAGCTTGGGAGGACGTGAAGGGGGAACGTCATTTCTTTCATCTCCCCCCCCCTTTCCTTCCTAACTGTTAACATGATTCCTCTTCTAGGTATTTATGTGACAAGGTTGTCCCTGGGAACAGGGTCACTATCATGGGCATCTATTCCATCAAGAAAGTTGGCAAGTCGAAGAACAAAGGCCGGGACAACGTTGGTGTGGGGATCCGAATCTCCTACATCCGTGTGGTGGGAATCCAAGTAGACACCGAAGGCTCAGGTAGAACTATTCCTAGAAAGATTTGGTCCTCGTTTCAGTGATTGTCATGCAGCATTCATTTTAACCTCTACCCCCTGCTGAGGTGTGCCAAGCGAGGTCTCCATCAGCACAAGACTGTCTGCTATGACTAGCAGTGACTCTCCAGTGTCTTATTCAGAGGGGCAGGTCAAATCTTTGCCAAAATTGCCTGCCTGAGGTCTTCTGCACACGATTTCCTGGGCTTTTATGGGACATCTGGTAGGCCACTGTGGGAGATGGATAATGGGCATCTAGTAGGCCTCTTACAGAGAAGTGAGCAACTTGGGAACAGGAGAAAGTTGTTTGGAAAACTCCCATTTGCTTATGTCCTGGAGCACAGGAGTCCAACACCACACCCACCTCCCTCTTTTATGGAAGCAGAAACGCAGATAAGCTTAAAGACAGAGTCATTATTCAGAAGCGTTGTTGGCTTTATTTAGAGAACCCTCCTGGTAAATAGGAAGATGAAGAATTATTACCTGCTTCTTGCAGGCATTTATCTCCCATTATATTGCCAAATTACCTAAGTCAGCTTTCCAGGTTACACAGCTGTTTGTTTCATGGAGCATAAAATGTGTAACACCTGCTTATTTGGAGCATCTGTACAACTATTTGTATTTAACCAGTGACTCCAACTTCCATATTGAACGTGAGGGCTTTCGCTGATGAACAAAGATCTTTTTGTAGTGGGGGGAAGGGGCAACTTGAACTGGTGAATTCTCAGCACCTGTACTGAGCTGATTTGTCCTTTAGAACAGGGGTAGTCAACTTGTGGTCCTCCAGATGTCCATGGACAACAATTCCCATGAGCCCCTGCCAACGTTTGCTGGCAGGGGCTCATGGGAATTGTAGTCCATTAACATCTGGAAGACCACAGGTTGACTACCCGTGCTTTAGAACCTAGCACAGGGCAGGGAATCTCTTGAAATGACAGCCACAGCCCAGAGCAATTATGTTAAAAAACACAGTCACCTTGGAAGTGTGAACAACGGCAGTCATATTAGTCACACTGCAGCTTCTGCTGAATTAAAATCGAGCATTTGCGCTCTCAGCCTCTCCAGAGCTTCTGTATCTAAGCGTTCAAAAAACATTCCAACAGTTGATATGTAATATCCAAAGCGAGTAGCCATGTTAGGTTGCCGCAGCAAAATAACACAGGAGTCCAGTGGGGCATTAATAACAAACAACATTTATTCCAGCATATACACTTTGCTGAGTCAGAGCTCCCTTCATCAGATGCAATGAAGTGTAAATTTGTCAGGCCAGTTTATATACATGACAGGAGGGGGGGCAGGCAGGGTCACAAAGAATGGATATGAGATGTGTGAAAAGAAGAAGACTTGGTTCCTATATGCCACTTTTCTCTACCAGAAGGAGTCTCAAAACAGTTAACAATCACTTTCCCTTTCCTCTCCCCACAACAGACACCCTGTGAGGTAGGTGTGGCTGAGAGAGCCCTGATATCACTGCTTGGTCGGAACAGCTTTATCAGTGCTGTGGCGAGCCCAAGGTCACCCAGCTGGCTGCATTTGGAGGAGGAGCTGGGAATCAAACCCGGCTGGGCAGATTAGAAGTCTGCACTCCTAATCACTACACGTAATGCAGATGTAATGAGCTAGGTGTATACATCAGGAAGCTGCAGGTGTATTACTGAGGTAATGGATGGGAACAGATACATAATGCAAGCAGATGTGACATCACAGCAGTGCTGAAAATTCTTAAAAACTAGCATTTCCCCTCCCCTCCTTGTGACAGCAAGTCCTAACCATTCCCACTTTTGGAATCTCTTCTGCCTCTAGGCCGCAGCATCAGTGGCTCTGTAACTCCACAGGAAGAAGAGGAGTTTCGAAGTCTTGCTTCTGTGCCTAACATTTACGAGATGATTTCCAGGAGCATCGCACCGTCTATCTATGGCAGTACCGATATCAAGAAAGCTATTGCCTGCATGCTGTTCGGGGGCTCCCGAAAGAGGTATGAGAGGCACTGAGCAAGGAGGGAATGGGAGGCAGCGAAGTAGAACACCTGTCTGGAGAGCCTGCTTGCTGTAGGGATTAAGAACGTGGCCTCTAAGAACGTGGAGAACTGAGTGATTCCCAGTGACCTTGGGCTAGTCACAGTCCTATTAGAACTTTCCTTGCAGAGCAGTTCTGTCAGATCTCCCTCAGCCTCACCTGTCTCCCAGGGTGTCTGCTGTGGGGAGAAGAAAGGAAGCCTACTGTAAGCCACTTTGAAATTCTTTTGGGTATTGAAAAGCAGGGAACAAAAATCCAACTCTTCCTCATTTTGCGGGAGAGAGCCTGCTCAGGCAGGTAATTTAGAGTGAAGTCCTGTTTGCACTTACACCGTAGATTTAGAGCAGTGGATTTAAGTGAACTCAGATGGTGAACTTTTTGCCTTCAGTGCATGCCGTGATCACCAGGGTGTGTACTGAAAGGAAATGGCTGTCAGTCCTGCTTAATCCTGTAATTGTTTGGTGTTGGGGTTTTTTTGCTTAGTTGATAGAATGTTAACGGCTTAATGGATTACATTTGCATGTGAAAGAAATTGCTCTGAAGGATCAGCAGCATGCTTTGATTTCTAAGTGTGTGTGGAAGAGGCATTCTGTCGAGAAGACCCAGGCCTCTTCCAGAGAAGGTCTCTGCCACTCATAGCACCAGAGGTCATTGCTGGCCAATCAGTGGGAGGCGTCTTCATCACAATACTCTTTTTAGATTAGCCCGCTAAACTGGCTAGCAGTGCAAGCCTGTGCAGGCTTATCCCAGTGTAGACTCGTTGTAAACCCGAGGAGTGCTGCGTAGGATAGCACTGCAAATGCTGCTGCTCTGCTTATGCCGCTTCCTCCCTGACAGGAGAAGGGGATTGAGCACTGGCCTGGCACTGCTGCTTCCCAATAGCCTGAAGCTTTTAACAGCTGCTTTTGGCAAAACGCCCATTCACAGCCTTGCTAATGCTGAATAGCCCAGTGTCCTCACCTGCTGGCGTTCACAAGTTGGATGTTAACAGAGGAGGAAGTAGGACCCTTGTCCTCACAGTCCCAGGCTGCTCTCCCTCGCACCTAGCTCTCTCCAAGATATCTTGGCACCCTTTTGAGTGGCGTGGCTTTGGTAATGAGCAAATCACATCCTTCCCTTTCTTTGACTTGCTCTCCAGGCTTCCCGATGGATTGACCCGCCGAGGAGACATTAACCTGCTCATGCTGGGAGACCCTGGCACAGCCAAGTCTCAGCTCCTGAAGTTTGTGGAAAGATGCTCACCCATTGGAGTAAGTGCCTGTGAAGGCAAGTGGCTGGCCACCACCTGGGATTCTTTCCCCCTCTTATAGAAGGAGTCAGGCTTTTTTGGGGGGGGGGGAGGGGGGATTTGCTGCATGGATATGGCCAGCAACAGGGCGACCCCGCAGAAAGGGCCAAGCAAGGTCCCAAGGTTGAGAACCACTGGTACAGGGTGACCACAGCAGGAGGCAAACTGAATATTGCTGACCCCTTCTTCGTGAGTTCTGCTTCAGCTGCTGAGCAGGCCAAGTACAAGTAGCTTTGTCAAAACCACTTTCTTGGCTGGCCCGTGAAATGTAACCTGCCCCCCTGTTCCCGTTCTTTCCCCTTTCAGGTGTACACTTCTGGGAAAGGCAGCAGTGCAGCTGGCCTGACTGCCTCGGTGATCAGAGACCCATCTTCGCGCAGTTTCTTCATGGAAGGAGGAGCTATGGTCTTGGCCGACGGGGGCGTGGTTTGCATTGATGAGTTTGACAAGGTAGTGTGGCTGAGTTGCAAAAGTGAAGATCCTCTTCCCTATTAGGCTAAGGGACAGCTGGACATTCTCATGATTGGAGAAGAGCAGTATATTGACAGAGTGTCAAGATAAACAGGAGTGTTAGGTACCATAGCTGAACCGGGATGAGTGCTTTCATGGTAATGATTGACTCAGTGAACTGTTAGCAGAGAGGCTACAATTCACGGAAGGAGCATCTTCTTTGTCTGCAGATTCAGTCCTTGGCCTCCTCAGGTAAAAGGATGAGGTAGTGGGCTCTTCCCGGGAAGCTTTGGCCGGTTGGCACTGAACTTGATAGACCAATGCTCTAAATCATTATATGGCAGCTTCATTACATAGTCAGAGAAGAAAGATAGTTAAGGATCCATGGGCTGAATACCAAGTTAGCAAGGTTAATTCCATTTTGTTCAGGATGTGACATAATTGCATTTGTAAACAAGTTTTTAAGTACAGCATGGAGAGGACAACTTCTTTGGCTTGTGCCTCCACGGACCGCTTCCACCTGCTATCTGGCTGTACGGAGGGGTGAGATGATGAGGCCTCCTCCTTCAGCCTACCCTGGGTCCTTTTGGCCCCTCGCTGCCGGAACTCTCCCTTTCATAGTCTACCATGATGAGATTGAGCATCAGTGCCACTGGATAATGCATAGGCCTACAGTTTCCAGCCCTAGTGGTGTAATGGGTAAAGAACATTGGACTCTAATCTGAAGAACTGGGTTTCCTTATCCACATGCAGCCAGCTGGGTGACCTTAGACTAGTCACAGAACTTTTCTTGCAGAGCAGTTCTCTCAGAGCTCTCTCAGCCCCAGCTACTTTATAGGGGGTCCATTGTGGGGAAGGGAAAGCCACTTTGGGACTCCTTCAGGTCCCAAAAATGGAGTATTAAAAAAACAACCTTTATTTTATTAAAACAATTTAGAGGAGAATGGCTAATAGCTCAGTGTTCTCCACTGCATTCTGTTGATCATCAGTCTCACAGGTGTTCCAGATATCGGAGAATGCTGTGTGTGAGGGGCTTATTTGGTATTGCATGGCTGCAGGGTTTGAGGTTTTTTAAGCAGGTGGATCAGCATTCTGCACCAGTTCCCTGTGTCTGAGAAAACAAACCTTGTTTCATCTTCATGCCCGGTTTCCCCATGTGAAATCTAGTTCTCTGACACTTGGATTTGTTTTTTCTTCCTCTTTTAACAGATGCGGGAGGATGATAGAGTAGCTATCCATGAAGCTATGGAGCAGCAGACCATCTCCATAGCCAAGGTGAGCTCTTGAATTGGACTTACTGCTTCCTTGTGTGAGTATTTCTAGTGTTTAGAACAAACTCTCTGGTTTCTGATTTGTGCTGACAGTGGAAGCCTGTTCCATTGAGGAACTGCTCTAACTTTCAGGAACATCTTCTGAAAGTTTAGCCGAAAATTCTTTTGAATTAATTTTAACCCATTGGTTCTGGTCTGACCCTCTGGGGCAACAGAAACAACTCTGCTCCATCTTCTCTGTGACAGCCCTTCAAGTATTTGAAGATGGCTATCATATCACCTCTTAGTTGTCTTCTCTCCAGGCTAAACAAACCAAACTCTCTCAAGTTCCTAACATTGTCCCTATTTTAAGATGAAGCTTGTTCAGTTGGAGGAGGGCTTCTTGGACTGGAACTTCCTCATGCCCAAGTGGCTCTCCCTTGCATGTAGAGAGGCACGGCAGGTTTCCAAAAATGGTTCTGAGCATCATGTAGTTTTATTCCGCGGCCCCAGTCTCCATAGAACAAGAGTTCAGAAAAGGTTTCACGTGCCAGATACTAGCCTCGCATGTCTTGCTATCCATTCATGCTCCTCCTGACATGAACATTTTCTCACCCTGGTGCTCATGTAGGCTGGCATCACAACCACCCTCAACTCTCGCTGCTCCGTGTTGGCAGCTGCCAACTCTGTCTTTGGGCGCTGGGATGAAACAAAAGGCGATGAGAACATTGACTTCATGCCTACTATCCTGTCCCGATTTGACATGATCTTCATCGTCAAGGATGAGCACAACGAGGAGAGAGACATGGTAGGTTGGCTGAGCAGCTCAGTGTGGAAGGGAGAGATCAGGGTGCTACAGGACAAGTGGACTGGCCAATAATGGCAAAGGCAAGACCGTGCTCTGCCTCCAGCTCAGTAACTTAAGTAGTTTGAATTCAGTGGTACTTTTAAGACAAACATCATTTTGTTCTTTATTATTTATTTATATATTTATTAGATTTTTAGCCTGCCACTCTCTAGAAACTCGTGGCAGGGTACAATATATAAAAATCCCCAGAAATTTATTCAAGGTATAAGGTTTTGTGTGCATTCACACTTCCTCAGACACAATGAAATGGGAATTACCAGTTCATACATATAAGTAGAGAGTGAGAGTAAATTAGGATACAGTATAATGAAGATGTATAACAGGCTTTCTCAACCAGGGTTTCGTGAAGCCCTGGGATTTCTTGATGGCCCTGGAAGGGTTTCCCAAATGGGTGGGAGTTAATTAATTTTTAATATATTTTCTAAAATTGTTAAACATTTATTGGGTGGTAGGACCATATATGGTCATGTGAACCTACCCACCCCTTTCCAAAATGGCCAAGGATGGGCCTGGAGTGGGTGGGAAGATGAGGGGTCCCGGGTGGTTGTGTATGCAGCTATTATTATTATTATTATTATTATTATTATTATTATTATTAGATTTATTCCCCGCCACTCCCTTGCGGCTCGTGGCAGGTTACAACATCCTAAAATCTCCGTTAAAAACCCCATTAAAACAATAATAACATTCCCAGCATTACCAAACATGGCAAGATCGGCAACTCAACTCCCCCTCTCCCACTACTGGCGGGTGGAGAGGAGGTCCTGATGATGTTTACTTCAGGTCCTGATGGTGTTTACTTCAGGTCCTAATCCCAAATCCCAGGGGGGGGGGCATAGGTCTATATTGTCAGCCTTTGCCTCAATCATAAACCTGGCGGAAGAGCTCCGTTTTGCAGGCCCTGTGGAACGATGAAAGATCCTGCAGGGCCTGCAGCTCTCCCGGGAGCTCATTCCACCAGGCGGGGGCCAGGACTGAAAAGGCCCTGGCCCTGATCAAGGCCAGGCATGCTTCCCTAGGGCCGGGAACGACCAGCAGATTTTCATCCGCAGAGCGCAAGGCCCTGCAAGGGGCATAGGGCGATAGGTGGTCCCTCAGGTATGCTTCCTAACCGTATTCTGTTCAGTTGCGCCATTTCTGGGGTTTCTCAAAAGTTGAAAATGTTTCAAGGGTTTCTCAATGGTAAAAGAGTTGAGAAAGGGTGATATATAATGAATCTGTCAAAATAAGGAAAATGTGCTCAAACCTCTGTAAGGTAGAATGTAATGTAAATATGAATATTAATATTTATTAAACTTGAAAACCCAAGGCTTAAAATATACTCTCATTAAAATCCAAGTGTACATTCACACTAATGCCTCCACTGACCAATTTCTGAAGTCACATTCACTGGATCTTCTTCAGTTATCCACAAATTGTTTTGTTTTGGACTATATAGTATAGTATGCAAATGTTACATTCCATTCTGCTCCATGTTAGATTTAATGTGGTATGACGTAAATTCACCACCATTATCTGTAAGTTTTGCTTGAGGTTTCCTTCTGAATTGATTTTTAATTCTTGCAACAAAGTTCTTCCATTACTCTGCAGTTTCTGCTTTGTCTTTTAAAAGATAAGTTATGCCATATCTCGAAAAATCATCAATGTATGTTAATATATATCTATTATGTCCACAAGACATTGGTTGAATTGGACCACAGATGTCTGAATAAGTAGGGATATTAGGTACAAATACATTTGTATGTATTTCTACTCTCCTGACAGACCCTGGCTAAACACGTGATGTCACTGCATGTGAATGCCCTGACGCAGACCCAGGCCGTGGAGGGAGAGATTGAGCTGAACAAGCTGAAGAAGCTGATTGCCTACTGCCGAGCGTGAGTCCTTTTGGAGATGGTGGGGATGGTGGCATAGCAAAGATCTCAGAATTCAGGCAGCAAGCCGTTCTGTAGCCTGAGGGCCAGATGTGATGCACTATGCAGTTTTATCAGCTCTTCTCCTGACTGATTTTAGCGGGAACCGAAAGTAGGCACAGGAAGTTGAGATTGCAAGCAGGAAAAAGAGTTGTGTCCCTGCTGTACCACTCTTGAACATATGAAGCTGCTTTATACTGAGTCAGACCTCTGGTCCATCAAGGAGAGTACTGCCTGCTCTGACTGGCAGCAGCTCTGCAGGGTCTCCATCAGAAGTATTTCCCAGCATCTACTCCCAGCATGCAAAGCAGTATTAAGCCTCTTCCTTCTGGCTACTTTGATTAGGTTTATATGCTGCCCTTCCCAGAATCACAGAATCATAGAGTTGGAAGGGGCCATCCAGGCCATCTAGTCCAACCCCCTGCTCAACGCAGGATCAGCTCAAACATTCCCGACATTGGGCTCAGGGCAGTTCATAAAAATCATCCAATTAAAACATACCCAGTATAATTTATAGTTTAAAATGTCCACAGCTATCACTAATTAAAATGATAAAACATCTAAAGCCTTCTTCTAACATTCCATCTTTGAAGATAGTTCTACATTCAACATTAAATTCCCACACACACCCATTGCTTTTAATCTTGCAACAAAAATGATAACTTCCACCATCTTTCCTTCCTGCAGAAGGGAAAGCCCAGTGCCTACAGGCTATGCGAGATTTGGGATAGATAAAGGTAATCCCCCTCCACCTCAGTTCTTCTGCTGGAAGCTCCCAATTTCCCAAGGCCACTTTTGGTTTAAAATGAAAGAAATCAGAGGGAAGATGAACACAGCTGAGTGCCGTGCTTGGTTTCAGGCTTCCTAACAATTGTCTGGTGGGGATTTGCAGTGGTACTTGTTCTTGAGACAATTATCAGTTGCAGAATTCTATCAAGAAACAAATGGGGACGGGGGGGGGGGGGGGCTTGCACTCATGCTGGTAACAACTAGAAAGGAGACAATGAAGGGGAAAGCAGGTGGCTCCATCTGCTGTGAAAACCAATAGTGCCAACGCTTATAAGGTTACACTTGCAGGAGAGGGATCGCTTTTCACAGCCGATGGAAACACCAGTGTTTGTTAGAGCTTTGGGCCTTCAGAACTGCTTGGAGAATGACGTGGTCTTTGCAACTTGGCAACATGCTATCAAAGATCCTTGTCTCTCCAGGTGGAAGAGCCTAATCCCTTGGAGGAAAATGGAAATTATGTTTGCAAGCTTTTCATTATTAAGTGTCTGTTTTCAAGCTTGCTCTTTGGCCTCCCTCAGAGCAGCACCACAGACCGCAGATGGGGTGGTTTATTTGGTTATTTTGTTGTTGTTGGTATAACAGAAGTAACAGTTATCTGTGAGACTTTGCTGGCTGATTGTATCTGCGGATAGGAATTAGTCCAGATTTTAGTGAAATTCTACTAACGGAATGCCTTTATACACCTTTTGGTTACAACACCCAAGGCAGTTTACACTCTAACAGGGGTAGTCAACCTGTGGTCCTCCAGATGTTCATGGACTACAAATGCTTGCAGGGGCTCATGGGAATTGTAGTCCATGGACATCAGGAGGACCACAGGTTGACTACCCCTGCTCTAACAGACAAATCAATAAATGATGGGAAGTGTCTCAGCACTTTGGTGGTCCTTTCAGGAGCTGAGCTCTCTAGGCTAGGTTTCTTCCCACCACCCTTTAGGTGGTTCCTAGTTTGCCAATGTGAATGCTTCTCCCCACCCACCCCCTTTCTACAGCATGGGAGCCTATTGTAACACCTTAAACATTAACTGCAGTGTTTAAGTTATTTGGTCCATACCCAGCATGGGCAAGTTTATGACATGAACTCCTGTGAGATCGGGTCGTATTTTCGTAGATGTGCTCCAACTGGGAAGACCCATGGAATAAATCCATTTGCTGCCACCTTGGCTCCTTTCTATGCTTTAACCAAATGCATCCACTGTTCACTCTACAAAGTGTTGCTTTTCACAATCACCAACAGCAAAGCACAGCCCGGATTCTCCCAAAGGTTGGTGGGATATGGGTTTGCCAGTCAGTCAAACTGAGGACTGTGGTTCTGGCTACTGTGATTACTTCTTTGCTGTCAGTGATGCCACTGAAATGTTGCCCAAAAGCACGAAGCTGTTTCTCATCCATGGCTCATATGGATGCTGCAGATGTTCCATGTCTTACAAGATCTGTGGGGCATAGGAATCTCCAGTACCTGACTTTGCTGAGCTCTCCGATGCCTTCTCTAGGAAATGCGGCCCCCGTCTCTCTGCTGAGGCCGCGGAGAAGCTGAAGAACCGCTACATCTTGATGCGCAGTGGAGCCCGCCAGCATGAAAGGGAAAGCGACCATCGGTCCAACATTCCCATTACTGTCAGGTGAGGAGGGCAGTATGTAATCCTGGGCATGGATCAAAGATGACACTGCTGAAAGATTGTGAGGAAGCCCTATAGCAGTGGTTCTCAACCTTCCCTTTAATACAGTTCCTCATGTTGTGGTGACCCCCAACCATAAAATTATGCAAGGGTTCTTTCACAGAAATTAAACTGAAACTGACCAAAGGTGTGAAGATCCATTGTTCATGATTGTTTATAATAATTTGGTTATAAATTGGCGGGCGCCTTCAGGATGAATGCCAAAAGTGGCAGTGTTCCGTCCCCCGCCAAGCTGCTCGCCCTGCCATGACCCCTGTGAAAGGGTCGTTCAACCCCCAAAGGGGTCCCGACCCCCAGGTTGAGAACGGTTGCCCTATAGGCTCCTTTGTGTGTGTCTCAGGCAGCTTGCAGGTTCATCAAGACAGGGGTGTTGCTTTAGAACAACTGTGGCAGTGTTTAGAAGCTCTGGTCCAGTGGGAGGAGGTAGAAATCTCATGAGCAGTGTTTGACTGGCTGATTGTATTTGACCTGGCTCTTCAAGCAGAGAGATGCTCCAGAGCATTCTGTACCAGGGAGGGGAAGGTGCCACCCAAATAGGGTCCCCAAGGTGATGCCATAGATCCAAAGCCAGCTTAGCACCCTCCTTTCCAGCTGATGAACTCCTTGAAACAGGCAGCATCTGCCTCATGGCGGCTTTAGCGTTTCCCTGCGGCCCGCCTGTTCTTCTCTTTGCCGGAATGTTACTAAGAAAGGGCTTCCTGATTGGTGCCATGCAGGCAGCTGGAGGCCATTGTGCGGATTGCCGAGTCCCTCAGCAAAATGAAGCTGCAGCCTTTTGCCACGGAGGCAGATGTCGAGGAGGCCTTGCGACTCTTCCAGGTGTCCACGCTGGATGCTGCCATGTCGGGCAACCTCTCAGGTGAGGCCACTGAAGAACCAGTGCTCTCTTACTAAACGGATAGATGAATGGAGCGCAGGCTCCCCCCCCCCCCCCCCCGGATTTCAGATGGTTCTCGAGTATGATGAGGATCTGTGTGTTTATTTTTTGCATGAATGATAGACCAAGTGTGTAGGCGTTGGATCTTGGCAAACTAGGTGTAGTGAATAATTCTGAGCTCTGACTCTTGCCTCTCACATGAGCATCCTTTGTGACCTTGGACAAGCCACCGTCTCTCAGCCACCTTTGTGTGCTCCGTAGTAATGATCCTCCTGGCTTCCCTTACAAGAATAAGTGTTGAGACGGTGTATGTGCACCCTCTCAGATACGACACAGATGCACAGCACTGAGCAAAAACTGGTTCAGCTAGAGCAAATGTGAAGAGAGAGACCTTGCACTTACCAACTCCCCCTTTTCTGAGAGGTTGCCGCTCCCTGGGCAATGGCATGGTTCGCATGCATAAGCTCTTGGGTACAGTCCTCGGTTATCCCCATTTTAAGAATCTCATTCCTTTTTTTAAGGAGCTCCAGGCATTGTGTTGGGTTCTCCCTTGTGCCATTTTGTCCTCTGAACAGTAGATTAGGCCAGGAGACACTGGCTCAAGGTCACCCTGCAAGCTTCATGGCTGAGTAGAGATGTGGTCACAGATTTCCCCAGTTCCTGTCTAATACTCTAACCATTGCTGATTGTCAGTGCTGAGGGTGCCTCTCTTTTCACCCGAGACCCAGGAGAGTTTCTGCTAATCCAATTAGGAAATCTTGAACTTGGCTGGACCATGAGAACGCATGAAGTCCCCTTTTACAGAATCAGGAATCGAAGATACACAAAGATTGTCCAGTGCGAAAGTTACAATAATAATAATAACAATAAATTGGAACATAAAGCTGCACCACTAGAATTTCTTCATTTTCTTTAAATTCTGATGAACAGGTAGAAGACTTGCCAGAGTGCTCCCTGGTTTGATAAACACTTTCTGAAATAAATTTTTTTTTGCTTTTGCCACTATTTGCAGCCTTCTGCATTTTTTTGTTTGCGCATTTATTGTCAAGGACAGAGCAATTTGTATAGGCTCCTTTTGAAAGCTAGTTAAAAAGAATACTTGTCACTGAAGAAATGTATTTCTGAAAGCATTTATAGGATCGGTGAATGCCCCGGCAAGACTTCCACATGTTTACCAGACTTAGACTGAATCAGACCATGGATCCCTTGGAGTCAATATTGTCTACACAGACTGCCAGTGGCTTTCCAGGGTCTCAAACAGAGGTCTTTCACATCAGTTACTACCTGCTCCTGCTAACTGGAGATGCTGGGGATTGAATCTGCCAAGCAGATGCTCTGCCACTGAGCCACAGCCCTGAAGGGGGTCATTTACCTGGGAATGATTCTTGTATCAGGGAAGTTTGTTTTCATCTAGAAATGGCCTCGCTGGTTTTTGTTTTTTTGTTTTTTTTGGGGGGGGCGGGGGAGTTGTTTTCTTCCTAAAGCTTGTAGAGCTCTTATTTATTTATGTGGATAATTTCTGTGCTGTCTCTCCAGAGAACTAGCTAAAGGCAGCTAACAGAATAAAACATGATAATATGTAAACATGTAAAAAAGCTTTCAGAAATTCATGACCATTTACAAAAATCTCCAGCCAGAGCATTAAAGCAGCGTACGATGTTTAGCCGCCTAAAATAATGATGAAAGCACTCCTCAGGTTAAAAGCAGGCTGTAATAACAAGGTCTTTAGAATAGCAGCCCCCCTAATTTAAAAGCCTGGGTTAAAAACTCCAGCTTTTAAATTAGGGGGGCTGATATTTTTTAAAGACCTTGTTTTTACAGTCTGCTTTTTTAAAGGCTGCTTTACAGCCTTGTTTTTTTAAGGCTGTTTTGTCTGGCAAGCCTCAATGGGAAGGCCAGTCTGCTTCAGGGTAGCTTTTCACAGTGAAGGGCCACCAGTCAAGCAATGGGCCAGCCTTTGCAGGATAACTGGCAGGGTTTTTCCATATTCAGGGAAACTGCAGCTGCCCTTTTGGTGGCATTAGAGCCTGTTCCAATGAAAGCTAGGACTGCTTCAAGCATTGGAAAAAGCCCAGAAATGTTTGTCTCTAAATCTCAGCATCTCCCCTCTAGGAGTGGAAGGCTTCACTACCCCAGAGGACCAGGAGATGCTGTCCCGCGTTGAGAAACAGCTCAAGCGCCGCTTTGCCATAGGCTCCCAGGTGTCTGAGCACAGTATCATCCAGGATTTTGTCAAACAGGTAAGTTAGGAGGGCAGGGGGACATAGCGGTAAGCCTAAAGCAACACTTGCAAACCTCATGGCTCAGCAAGCCCAATGACCATGTGTGGCAGGTTGCCAGGGGCTGGACATTTTCCTGTAACGGGCGTCACTGACTCTCTCTTGCCCTCTTGCTTCTTCTCTCCCAGAAATACCCTGAGCATGCCATCTACAAGGTCCTGCAGCTCATGATGCGCCGTGGTGAGATCCAGCACCGCCTGCAGCGCAAGGTCCTTTTCCGCATCAAGTGAGCTGTGTCCCCCACTGGGCACCAAGGCACCGGGACTCCTCTCGAGTCACTTGCTTCCCACCCCCAGTTTCCTGCCATGAAGTTTGGCTGAGTGAAAAGGGAGAAGGACTTGCATCGCACTCCCCACCCCAACCCCCTTGCCCCTGTGTAGAAACTCTTCCCAGCACGGAGGTCGAGCGAGAGAGCAAGCTTGTTTCTGTTTGTGTGCCTGCTTGTTTCCACTTCCCCATTAAAGAGTCACCTTGCTGTTTTGCTGGAACATTCAAAGGCTTTTAGTTGCATTAAAAATATATATCTGTTTTGTAACAGGAGGCTGCTGTTTCACCATGGGTGGGGGAGGGAGGAGTGGGTGGTTGCACGTGCCGGGGAAATCTTAAACCGTCTTCGACTTGCCTCTGCTCCATCCTTCCGGTTACGTATTCAGGATTCGGGAACATCAGCCGTTAGGTGCAGTAAGGTACAGCTGATCCCAAGAGGCCTCCATTGAGGTCACGCATCTAGCCTCAAAGGTAAAAGAGTTTGTTTTCTAGACTGATCCCTTCTGGAGAAGTGTGAACTCCAAAGCCTTCTGGTAACCTGATGTTTGCATAAGGCAACAGATCAATAAGTAATTAGCTGGCAATTAGCAAAGTAATTGGTGTGTGTCTCTCCAGTGGTGGTGCCAGGAGAGCAAATGTGCTAGTGTTTATGGGATACTAAAGCTCTTCCTTGCTTTGGGGGGGGGGGAGTGTATTTCTAGATATCTGCCTTTGTTATGGCCTGAAGACAGTGTTGTGTCTGGGAATGCAGAAACATTGGCCTGGGGAGAGAGAGCTTTGCTATGATTCCTCAGGAGCTTCAGGCCAACTAGCGAATGTTTACATGTGCACACCTGATTTATGCAGTTTTCTTAAATGCCTGTCAGCTCCAGGATTATGGGGAAATAGTCTGAATGTGCCTGCATGGATGTCTCTTAAGATTCAAAATGTCCCCTTGTATTTTTTCTCAGAAGGAACTTATTGCTCTTTTATATGCTGCTTTCCCATGGGGATGCACAAAGTCTTAACCAGTAAGATAAACAACAAAGGCCATTTCTGGATGAGTTATCTGCCCCAAGTTCAATGTTTTTGATAATTTTGTTTTAACCCCCTGCTTCCCTTCAGCTTTGTGGTGCTTTCATGTACCTCTGGGGGTTTCCCCCTGCTTTTCTCTACTCTTTCTCAAAACTACTGTGTTCCAAAACTTAGGGAAAGATGGCAGGCAAGCCAGGATGACTGCTATGTGAGTGGGGAAATTTGCCACAGGGCAGCGATTTTTCCTGATCCTTTCCCCCACAGTGACCATTTCCTCCCCACCATTTCTTTAAATAAATAAATAAATAGATTCCGTATAAATGTAACAGCAGGTATATCAGGTTCTCTGAACTCCCAGCTTTCTTTAAAAAATACAAAACTCTCTAGTCCTTTTCCTTGTGGCTGTATAAGGGAAAATCTTTGCAAAGAAAAGGGCTAGGGGTTTTTAAAATTTTATTTTTGTTGTATTTATATACCGCCCTCCCTGAAGGCTCAGGGTGGTTTTCATGAAACAGGAAACTATACAGGTAACTCAAAAAAGAATGTTGGGGTTCTGATAACCTGCTACACCTGTTGTTAAGACAGTATATTGATACAACAATATTCTAGTGCCGATCTTTAATTTTAAAAATAGCAAACGCTGTAATGATCCCCTCTTGGGTGGCTGGCCACTTCCAGGGGATCAGGGTGGAGAAATTGGCCACGGGGCAGCGGCTTTGCTGCTGCACTTTATCTGCAGCTGCACAAGCCACAGAGGACACCGCAAAACCCCATCCTGGTGTCGAAGCCACCAAGGAGTCTTGACGCTTTAGTTGGGTATCTTGTGGCACAAGCTTCAAAAGTCTAGAACATTGTAAAATAGGAGAGAAACAGATAATGATCCTAAAATGTAATCACACGGGCATCAAGCCTTAAAAAATGTTTAAAAGTCTGATGCATTTGGGTACTTCATGAAAAAATGTGGTTCTGTTTCAAGTGACAACCAGGCTGCTTTTGCAACAGGGCCCTTTGGCTGTAGTGTTTGTAAATGACTGCTTGGAGCCCTTGCCCGGGTTATGTTTTTTTTGCAATCAAAATGTGTCATTTATCTCGTCAGTTATGTCTCTTTAAAATAAGCCTGGCTGTCGTACTCATCCATTGAGCCTGAAGTGGCTTGCATTTTATATGCTCGTGGCCAGAAGAGGGTGCTAACCCTTTGGGAACAACAATATTGGCACGCCACGGACTGCGAACTGCAGCTGCAGCGCAGTAAGGGGCGAGAGGAGTCAGGCTTGCGATCCCAGCAAGGCTAACCCCAAGCTTCTGCTGCCCTCTGCTGCCAGGCTCCTCGGGTCCAGTCGCATGATGGCAAACGATACCTATGGATCTGCCCCAAGGCTCTGTAATCATTTAATATGATTAAAAAGCTTTGCAGACCCTTGATGCAAAATTAAACTTTGATTGCCTATTTGGGGTGAAGCCACCTGCTCTTTCTCAAACTTGCTCAAAAGAATCGGGATGCCTTACAGATAAAGCGCTTCTAGCTGCCTCTGCCTGCTGCCATCAGTTGCAAGGGAAACTGTCCATCAAGTAGCAGACCAAATATTCTGTTAGTTCTATCCTTGGTCCCCCCCCCCGCCCCCTAAGCTCAGGCAGCTTTGCATCCTTTTCCCTGCCAGCACCCTGATTTAGACAATACTTATCACTTCTCAAAAGGACACTAATGCAGGCTGAACAAACCTCTCCAGGAGCCCGCTGGTGTGTTGCATTCCCCCCCCCCCCCAATCCATTCATTGGACAAAGCTCCTTCCAGTACCTTGCTGGGATTCAGTCTTTCTGCCAGACAGAAATGCATGTGGTTAAATCATAATGCCCAGACTCTGCCGGGATAGCAGCTGTGCAACAGCACTTGACATTTATGTTTTTAAAAAATATTCCCTTTAAGCGAGCATAATCTCTGACGTGCACATGTGTGTAGGAAAATAAACACAATTGGAAATGCCAGTGATTTAACAGCCAAGGCTGTGCGTTATTAACCAACTGAAATATTTGTGGCCTGGGGAGCTCCTTAGCCACTGTTTTTCAAGGCAGTGAGAGCTGGCGTAGGGAAAGGCTCCGTCTCCTCCAATGCTGACACACCAGGGGTCCTCTGAGCTGGGCAGGTGTGGCATTGACAACCTTTGTGTGCAGATTTAGACTCTGGCATCATGCAGTGACCTCAGCACAGGAGCTGAGCTAAGAGGGTAGGAGAGGAGCTGAGGTGAGACAGGATAGACCAGGGGTAGTCAAACTGCAGCCCTCCAGATGTCCATGGACTACAATTCCCATGAGCCCCTGCCAGCGAATGCTGGCAGGGACTCATGAGAATTGTAGTCCATGGACATCTGGAGGGCCGCAGTTTGACTACCCCTGGGATAGACAGTGCTGCTTCAACAGAAGAGTGAAATGGTGTATCTGGGGACCTGATTATGGATCCCTAGGCGTCATTTGGCCTTTAACCTCCTCTGGTCCTTTCCTGTAACTCAACAGTCCACTTTTCCCTCCTGCACAATTAGCTGTTCCCTCAGCAGTTCTGCCTAGGCACTCCCCCAAAATGAAGGGCCAGGTGGCCAGATGGCTTCTTAGAAGCTGAAGCCAACCTTATTTTGTAGCGGTTTGTGCTTCTGTTGAAAACTGCTTTCCCTTTTCCTCAGGAGCTGAAAAATAGCCAAGTGTCTGTTGTTTTCAGACCTGGAGGGTCTGTTTATGAATCAGGCTTAATTACGATAATGGCTATTGGCTGGCCAGTTTTCCCTGCAGAGGCCTTCTCGTGTGGCAATAGCAGTCTGCCTTTCCATACCACAAAATGCTAAGGGAAAAATACAAGATGCTATGCTCACATCTCCGGAATGCACTCTTTAGCACACTTCCAGGTTGGGTGTTGCTATTTGGCTTTTGTGTGTCTCCTATCATATGGTTCTTCTTGCCCTGCAGTTGTGGACATGGGGGTAAGGGTTCTCACACATTTATGAATATACATTGATGTAAGCCCGGTACATTTGATATAGTGTGAAGAGGATGGCAGTAAGGCAGAATTCTCAAGTAGTGCTTAGCTGCTGTTAAAAGAGACCATAGTGAATGAGAAAACAGTGAAAACAATGAACAACTGTATTAATGTTTGACACCCTTTTACAAAGAAAAGTGTTTAGAACATGAATCGAGATCAGTGGTAGAGCATCTGCTTTGCAGACAGAAGAAGAAGAAGAGTTGATTTTTATATGTCGCTTTTCTCTACCAGAGGAGTCTCAAATCACCTTCCCTTTCCTCTCCCCACAACAGACACCCTGTGAGGTGGGCGAGGCTGAGAGAGCCCTGATGTTACTACTTGGTCAGAACAGCTTTATCAGTGCTGTGGGGAGCCCAAGGTCGCTCAGATGGATGGCTGCATGTGGAGAAGGAGCGGGGAATCCAGATTAAACCAAGCTGGCTCAAAGAAATCTGGTTCAATCAACAGCATCACCAAGTTAAAAGAGCAGGTAGTAGGTGATGTGAAAGACCACATTCTGAAACCCTGCAGAGCCACTGTCAGTCAGAGTAGGCAATATTGACTTTGATGGTCTGATTCAGAATAAGGCAGCTTCATATGTGTATCATTTGCAAAAAAAAAAAAAAGCATACAAAAGCTCAAAGAGTAGAGGAAAAGAAATAGAACAAGGGCCAGGGAAGAGAAAAACCTGTTGGAGAAAGGGTCTTCTTCTTTAATGTACTTTTTGTGCATGTACACAGAACCCCTAGGAAGTGATAGAGTAAGAGCCCTGGATGCCATGTGCAAGACATCATGACTTCTTTGGGGGGGGGAGGGGGGAGCCAATCTGCACACCGCCTGCAATGCAGGTGACTGCAGAAGGGGGAAGGATGGAGTACGTCAGCACAGTCTGCAAAAGGCCTATTAATTTAATAGGATTTGCTAACATGGTGTGGTCTTGCCACCACGGCATGTGGCGTCATTTCTCCCCTGATATTCTTGGAAGCTTGCTGGCATGCTGTTTCACCCAATTACACATGCTCAAGCCTTGTTGACATTTCCCAAATGGCAGCCTGCATCTCTTGGGTTCTCTGGAGGGGAAAGAGAGAGACGCCATTAATTGGCCTGACATTCACAAGGGTGTGTGTGTTAAAGATACAATTAAAGAGCCTCTGTTGCTTTCCTCCTTCCATTCTGCACTGTGGCCAGAGGTCAAGTGTTGTCAAAGAGAGGGCCAGGCCTGCATCGTTTTGCCTTCCCAGAGACAAAGGCTACAAACGTACTTGTGTATGAGGAAACTTGCCATGGTAGCAGTTATGGAGAGAGGGAGAGTGGATGTGGTCTCAAGCAAGGGGATGATGGATTGTGGTTGGGATTCCAAGCAACTCTGCTCTCTGGCTAGGCTGGATGTTTCCCCTTTTGCCAGCGTGGTGTAGTGGTTAAGAGCAGCGGCTTCTAATCTGAAGAGCTGGGTTTGATTTCCCACTCCTCCACATGTAGCCAACTGGATGACCTTGGGTTAGTCACAGCCCTGATAGTGCTGGTCACACAGAGCAGGAATGTCAGGGCTCTCTCAGCTTAACCTACCTCACAGGGTGGTTGTTGTGGGGAGAGGAAGGGAAGGTCATTGCAAGCCTGTTTGAGACTCCTTCTAGTGGAGAAATGTAGGGTATAAGAAACAACTCTTCTTTCCAAATTATAGGACCAAGAACCAATTTAATATTTGAGAGACAGTGGGTTGGATACAACCAACTGTTCTGCTGGAAGAGAAGAAGGTGGAGGTAGGACAGTGGCTCTAAAAAAGAGGGGAACTGCGCGAGATTCAGTAAAAAAGGTGGCTGGATATAACCCATTCTGTGGTACATCCTCTTGGGTCTACACGACTTTGAAATACAGGGTTCAGAGGGAATGATTGATTGGGACAAATCGTCCTACTTATGACAAATTGAAGGATTTTAACCTTATATTTCCCAGATGTGCTAGCTTTCTTTGTAGCTGGAGGTTTTTTAAAAAAATGAAAATAGGAAAGAATTTAGCTATCTTGCACCTGCGCTCTGATTTAATATGGTCCTGGTAAATCTCTACTATCTGCTTTTTGTGAGTGTATAAGTTGTCCCCATGTAATTCTCTGTGTTTTGGGGCAAACATCTCTTTAATATATCAAAGTTGTTCCAGTAGGAAAGAGTAGAAAGGGAAATTGCTGAAATCTAAGTTATTACAGCACTCAGAACAATGGAATCCCCAGGACTCAACAAGGACATTGGTTTCTTAACTCAATAAATATGCTAACCTGCATTCTTCACAAACCCTCAGGAAAGGCTAATGTCATCTATATTTTAAATCACCTCCAATTTGGAATAATTAATTTGAACAAGGAGGTTGTACTATAACTTTAAAAAGGTATTGGTTTTTTAACTGCACTACATATGCTAACCTACATTCTCAACAATCCCCCAGAATGGCCAAATATCTTCTGTATTTTAATTTAACTCTTACTATATCTAGTATAATGCAGTGTAGTATACATTTTTTTTCCGGACAGCCAAATGCTCTACTTTAAAGTGGATGGTGCCCCTGGATGCTTCCATGCTTGAGGGAACAAGCAGGGGGCAAAAGGGCAAGATCTCAGCTAACTGCTGTCAGCAACTGACTGCCCATCATTCTCTTAAAGTATTGTATTTGCCGGCGTATAAGACGACTGGGCATATAAGATGACCCCCCAACATTTCCATTCAAAATATAGAGTTTGTTACATTACATTACAGTACTATGGGCCACTATGGACAGCTATGTCTATCCCAACTGAAGTGCACCCAGCGTATAGGACGCCCCCCCCCCACTTGGAGGCATGTTTTTCAGGGGGGGAAAGTAGTCTTATACGCCAGCAAATACTGTAGATATTTACATTTTTATTGTGGCCAAATATTTCCTGTGCAATTCAATCTCAAGTGAATACAAACAAATCCAAATTTCTGTTTTTTTTCCCTATTAATCTCTGGAAGCTGCTAACCATTTTCATTATGCTGTATGTTAATTTATCCTCATAAGTTTGAACTATACGTTTGAACTGGTTACTTCCATTGTATCTGAGGAAGTGTGTGTGCAAATGAAAGCTCATACCCTGAATACAACTTTGTTCATCTTAAAAGTGCCACTGGACTTTAAAGAAATCAAAGGACTGCCAAAGGAAGATGGGGGGATTGCAGAGAAGCTCAATTACTTTTTTTGTTTCTGCGTCTGAAGCTCCTATTTTCAGGCAGGGAGTCTAAAGAACTGAGCCAAATTGAGGTGAACAGAGATGAAGTTCTGGACCCACTGGGGAAATTAAAAAGGGATAAGTCTCCAAATTCTGATGGCATATACCCGAGAGTTCTTAAGGAACTCCATTGTGAGACAGGTTATGGGTGAATGGATCAACTATCACTGTATTCAGCCACTGTCCCAGAAGACTGAAAATTAGCAAATGTGACAACGATTTTAAAAAACGGATCCAGAGGGGAACAAGGAAATTACAGCGAGTCAGCCTAATGTCTGTCCCAAGCACATTAGTAGAAACTGTACAAAGACAACGCTGTTAGGCACATAGCAGGACAAAACCTGCTATGGGGAAATCATGACTTCTGCAAAGGGAAGTCCTGCCTCACCAACCTTTTTGGGGTTCTTTGAGAAAGTGAACATGTATGGAGAGAACAGTGACCCAGTTGTCATTATATACTTGGACTTTCAGAAGGCTTTTGATGAAGCACCTCACCAAAGAGTCCTGAGTAAACTTTACAGTTATGGGGGTAAGAGAATTGTTCTCTTATGAATTAAAAATTGGTTGAATGATAGGATGCAAAGAGTAGGAATCAGTGGATAGTTCATACAATGCAGGGAAGTAAGCAGTGGGGGTCACACAGGGTTCTGTATTGTAGCCAGTACTATTTAATTTGTTCAGCACTGATCTGGAATTAGGAGTGAATAGTGTAGTGGTCAAGTTTGCAGATGACCCCAAATTATTCAGAATGGTGAAAACCAAGGCTGACTTTGAAGAGCTCCAAGAGGACCTCCACCAATTGGGTGAGTGGGCGACAGAGTGGCAAATGAAGTCCAGTGTGGGTAAGTGTAAGGTGACTGAGACACTGGGACAAAAAAATCACTGCTGGGATCAAGAGAGGGTCATAGTGGATAACTCAATGAAAGTGTCAGCCCAGTGTGCTTCAGTGGGGATAAAGACAAACTATGTAAAGGATTGAGAATATAAAGGCCAATATTGCAATGCCTCTGTATCATTTGATGGTGTGGTCTCATTTGGAGTACTGTGTACAGTTCTGGACAGTGTATTATAAAAAGGACTTGCAGAGCCAGAAAAAGCACAGAGGAATGCAATCAAAATGATTACGGGGACAGGCTGAAGAGTCTGGGACTTTTCAGTGTAGAAAAGAGAACAACGGAAGAAGAAGAAGAAGAGTTGGTTCTTATATGCCGCTTTTCCCTACCCAAAGGAGGCTCAAAGTGGTTTACAGTTGCCTCCCCATTTCTCTCCCCATAACAGACACCCTGTGGGGTAGGTGAGGCTGAGAGAGCGCTGATACCACTGCTTGGTCAGGACAGTTTTATCAGTGTTGTGGCAAGCCCAAAGTCTAGCTGGTTGCATGTGGGGGAGCGCAGAATCGAACCCGGCATGCCAGATTAGAAGTCCGCACTCTTAACCACTACACCAAACTGGCTACACCAAACAGGTGGGGAGATGTGGGCCCTTTCTGCACACATTGGATAATGCACTTTCAATGTGCTTTGGCAGCTGGATTTTCTTGTGCAGAACAGGAAAATCTACTTCTAAAGTACATTGAAAGTGCCTTATCTATTGTGTGCAGAATAAGCTGTGGTTTATAAAGTTATGCAGAGTAGAAAGAGTTGGCAAAGAGAAACTGTTCTCCCTCTCCCAAAATACTAGAACTTGAAGGCACCCAATGAAGCTGGTAGGCAGTGGGTTCAGGAGGCGCAAAAGGAAATACCACTTTATAGAGAGCCCTTAAAATGTGGAATTGGTTGCCATAGAAATAAACAGCTTTAAAAGGTGATTAGATAGATTCATGGTGGAGAAGACCTGTCATGGAGGATTGTTCCCTTCAGTTCTCTAGAGCAGTGGTCCCCAACCTTTTTATCACCGGGGACCACTCAATGCCGGGGACCACTCAACGCCTTTTACTCAGGCCCGTGGGGGGGGGGGTAGTTTACTCCTCTACTCTCAACCACTGCCCTAGCACTCTCTGATCGCTATGGTAATGTTTAAACATCCCTTCAAAATAAGATACAGACACGCCACAACAATGAAGTGTGTTGTAAAGGGCTGGGGGGGATGAAGTAAAGGGCCAGGGAGGGGGGGAAGAAGGCGTCCTTCGGGGCCCACCTCCAATTAGTCGAAGGACCACATGTGGTCCGCTGCCCACAGGTTGGGGATCGCTACTCTAGAGCAGTGGTCCCCAAGCCCCGGTCCGGCGACCTGGACCGGTCCGTGGATCAGTCGGTACCGGGCCTCGGGGGCTGCCCTGCCACTCTGCCACCAGCTCACCTTTGGTGTTTTCCAGCGGCCACCATGGCTGGAGCTCCCCCTCGATGTGGCACTGCGCAGCTGCTGCTGGCAGCGCCCCCCAGTGAGTGATGGGAATTCAGGGGTGCCGGCAGGAAAGCAAGCAGAGCAGGGGCTCAGGTGGCGGCGACATCCCTCGACAAAAGACTACACACCCCCCGGGCCTCAGTAAAATTGTCAAGCGTTGACCGGTCCCCAGTGATAAAAAGGTTGGGGACCACTGCTTTAGAGCTATCTGTTTGCAAACACCCAATTATGTATTTAGATTTTTATACTCCTTTCAAAAGCAACACAACATTATTATCTCTCTTATCTTTATAATACCATTGACTCTGTAAAGGCGGTTAGGCTGATACTGAACCAAAATCACTCCATGAACTTCCATGGCTGAGGATTCACATAAGGTTCTCTCAAATCTTAGTCCAACCCACAAGCTGACAACCAACACACCATACTGACTCAGTCTCCCTTCTGAGAACTTCTTAAGTGACAATTTCATGATTGAAGGAGCCCCACCCACCTGCCACATGATCACAGCAAATTGCAGAAGATTTGGGGGCATGCTTGAGGGAACATTCAATTCATGCATGGCGGTTTGCTATGTCACCTTGGGCCAGGTGAGAAACTCTGAGTCTAAACTACCTAACTAGGTTGATAAAACTGGGAGAGGCAAGAGCCATGTCACCCTGACTTCTCTGTAGAAAGGGTAGTACAAAAACCTGCCAGGCAAGTCTTTGGGGTATCTTTCCAACTTTAGGGGCCTCTGAAAGGAGCCAGCAACATTCACAGGCCAACCACAAATCTATATATGTACTTGGCATTTCTCCTTGTGCTGAATGGGCTGTGCATACAGAAGAGAACAGTCTCTCTCAGCAAGCCACACGTGCAGGAGAGTGACATGACTTTACAGTAGTGATGGGAGTTCAGCCGTACCACGCGGATTCCGTGGTTGCCATGGATACCTTTGGCTCCTTCTCTGTAGCATTCTTTCCTTTATTGTCAAACTTCAGGTGCTGCTGAATCTTCTGAGTACCCAGTTTTGTTCTTTCCTAACTTTGAACTATCCCCCCCACACACACTTTTCAAAGCTCTCTCGTTTCAGTTTTTAACTGTGGAGTACATCAGGATGATATGTGCAAAAAGATCAAATTAAGTATTTTTTTAGATGAGGAATAATCATTCAGATGGAAATGTATACAGTGGGGAATGTGTGGCTTGCTACAACCAGTGTTGTTGATGTTCTTTCTACAACCTTTAAGGACAAGGATAGGCATGATAGAGAGGAAGCCTTCATGGGAAAGATGCAGGGGGCAGAGAGAACAAAGCCAGTCATGATGTAAGAGAAGAAAGACAAGATCTGAGACCTGGGAAGAAAGATTGTTTGCTTGGGCCAGTCCTTAATGAACCAATTTAATGAAAGCTGGTGTGGCACCATGGCTAACAGACTGATCTAGAATTTAGGATGTGCCAGACCTGAATTTGGCCTATGCTAGGACCATGTTTTAGCCTGGAAATCTCATCATCCATTAAGGCAGGGTAGCCAACCAGCGTTTGCTGGCAGGGGGTCATGGGAATTGTAGTCCATGAACATCTGGAGGACCACAGGTTGACTACCCCTGCTTTAAGGTGCTACTGGACTTGAATCTTGCTTTTCTGCCACCTTTCATGGCCACCCATCTGAAACTATCCACTTCAAATGGCACTATGGGTCACTGTTGTTCCGTCTCACTCCCACCCCATGGCTGTCATGACCTTAAATGCATGTACTCAGCGTACTGTAAGTTTCTTTCAACAGCAGTGTGGGTGGATCCACCTTGTATGTAGGAGATGGGGAAGGGCTAATGTGAATTTGCGCAGATGCTGAGAGATTAAAGCCTAGATTGTGGCCTTAGGGACTAAAATCAGGATTAAAAATGTGTAAAGGGGAATGGCCCAAAGCCACATCATTCACTCACCGAATTGGGCCTACATTTCCTTGACTGGGGTCAACTGAAGGTATGATGACTGGGTATGATGAAAGTCTGCTTGCCCTCAATTTGAATACAGAACCATTCTCTCGTTCTGGAACTGTCAGACTGAGGGGCTTTTTGCACGCCTTCAAAATCACACAATGGTTGCCAATTGGAAACGCTATTGATTTGCCATAACGCACGACGTCGTAGACAATCTGCCACACACCTGAAACCAATCTGCAAAAAGCGCTTCCTTGTAGCGCTTTCAGGGGAATCCCAAAAAGTGGATTCACCCTCCGGAAAGCGCTACACTCTTGCAACCAATCTGCAACACTAGCGAAAAAGACCTGTGCGTTAACATTGTTGCGGTTTCTTCAAAGTCCCTCCTCCTGAGCCTGTCCTCCAAACTTCCGGCGAAGCGATCGCCATTTTTTTTTCTCCGAGCAAGCGGGGATAAACGCACCAGCGAGCCTCTTTCTGTTTAGAGGCTTCCCTGGCTTCAGTCCTTCACCTTTAGTCACTAAGCACAAACCACAGAAAAGCCCGTTTGCTGATGTATTTTCCCATTAATTTTTACACATTCATTCAGCCGAAAATCGGGCCCGTGAGAGGGGGGGGGGATTTTTTTTTTTTTTCACTCGAGGCAGCGTGGCAACGATCATACGATCAAACGACAGCTCAAACACATTAGGCAGCTGGATGGGTCTCTCCGTTGCAACGAATCTACACAGATTCGTTACAATGGGTCTGTTTTTTTTAAAAAAAAACCTTTCTTAAAGGGAAAGGGGCTGTTTGGGAGCATGCTAACGGCTGCCCATTGGCTGCTTGACGGCCAGGGGCGGGACGAGCTTGGCAATAGCGCTTCCTTTCTAGCGATTTCTGCCGAGACCGGAAGCTGTGGGAAACGCTACAAAACGCAACTGGATTCCACTACAAAGGCAGGTATGCATAACGACGAATTCCACTATTTTAAATGGCGATTTTTCATTCAGTGACCAATTTGCAACAAAGATCCCGGTGCGTAAAGCCCCTGACTTTCCTTCTCCCCTTTTTTTGTACCACTCCATTCTCTGTGTGCATATTTTCTTTTTACTTTGTAAGCCACTCAGGATCACATCTCTCTTGTAAAATGCAAACCACCATGGGAAACAATGGAAATAGGGGGGAAGTGATTGTAGAAAGGGCCCAGAAACAAAAGGAAAGTTCAGCACTTCTCTCCCACGTGCTGTTTTCACTTTTAACAGGAGACCTCTCTGACAGAGAGGATGAATGAAAACTGCCACGATGTTTAGTTCAGCCTTAAGCGGATGCAGAGGTGCCAATGAAGTTGCATTATTGCAATCGGTCACCTCTGTTCAGACAGGAGTGGGGAGGGGTACACCCAATGCCTGTGATGTGTAGTTCCAACCCTGATCCACCTTCCAACTTGCATACATTTCAGGAAAAGTCACACAGCCAGGTTTGCCAAGCAGGTCAAGAAGAACCTCCTGTGACTGCCGTAAAGCATAGGAATTGATTGCATTTGATTTTACTGTACCCTGTACCTGTATCTACATTGGAGAAGTTAACCTCTGTGTCAAGCAAAGAAAAGTGAAGATTTACAGGATCACTGGTGGGCAGCACTTGGTTTACCGGACCAGAAGGGGCATGGGGCCAACATGAGATAACAGAAGTATGCAAACCATTGGATTACCACAACAATAAGCCATTTTGTAGTCCAGACTCTGACAATTAACAAGGTGCTACCCCACAAATTGTCCACATTGACACACCTGGCAAAATCGCATTTCTCACCTACATGCTGATAGCTTGAGGGACGCATTCTTACCAGGACTGTGTCCTGTTGGTAGAGGAAGCTGGCCTAACCCTCAAATCACTATTTGCAAACATCTCTGTCTCACATCTCCTGAGGTTATCCAACAGACCAGTTGTATCTTAAAGTGTCAACTCTTATCTGCTTCTCCATGGACTGCTTCTTGTAGCCAAGGCTGCCACGGAAAGCCGTATGCAGAAAGGAGCGCAAAGAGAAGCAGGTGAGGGTGCCACATGCCAATCAGCTGCTGCTGACGTGGGATTGATGGCATTTTAGCCGCATCACCTTTCATCTTTGCAAGGGCTCCATCTGGGCAAGAAAAGGAAGGAAGTCTTAATGCTGTATATTGCTTTGCTCTCCTGCGAATTTCACTGGCTATTAAGACAACAAGCGGTGCAGCAATATAGCTCTTGCTTGGAAGCCAACAGTTTCCCAAAGGCTGTTGCTTTTACAGCTTGGCTGGTGACGTCAGGACTCTCTGAAGAGGAAAAGAACTGATATTTCAAGGAGTGGAAGCAGCATCTGAAATCAGCATTGCTGGAGTAACCATTGTATTTTCGCTTTCCCCATCTCCCTAAGAAGTAGGGTTTCCAGAAGATTTTCACAGAAAACATGGATGCATTGAATGCTGTATTGTAAGACATTGCACCCCAGTGAGGTCCCTATACTCCCCAGGCTCCAACCCCAAATCTCCAGGATTTTCCCAAATGGATCTAGCAACCCTAGCCCTCCTATCCCCTGCTAATTGCTGGGGGTGGGTGGGGAATCTGGCAACTTTCTTTGGAAGCAATAAAGAGTCCTCTTGTTGAAGCTACCAGGTTCTTCTGGCTGTGAGAGAAGTACTTGGTCTAGGGAATCAAAAGGATGTCTGTACTAGTAGTAGAAGAAGAGTTGGTTCTTATATGCTGTCTTTCTCTACTAGGAGTCTCGAAGTGGCTTACAATTGCCATCCCTTTCCTCTCCCAACAACAGACACCCTGTAAGGTAGGTTGGGCTGAGAGAGCCCTGATATTACTGCTCGGTCAGAACAGCTTTATCAGAGCTCAAGGTCACCCAGCTGGCTGCATGTGGGGGAGGAGCAGGTAATCAAACCCAGCTTGCTAGATTAAAAGTCTGTGCTCCCAGCCACTACACCAGGCTGGCGCTCAGCTTATAGAACTTCCAGGGTAGGTAAGAGAGGAATGCCTGGAGTGTAAGTGAATTAGCTAAACTTGTCTATCAAATAAAAGTTCTGTCTGTTGCTGGCAAGTCTTTGGAGTCTCTTAACAAAGGGTGCCTAATTTCCTCATCTGACAAAACACTGTTGACAGAGCAGGACCGAAGGGTGAATCAGAACCAATAGAGGTAAGCGTTCTTGTACCCACTATGCCTCAGAGGATACTACACATCACAACTATTTTTCTTTATGAGATCAAACCTTGGATAGCTGGCTAAGTGTGCGTCTTCTCAACAAACAGATGTAAATGTGACTACGTGCTTCTGCTTCATGAAGCCACTAAGATCTGGTACCTGTTGATATATTAAATTTAAAACTTCTACCTTATATTGAGTAGGCGGCGTTCTTACTTAACAGTGCCTCTGGAGAGTTATGTGACAAAGATTCATGTGTGTCTGCTATTTCCTTACCATGGCTCTTATGTATTCTCATAGGCATATAGGAAGCTGGTTGTTGTTCCAAACCTCCTATCTGCTTCTTCTGTTCCTCTGTGGTACACATTCAGCTACTGTACTGTGGTACACATTCAGTGGCTATAATTTAGTGTCTTGGAGTCAGCTTAGTATACCCATGACAATGTTGGACTAAGATCTGGGAGACCAGGTGCATATTCCCACTCTGCCAGCTTGTTGAGTAATCTTGAGCCAGTCACAAAGGCTCAGCCTAACCTACCCCACAGGGTTCTTGTGGGGATAAAGTAGAGAAGAAGAAACTGTTGTAAACCACTTTGGGTCCCCAATGGGAATAAATGTGGACTATAATGAAGAAGAAGAGTTGGTTCTTATATGCTGCTTTTCATTACCTGAAGGAGTCTCAAAGTGGCTTATAGTCGCCTTCCCTTTCCTCTCCCCACAACAGACACACTGTGAGGTGGGTGAGGCTGAGAGAGCTCTGATATCACTGCTCGGTCAGAACAGTTTTATCAGTGCCTTGTTGAGCCCAAGGTCACCAGCTGGCTGCATGTGGGGGGGGGGGGTGCAAAATTAAACCCAGCATGCCAGATTAGAAGTCCGCACTCCTAACCACTACACCAAACTGGCTCTCAGCTGAACATAAGCTGTCAGTTTCAGGTTGCACTGCATATGATCTACCATGTTCAGTAACTGAACCAGACCTTGTTCATTGCATTCGAATTCTTAAGTGAGTTCTGCATTGGGGCCCTTTTATCAGAATTTCTGCTTTCTTTTTCTGTTAATCTATCTTTGCTTCACCTGGGTGGTGATCAGTAACTTTTGCTTTTCAAATTGATTATTTCACAAGTAACCTGGGTCTAAGTATTCTGAACATCGGTGGGCAAGCACCCTGACGCTACAGGTGTGTTCTGTTAAGCCTGTATGATAAGCCATCTTTGCCGGCCTTTGATTAGCATCTGTTTTGCTTTTTATACATTTCTCTACTAGCCTACTGGGTGGTGTGTAATACTGACTATTAGTTATTTAGATGAAGCTCTAGTACTTTGCAAATGCATGGAATTCTTCCAATATGAAGAGGGCGGGGGACACTGTCAGAAACCAACTTGTCTTGAACATAACGCCTTGTGGCAATGTTGGATGAAATATTTTTCAGCAGATTTGCTGCAAAATAACAGCTGTGATAATCAAATATTAGCAATCCAGATAGATCTGTTACCAGTCCCTGCCAGGCATTTCTGGGCACTTCCTGAATTACCATGGGACCTTTGTGGTTCTATTTCTGGTATATTGCACAGATGCCAAGAGTGTGTCATGTGTCCTGGCTATTCTCAAGGCTTTTTCTGGAATTAGTTCCTCCGTGAGTAGGTTTTCACGTACGTCTTTAGAATCTGATCCCATACGAATGCTGGCCTTATGTCATTTCAGTCTACTTAGGTATTTAAAAACTTTATTAGATGCCTTTCTCTCTCGTGGAACTCAAAGCGGCTTATAATACGAATAAAGAAAATTTAAAAAACACAGTAGGAATAAAACAAAACTCCCTTTTGGAATGCCAGTGAATAAAAACTAAATCAGTCAAAGGCAATCCTCAGTAAAACTGAGCCCAGCACACCTGCCAGGGGTAGCTGTTCCATAATCAAGGGGCTGCCACCCAAAAAAGCCCTTTCTTTTGTACCCACCAGACAAGCTTGTTTGGTTGATGGAACAGTCAGAAGGGGCTCACCTTGAGTTCCTAATTTCCAGGCAAGAACTTAAAGGAGAAGACAGTCCTTTAGATATCCAGATCCCAAGCTACTTAGGGTTCTGTGAAAGTATATAAGTATTAAATGCTGTTTTGCCCAACCGCTCAGTCGTTTTGTAGGACCCTGGTTGTAGGACCCTGCCACACACAGAGCTCCCTCTGGAAACTTGCCAGTGTCGATTCTGGCTCTGCAGATGTTTCTGCCCTTGCATTCAATAAATATTAGAAAAAGAACAGCCTTTTTGGACTGCAGCCCACGTCTACAATCCTGCAAATAGCAGCTCCATTAACTCCTTCCACCTTGCCTACTTCTCTGCTGTTTTTCCTCTTTCAAAGTATATAAGTGGTACATTTCTTATGTTACTCTGCGTGAAGTCTATAGTCAGTCCCAGTTTGACACTCTGTATGGTTCTCTGCTTCAGGGACTGGAGACTCAGGACAGATTTTTCTTTCTCATGCGAGCCCAGACACCATTTTGGTTACTTAAGCAACCATGACCATAGCAAGGTTGCCAGGGCAACCAAAATGGTGGATGAACTCTAAGACCAAGAAGCCCCACTGGGCATGCATGGATGTGCTGGGGAGGGGGGAGGGAAGGGAAGGTAGCTGTCATGGCTCTTGCACTAGGCTTGCCAACTCAAGATTGGGGAATTTCTGGAGATTTGGGGGTTCTAGCCTGGGGAGGGCAGGGTATGGGGTCAAAGAGGGGAGATAACATTCTACCCTTCAAAGAAGTCATTGTCTTCAGAGGAGCCAACCTCAGTCGCCTGGAGATCAGTGAAAGTTCTCCAGGGCTCAACTGGAGGCTGGCAACCCTTTCCAAGGCAGAGATAGCCCATAAATCTGGATTCTAACTCTTCAAAAAATTATAACCTAATGCCCTTTTAGAATGCAAAATACCTGACCAGGAACAGTTCACCTTATATAATAAATATTAGGACTGTCCTTTATAAAGCAGGTGGAAGAGCTATGTACCAATCACCCAAATTGGCTTTGCATCTCCTTAAGGGCAGAACACATACTTGTTAGCATGTATGTGCTTCATTTTACAGGGGAAGGTTGCCATGACATGACTATAAGCTTGATCAGAGTTTAGTTCTTGCACCGTGATGAGTTGGCAGAGGAATGGAATAGACTGACAATTGCAGGCAGAATGATTGATCTCTTTTGACATTACAAAATGTGTTGATTATATGGTGTGGAAGATTACATAAGTATGTGTAAGGCTTGCAAATGAACTCTTATTGTTTAGAAGCTAATAGCATGCAGTTGAGATGTATTAAAAATATTCTATTATGTGCTAGAAATAAAGAACCTAGGAAATGGAGCTGAATAATCCAACCATTTGTTTTTAACTGTACCCCCCCCCCCCAGTATGCCAATCATGGTGAATTTAATCAGGGGTTGGGAGATCTGCTCTAAGTTGACAGAGGTGGCATTTAGTGTGTAAGAACATTATGGATCTAGGAGGAAATGAAAGCCAAACATATGTGCTTAAAAATCTATGGGCAAGGCTGTCAAATATGAGTATTCCATGCAGCTTCATTTTACATTGCTGCACCTATGATTGGTCTTGTTTTCACTTAGAGTGTATATGGCAAAGAAGATTTGAATGATTGCATTTAAAGTTTCAGCTAGAATCTTGAGGCCTGCATATGTGAAGAAGTATGTTGGATTCCCCTCCATTGTGCCACCTCCACACCCAACACAGAATCAGCATTCTTCCATGTTTTTCTGCAGGGAAGCTGATGACTCTCTATTCCCCTGATCCCAACTGAAAAGTAGTGAGGGCCATTCCGCATCTGGAAAATATAGTGAAAGGCTTACCTTTTGCTGATGCAATTTTTTTTTTTTTGCATTTTACACAACGTACTAAACATCCAGCGTCCCAGCAGCAAACTGGCAGCAACATCCTCCATTTAAAGCGCTCGTTGGAGAATCCACAAAAGTGGATTCCCCCAGCCATGTAGCATGAGCGAGAGGAGAGAACCAGCAAACACACGCTAAGGAAAGGTGTGGAGGCAAAGTTGCGCTATCTCCGCCTCCAGCGCCCGCCCTCAGACCCACCTGGCAAACTGCCTGGAGCAATGAATACACATTAAATCAACCAGACAGAGCAAAAAAAAAACAACCCACCAGTTAACCCACAAAGCATGCCTCTCTAACATGCCCCCCCCCCCCCCCCAAAATCTGGAAGGTTACTTTTTTAAAACTACAAATTTCAGTGTCCTGAATCCTTTGGGAGCATTTGGGCACCAAGTTTATCAAACCTGATTGACTTTCAACCTTAAATCAACACCTTGATAAGCCTGCATAGCTTCAGTATTAAAACTATATTGCCTCTTTCCTCTTAGTGCCTGACTTTTTCTATTCTAGGGAAACAGCAGCCCAAGAAAGTAATTTTGAAATTGATTTTTCCTCTGCTTTGCCCTGTGCTCAGCTCTTGCTCTGTATCAAGTCCTCCTGGGGCTATAATATCCATTTTTAAAATGCTAGGGAGATTGATCACATATCCTGCACCATCTCATGCAAGAATAAGAACACAACAAGGGTCCCTCTGAATCAGGCTTAATGGTCCATCTTGTCCAGCATTATCTGGACAATGACCAATCTGTTGCCTGGAGGACCGACAACAGAGCATAGAGATCAAGACTCTCCTCTGATTCTGCCTGCCCAGTGCTATACCCTCTGGTGAATAATTCCACATTTTAATCATGTCCTTTTTGAGATTCAGTGTCCCAAACGTCACACAGCATTCTAAACTAGGCTGCACCAAAAATCTACACGGGAGCATTCTAACACTGGCTGTTTTATTTTCATCCCCTTTCCTAAAGAGAGTTCACCCTTTTCATTTCTGCAGCATGCTAGATTAACATTTTCAATATACTATCAGCTACAACCCTAAGTCTCTTTCCCTCTCTGTCTATGCAGGTTCAGACATCTCTAGCATATGCTTAAAGGTGGGATATTTTTGCTCTGTTTTTACACATCACCTTACACTTACCAATATTGAACTTCATTTGAACATTGTTGCCCACTCATCCAGTTTATGGAGATCCTCCTGGAACGCTTCACAGTTGATCTTCACCATGCACATGGTAGATCCCTGCTCCCCCCCCCCCCGCCTTGTTGAAAAGTTAAAGTTGCTGTGGAAACCATAAAGATAAATTTGCTCAAGTTCTTCTGCATGTAATTCTGAAGTCAGGCAATTCAGACCTCATGGTTTCCACAGCAACATCAACGCATTGTACCCCCTGGTAACCTACTGTTCTGCACTGTGGCACACACAAAGTGATATATACAGCAACCTGGAAACGAGGTACCAGTTCTCCAAGCTCCAGCTTATCTGTAACATAGATTTTAAGGCTAGAAGGGAATGTTTAAACTTGCAAGGGCTAAATAATCTCCACAAACCAAGGAGTTACAGGCATATTTGGAGAGGCCTCTATGAATATCCAAAGCCCCAAGAGGGCCTAATTACTCCAGTCTGCTCTAGTTCTATCCTGACAGGATATGTTATCAAGGCCAGTTTCCTCTTCAGATTTAATAGCAAACATCAGTTTTATCCAGGACTACTGACTGAAATGTATTTCAGTAGGTCAGGATCACCTAAACTAAGGTGACCAGATTGTCCTACTTTTAGAGGGACATCTGGGGGTACCTGGCAAATTGTACTTATGTTGAAATAAAAAAAATATATATATTACAATACTATTTTTGCGTTCTATGAAACTTTTTGTTGCTCCATATAGACCACATTTTTAATCAAGAACCCCCCCTGGTCAATGGTGTCCCGCTTTACCAATCTTTGCTTTGCGTTTGCTGGCAGGGGCTTATGGGAATTGTAGTCCATGGACATCTGGAGGACTACAGGTTGACTACCGCTGACCCAGATGGCTCTTCTCCGATGCTGCAGCCACTAAGGTTTCATGATGTGTTTCCACGAGCCTGTGTCATAGATCCAGACGAGCATGATTTGGCTGTTCAGTTTTTAAAGTGGAAGAAAACATGTCGCTGATAAAGAGAATTCCAAATCTCGATTTCACTTCCTAGACACAACTGCTTGTGCTTTTAGAGTCACATTCACTCTACAGATTTAAACTGGTTTCAAGGATCCCTATTTGGGCATCTCCAAAGGTGCAGGAGGCAACTCTCTGACTGATGCCACATGGAGGCGTTAAACTTGTGCCACCTCCTGCTTGCAAACACTTCCATGTTGCTATGTGGTAACACCACAACACAAGAACATTTTTTTAAAAAAACTTAACACTTCCATGTTGCTATGGAGAAATGCCACAACTATAAAACATCCCCCCCCCCCTTTGGAATTCTTTGTGTTTTTGTCTCTATTTATGTTTGGGTTGATTTGTGAGAGGATGGAAATGGTAACTGGACCCCGATGAGTGACTGTGTGTGAACAGTAAGCCTGGCTGATCAGGAGAGGGCTGCTTCATCACATGCCCTCCCCCTTTTCCCGTTAAAAACCAAATGGCAGAAAACACAAATGGGAATGTTTCTTGGCTGCCCAATCTCAAAATTGACAAGAACAACACAGAGAATATTTTATTTTAATTTGGGGATTGTAGCTTTGTGGTCCCGCAAAAATGCGGAACGCGCCATTAAAAAAAAATTTGGAGCAGGAAATGGAGAGGGGAGGGCAGTTGTTAGGGTGGGCAAAACGCTGCAGTGATTTTTGCACAATTCTCCCTCCAAACAGGCTTACCCCTGTTTGCTCCCTGATATGAAGCACTATAAGAGGTGACATATCCAGTTTTGGTGATTTCCCTCATCTCAAGACAAATCTGGCCAAAACTTGGGCCAGCCTTTGCACAGCCTTGAGTTGCTGCCAACGTCATGTGGAAGCAGCACTAAAACACACCAACAATGAGAGGCTATCCAGGGGCAGATTCCTCATGTGGAATCAGTGTTGATCTCATTCTTTCTCTCATCCAAGACACGCATGTACCTCTGACAACTGCCAAAGCAGCTGCCAAATTTTCCACTTAAGGTTGCCGTAATCCTGGTAGCTGTGGCCCAGACACCTAGTGTTGGATCTGTGGTCAAGGAACACGGAGGCACTGGAATAATTCAGCTCTTCATTGTGATTTAGCTCATGGCACAAATTGTACTAACCCCCCCCCCCCCCCCGTTTACACATCAGAAGAAAAGGAACTTCAGATTGATTTAAACTGATTGGATCCCTAGTGGATCTGGCTGTGTGCTGTTTGGTGAACACTTTTAGAATCTACGGTGGGAAGGCCAGCCAGGCATAAACCAATCAGCGGCTCAGAATAATAATCCTGCTTCAGACGTCAAGCTCTGCTGTTTGGCAGATCCACATGCATAACAGCTTAGCATGCCATGGTTTTGTAATCTACTGGCATTTTTTTTCATTATTCTATTTAATTGGAAGTAAGGTGTTAGCACTTAGGAATTTCAAAAGTTTCCTTCAGCTTCTATTTAAATATAGAAATGTATTTTGCATGTATACCCTGGGGGTGGGACGTTTTACAGGACTGTACAGTAAGACAAGTTATCATCATCATAATCTGTGTATGGTGCACTACAGCAGGGGTAGTCAACCTGTGGTCCTTCAGATGTTCGTGGACTACAATTCCCATGAGCCCCTGCCAGCAAACGCTGGCAGGGGCTCATGGGAATTGTAGTCCATGGACATCCGGAGGACCACAGGTTGACTACCCCTGCACTACAGAACAGTACAAAGGCAAGCATCCAGGAGATTCTAGACCCATGCAGCGTCAAACCTCCCTCCCATTCCTATTAATTTCCAAATTTTCATCTTCTAATTAACTTCCCATTGTTTATTTGTTTTATTGTTTAATGCAAAGGTAATTACAAATGGGATAAACCATCAGCAATCAAGAGTAAAGTTCAAGGTAACCGCTATTCTCAAGCAAGGTATAAATAGAAAATGGTTTGAAGTAGGAACATCTTTGCAATGTATTTGTGTTTACTGCCACATACTCCCTTCTCGATTTCTGTGCAATGACATTCTTATCTTTGTTTAGACAGATTCACAATTAAGTAGTCCTTTTGGAAGAAGAAGAGTTGGTTTTTTATACTCTGCTTTTCACTACCCAAAGTGGCTTACAATCACTTTATCTTCCTCTCCCCACAACAGATGCTGTGAAGTAGGTGAGTCTGAGAGAGCTCTGAGAGAACTGTGACTGGCCCAAGGTCATCCAGTTGGCTGCATGTGGAGGAGTGGGAGCAATCAAACCCGGTTCTCCAGGTTAGAGGCCACCACTCTTAACCACTATACCAAACTCTCTCTCTCTCTCTTGGAGAAAGCACAAGTGTTAAATTCAGTTAATGTTTTTCACAATTAATTTGTTGTGATTCCCAAATTAACAGATAGACCTTTTATTTTCTTACCTTCAACATATATAGCATAAAGAAGCGGTTGTCAAGGTGACTATATTGTTTGGGACCCCCATGCAAAGTAATTCTGCCCTTCCGTATTGAGCACACATATTTAGATACCTGCTCAGAGTCAAAGGTGATTTACAACCTCATTCTCCCTTCCACTGTTTTATCCTCAGGACAGCTCCCTTGCTGAATGGCCAGTGGTTGCTCAGCATGCCTCTGTGGGAGAACGGGGAACCAGACTGAAAAAATGCAGGAATCTCACATCAGATAACAATATACAAATTTACACACTGTTTTTCATGCATAGAAGTATACAACATCACGAATCAACAGGCTGTATTCTGTTTTGCGCCTTACACGGAGGCAAAGCTCAACTTCTCTCCCAGTTCCGTCTCTCTCTGCTTTCCTTGCAGTCCATCTGCTGTGACTCACCTCTGAATCCCAACGCCCGACATGTAATGTACACAGTGGTGTTCTTTTCTATCACACAAGCGCCACTAAGGCATACCTCCTTCCCTTGTCAGAATCCTGTGATAAGGCAGCTAATGATATTGAGCCTGCCTCCCAGTCTTAATCCCAAAAAGGCTTTGCTCAGAGGAGCTGATAGCAGATGATGAAATAGCTCTCTCGGGCTAGGCTAGCATAGCTTTTGATGGAAAAGAGATACGGTGTGAATAATGAAGACCGGCTACTCTCGGTGTCTTTCCTTGAAATTTTTTTGGGGGTATATTTGCCCATCTGATTCAAGCACTAAACTTTTTGTGTTTTGAGGGTGAATCAAGTGTCTGCCTTTTGTTTTTTCCATAGGAACAGCTAGCTCTTCTGCTTTGTATGAGGGCCTGTAACTTTTCGGTTCCCTAGCTGCTTAAACTAACATAAAAAACACTGCCGTCAGAAATGTGACAGTCTTACATCCAGCTCTCATTGTGATCTATGATGCTGCTTCTTTATTTTCTGCAGGGATGTTGTTAAAAAGGTGTGTTTTGTGGGGTTTCCAGTCGACATGTTATCCCCATGCATTTCTTTCCCAAGAGAAATTTGCTGTGTCACCCTAAGCAGTTACTTCCTTCTCAGCATATTGACTTCAATGAATTTGGAAGGATGCAAATCCGCTTGACCTGATCTGGATCACTTAGACTGGTCTGATCTCAGAAACTAAACAGGATCAGCTCTAGTTGGTAATTAGATAAAGGTAAAGTTAAAGGTATCCCCTGTGCAAGCACTGGGTCATGTCTGACCCTTGGGGTGATGGCCTGTAGCGTTTTCATGGCAGACTCAATACGGGGCGGTTTGCCAGTGCCTTCCCCAGTCATTACCGTTTTACCCCCCAGCAAGCTGGGTACTCATTTTACCGACCTCGGAAGGATGGAAGGCTGAGTCAACCTTGAGCCGGCTGCTGGGATCGAACTCCCAGCCTCATGGGCAGACAGCTTCTGACAGCATGTTGCTGCCTTACCACTCTGCGCCAGAAGAGGCTCTTGGTAATTAGACAGAGACCAGCAAAGAGGTCCAGGGCTACTACGAGGCAGGCAATAGCAAACCACTTCTGAAGATTTCTTGCCTTGAAAACTCTATTCTTATCATTCCAGATCAGTAGACAAAGATGCAGGAATGAGGCCATTAACACTCTACTGCCAGGCGAGTGTCAGGGATTGATATGCTCAGGATCATTTGGCCTTTCCTGTCAGGGAATGGTGGTTATTTACCTCCAAATGCCAGAGGTCTCTAGAAGTGTTTGCAACCTCCGCAATGTTGCCCAGAATTATCTTGGAATTACAAGTGGTTTCCGGGTTTCAGAGAATAGTTTCTCTGGAGGAAAAGGCAGCTTTGGAGGGCAAACTTTATGATATCACAGCCCTACTGAGCTCCCTCCCCAGGCATCATCCCCAAAACTCAAGGCTAGAATGAGCAACCCTAGTGACGTGCCTCTAACAGACTCTTCTAAGAGCCAGCTTGGGGAGAGCCAGCTTGATGTAGTAGTTAAGACTGGTGGCTTCTAATCTGGCAAGCTGGGTTTGATTCCCCGTGCTCCCACATGTAGCTTGCTGGGTGACTGTGTGCTAGTTACAGCACTGATAATTCTGCTCTGACCAAGCAGTAATACCAGGGAAGGTGATTGCATGCTGTTCTGAGACTCCTTCTGGTAGAGAAAAGCAGCATAGAAACGCCAACACTTCTTCTTCTAGATGACAGGTCATCTCAGAACACACTGTTATGTACTTCCGCCTTCTCTTGGTTATAGGAAATGGGATGTTAGACTAGGGCCAAACCTGTGATGGATGTGTAGGCTTGCTCAAGGAAGGGTACATGGACGAAGAAGCACAAGTACTACTAGGAATGGGAGATCAACCTAGCAGACTTAATCAGGGGCGATGTTGGGCCCTTGGCTTTAGCAAGTTGTCTAGTCATGCCCCCTGGCATGGGGAATAATGAAACCCTCAAACCATTTTCCGGAGGTAGATTGACCAACTGGAGCTGCTGATTTTCTCTGATAGGGCAAACCTATAAGAACTGTATGTTTTCCCAGTTAGGGGGAAACAGCAAAATGGGAAGCCCAAATCAGGAAAAGAGGGTTTGTTTAACCCACACACACATCAGGGGATGACATAACTGGCAGCACTGATATCCACCATCTAGTTTAGTTTGACTTTAGGCATCTATGATGTCTTAGGCTGGTCAGTGAAGTCAGTCAGGAGGGACTGGAAAAAGAAAAAGCTCATAGATACACAATTGGTACAGGTACTGTTTTTGAGGTTGAAAATGCTGTGGTTTGCCATTTATTTACAGAAGTATATAATATTCATCTGCTTCAGTCTCCTGACTGAAGCAGAGTACAAATTCTTATATAGTAATTACAAAGGAAACACATTGCAAGCCTTTTGTGGCAAGGCTTCAGGCAGACTAGATGGAGGGAGCAGAATATTTAGTGGAGGATGCTGCTTTGCAAAAGGCTCACTGGGACCTTTTATCTATGGCAGCAGCTGCATCAGGCCACCAGTGGTTTCTAGCATACCAACGGGGGAAGATTTCCCCTGCTGGACATGGTCCACCCCCATTTTTTTGCCTGTACACATGCCAGCCAGGCAGAAAGGTTCCACTGCATTTCTCTACTTCCATGAGGGTGGGATTGCATGGAAGTGTTAAAAATGCCATATTCAGCTCTGCGGCACCAAAAAGTCTAACAAGGCATTTTGTGTCCTTGCTGGGACACCATAGGCGGGGAAGGGCCTGGTCCAGCATGACCGCCAATAGTGCCCATGACCAAAAAGGGGAGGTAAACAAAATTAGCATTCCCTTGCCACAGGGCATTGGAGGTCCTAAAGTGGACCTGGGCCAGGAGGGATTTGCCCCACTGCCATGTGAGCACCAGCCCTGCCTTTTCCCACCATGCATAATTGGTCACACTAATCTCTTCTGGAAGAAAGATTAAACAAGGAATCCCCAGGATATGTGCTCAAGGTTTTTCCATTGCAACTTGACCTGCGACCCCTTGATCCACCAGTGAACACCCAGGTACAGCTCAGCTGTTTAAAAGGGCTTACCAGCTCTTCAAGACTGACTCCACCAAATTACTTGCTGGTGGTCATTCCAGCACCGTTGCCTGCCTCTGCATAGCAAACCTTGACTTCCTTGGTGGTCTCCCAACCAAGACTGACCAAGACTTGCTGCTGAGCTTCTGAGCTTTGGGCTATCCAGGGCCCATTCTGCACCCATTGGATAATGCAGTTTCAAAGTGCTTTGGCAGCTGAATTATCCTGTGCAGAACAGGATAATCTATTTTGAAAGTGCATCGAAAGTGCATTATCCAATGTGTGTGGAATGGGCCCAGGTCAGGGTGAGGTTCTCACCATATCAGTAGTTTTGTTTTTGGAGGATCGGGTCTTTGTTAAATGATTATACCCACTCCTAGGCATTAGCCTCCACTGCACCAGCTGCCCACTTCTCTACCCTTCCCGTCTTGATCAGCATTAGAAGTACTCCTGACTTTATCCTTTGACTAGATATTCACCTGTAATATGTGCTATCTATTTAGCCCTCCTTCATGTTCCTTGGGAGGGGGTGGGTTCTTCATCTTTGGAAATTTTTAAACAGAGGCTAGATAGCCATCTGACGGAGAGGCTGATTCTGTGAAGGCTCAAGGGGGTGGCAGTTTACAGTGGATGAGCGATAGAGATGTGAGTGTCCTGCATAGTGCAGGGGATTGGACTAGATGACCCATGAGGTTCCTTCCAACTCTATTATTCTATGATTCTTTGATTCTATGTTAAGTTTCTTCTGTCAGAGGCAAAAACATTAAACATTCCCATCTGTGTTCCCATCTCATTCATCAGCTCAATTTTGTTTTTGTTTATTAGAGGGCATAATGAGAATTTTTAAATTGGGTTTGACAGGAAGCAAGTCTGGAGCAACTCCCCTTTCTCGACTAAAACCCAGCCTGTGAATGTCAAGTGACCTCATATGAGGGCTTGCTCATAAGGAGACAGAATTTCTAATTTAATCTCAGAACTGAGGACTTGAAAATGAGCATTAATGTTGACTAACACTTGCTTGGTGTTTTTCAGCACCTCAGGTAATTTCTTTATTAAATTCCATGTCGGTATGCAATGTGATAACATTTCCTATGAATTATTTACGTCTTAAAAAGTCAAATTTGCTGGAAGGAAATAATTAGAAATATCCCGCACTTGGTTTCCCCCCCTGAGACGGACAAATCTGCATTTGTGAAGCATCTATTTAAATTAACACCTGATCAGTTGGCTGACAAGGGACACTTCTAATAGCAATGCAGAAAATAGGATACTCCTTAAATAGGATACTCCTACAGGACTATCAGGAAGCAGTAGCTTGGTAGACGGCCTGCGACAACCATTGTGGACTCTCCCCATCCTTGCTTTATGTCTGCCTTGCCTTCTCTGGGTTTTCTGACTTTCCAGTTGGCTTTAAAACTGATATAAAAGTTTGGTGAGTGGAAAATGGCAGGATAGAGATGGGATAAGCCACTTTTGGGGAGGGCCTGATCTGTTGTGGGAGTTACAGAACTTTGCTTGGCATCACTAGCCTCTTACCTTCTTCCACTGGCAGGCAGATAGTAGAATCAAACTGAGCGACTATCTCTCCACCTTAACAGCTCTGTTAAAGACTTGTCATTAACCAGACCGGGCCCCATCTGAAAGGGAGGACCATTTCCCTTACTATCACAACGTCAGAGGGTCCTGAGGGAATTCAGAATACTGACATCACGGTTCCGAATATGTTTTGGCTGGATGTTCTGCCACTGGATCATGTGAAAACTGCCTGCATGCTGGTGGCTCTGTTGCCTTCTCTGAAATCTCTCCTTTAATATGAAACAAAAATGTACTTATTTTCATCTGTTGGAAGGCACGGGAAGATACCCTTTCTTCTTTGTGGATTTATAGTTCATCAGGGAAAGAAAGCAAAATGCATCTGTCTCATGTTATGTGGGGAAAGGTTGTATAATTATTCTGTAACCCTCTTGTCCTTGGAGAATAAGGGCAGTTTCCTGTTTATTCTAGGGACTGCCATCACTGGACAGTAGTCTTATTTCCATATGACTAGCAGAGCTTGGGAGATGATTTGAGGTGACTGTCTGCTCCAGTCTCCAACAGTAAACCAAAATTCATATCCCTGAACTCTGAAACTCCCAAGCATTACAGTGATGCCTTATTCCAGGAAAGATGCCTTATTCATTTGCAGAGGAGCCCAAATAAGCTGGTGCAGGGAATATGCAGATATTATTGCAGCTACTTATATAATTTAGCTAGATCAGCAGTCCAAACTTGGTTTAATCTATGGTTCCTTTGTGGGTATACAGCAAGGGTCATAATTAAATGGCTATCATGGGAGGGAGGACCAGTAACTGCAGTGTGTGTGTGTGTGTGTGTGTGTGTGTGTAGGGGAGCAATTATAAGAGTTTGGAAGATTTCAAGCTAGGCCTATAATGGGGGCAACCATTTCTGTGATATTAGTCACTTCAGTTTATAAATGGGAGTTACCTATAGGACCACAGGTGATTTGTGTTTTTTGTTCCATTTAGGTAGAGGGTGTAATGTCTCTGCCGGCCCCAGAAACAATGTCCAGATTGTCTTTTTAAACACAGGTATGTTTATTTGCAAGATAATTAAAAGACAGCAGGAGCAGCAAAACACAAGAGGAGAGAACAAAGGAAGAACAACCCACCAGAAAACAAGCATCTCATGTTTCTTAAATACATCACAGGTGTGAAGAGAGTGATCTTCTTAAAGAAACATACATCACAGAGGGGAACCAGGGCAGATTCTTCACTTTGTTTATTCCATTGTGGATCCTGCTAAATTTAGATCAATTTGAACTCAGGTGTTCCTCTATCTCCCCCCAATTGAAACAAAGTGTTCTGCATGTGATTAGGGAAGCTCAGAAGGGGGGGGGAACCAAGTGTAGCAGGAGTCTCTTTCTTTTCTTGAAAGGGGGTGGGTGAGGATTGGAGACAACAGAGGAAAGGGGAATAAATCCAAGAAGCAAATCTCTGCTGAGAGAAGTTAGGGCTTCTGGAGTGCAGTCACTTTAAGACAAGCCTTGCAACCAGGAACCAGGAAGTCTTTGAACTGATACACTGGCCAATCAGGGAAGACTCCTTTGCTACAAGCCATGGAGAAGGGAGTTAATTAAAAAGCACACTTACTGATGCCACTTTTTCAAATATCAAGGGTTATATCCACTTCTGGATATAGCAGGGGAAAGGTAGGGTCACTGACCTCGGAAGGATGAAAGGCTGAGTCGAGGGATGTCGAGAGAACAAGTTGGTGCCATATTGTGGGTCACTCAGTTACATGATACCCTCTAATTAGAGGGTCAAATATGGACAGAGGTCCACTATTTCTCAGATAAGCAGTCCATCTTTCTGAATCATTTGAGTCATGCTTGTACAAACATATCAGGTTATATTGGGTAGATGGTGATGTAGCCTTCAGGCTAAAAGAAGAAGCTGTGATCCAGGAGCTCCCTGGTTGTAAATCTGCACTATGGGGAAGCTCATGGAGATTTAGGAGTGGAACCTGAGGAGAAGGACCTGAGTGGGGCACAATGCCATAGAGTCCACCCTCCAAAACATCCATTTTCTTAAGGGGATATGACTTCTGTAGTCTAGAGATGAGTTGTAATTTGGAGGGATCTTCAGGTTCTACCTGGAGTCTGGCATCCCTATGTACCCTAGCAGCCTGTTGTAACCATTGACACAAGATGATATAATTGCAAAGTGTAACTATTGTACTACTGACATCATGCTTGTATAAGACAAAAATACACATTGTGCCAATGCTGTATTTGTATAGGATTTGATGCATCTCATGCGAATATTATTTCAGTAATAAATCAGATCACCTTGTTCTATCCTTAGACACGACATCAAGGGCCTATTTGAAAAGAACCAGAGAGTTTTTAAATTGTCTTCTTCCTGGCATGGGCAGTATATTGAAGTACAGAGAGCAAAAGCAAATCTGATTTAATCAGCAGGTTAGAGACGTCTTTCAGAGGTTGCTTTGTGGTCCTTCTTTATCAAAGTGTCTCTAGCAACCACCACAATAGTCTGAAAGCTTTGGGCCAGGCTTTATTGCCATTCATCTCTTGTTTGTTTTAAGATGTTCAAATGCCACACTGACCTACTTTTTTGAAATGGTGGCAGAGGTCTGTGCGTAAAGAATGTTTGTATGTGGTGCTCACTGTTTGCACAAGTGAAAGTAGGTCTCTGCAATGGAATAAAAAACAAAAATAGTGAGTCCTTTTGACCTCTCTTCTTCCTCTCATTCTCCCACTGAATCTGCCAATAGTCATGGATTTAGGTCATGAAGATAGGAAATTTGTCAGTTTAAACCCATACTGCCATCTGAATGCAGTTGCTGCAGC